>NC_090280.1:73396503-73737931 GCF_037392515.1 Haliotis asinina
AAATCGACACGAGTCTATATTCGCATAATCCGTGATTGATATAACAACGGTTTCCATTTATCACACTAATTTCAAAATCCTTTTTATGTGGAAATTTGTTATTTCAATTTGGAATTATATTTTTGGACAAGATGTCTTCTATCTACATCCATCATATAGATTGTAAGCGGCGTGATATCCATACAATATTTCATCGAGAGACATCTAGCATCAATATTGAGACTTTCTCTGTCTGTAGATGAAAGAAAAGACTTTTTACCAAAGATGAAATCTAATGAGCAGAGATAGAATGTCAAGACGCAATCAATGTCTAGCGTCGGCAATTAGCTACAGATGCCTTAGGGTGGTTATAAATCTAATGTTTTGACGTGCCGAACTGGGGAGTAAAGTCAATTAGTTCCTCCAAAACACGTGATCACTTCACACTTTACCCTGTGTGAAGAATGCGTACATTCTCGTATTTTACAAAATGTCGTGAACTTTAAAACTGCTTGTAACGAATGCGGATATATCGACATATCAAACCCGGTTTCTGTCAGATTTTGTACGCCACATAACAAAACTATTATGTTTGTTGCATATTTTCTTTCAATGGTCATATTTTATTTCCCTACTGTAATCATATCTAGGAATTATGGACACTTTTTGTCAAAGGAAACATTCCTCTGCTCCAAATTCAAAATGGAAAAAAATGTTTGAGGAGGCTTACAATGATGCCTAGAAGAATTTTTTATTCGAATATGATGAATTTGTCTGTAAGAATAAAACCGCTTCTTCTGACAAAAGCTTCAGATAGAGTGAGTCAGTTGTCTATGTTAGCGTCCATAGCCTATGGTGAAGAAGTGTATAAAAATATGATTTTATCCACCACAATAGCCTAGTGCCGATTTGGAGACTTCTCGAGTTGATAGTCTGAATGTAGAGCTTGATGAACCTTCCCTTGACTATCGCCGTATATGCTTCTCATGACAATTCATTACTAAACGCAAATGATCCACACATAATAAATGTGTTTTCATCTCTATTAGTTAAACCTTGCTTCGAATATTGACTAGTCTAGTTTCACCATTCGGAATCAGAATGGGACCACACATCACTACAACCAAAATTGATATCAGTATCATCTTGGCGGTTTCCCCCTTTCCCTCTTACAAATCATTTGTTTTTTTCAGCAGGAATATTACCAGTGACGCTCAAAATATGACACCCCTAAATCCATTTTTAGAGCAGGATCCAAAGATAATGTTATATTTACCAATGCCAAGTCATTGGATCCAAGAAAATCTCTTCAAGATTCCCAGACAATGGTTCAGTTTTCCCAGCTAAGGCCAAAGCTATTTTTACACCTTTGACCTATGTTAAACAACAATACCATTCTGAGCATTTCATCGTCTTATAAGATTCTTGGCTTCAGGCTCTTCAACGTGTTCTCGCGAGTCATCCTAACGAAACTTTACAACAATATTTCATATGCCAATGTGACATCGTCCTTTGCTGGTGAGCACTTCACACCGGCCAATCAGGTAACGCAAAAGCAGATGCCGCGGGTACGACAGCTCTTGACAAACCGTTATCTTCGCTGTTAATCCAGGTTACACTCTGGACCCTATATTTAAAGGGTAGGAAAAAATATACTTCATCAATTGAAACCCCAAATCGGTTACCAGAGCTGTCAGTCAAGACATGCTGGGGTCATTTTACGACGATGTACACGCCACAATCGACTTACTCGTGACTTCAAGCAGATACTGTTGAACCTCCTTAGTGTATCTCTTGTGACGAACCGTTCACCAACTACCATATTCTGCTTCGGTGTGTGGACTTTGCGGGGAATTTTGTACCCATGCGGGGAATCGAACACGGGTCTTCGGCTTGACAAGCGAACACTTAAACCATTAGGCTACCCCACCGCCCACATCACAAAGTAGATTTCTACTAATGTAAGACAAACTGGTCTGTATCGTGTATGTAAAAGGCAAACTTCCTGTTTCTTAACTTTGTTTTTCGATGCCTTCTATTTATAAAATATACAGTAATAATGAACTATGTTTGTAAAGAAACTCCCTTTATCTTTGTACTTAAAATGGTGTAGAGCTCGTCTCATCGCTACTTTGGTGACAGCGATGCGTTGAGGTCAGGCATTGTCAGGCAAAACAGCGCATACAGCCATGTTGAAGGTGACTCAAAATGAAACAAACACGAAATGGTTCTTCGATGATGATGATGATGATGATGATGATGATGCTTTGGATCCAGCGTTTGTAGTGCTTTGAGGATTGCCTTCAACCAATCCAAAAGTTTTGTAAGTTAGTTTGTTAAGTTTTTTTAAATCCTGTTTTTATGTAAACAATATATTTTGAGTTTCTGGTGATGAACAGTTTGTGAGTGACTATTTGCCTACGCCGCTATTAATAATTAATATTCTAGCAATATTACGGCTGTTGTGAGTGATACGGTACTGATACCACATCGAATGATATGTGAACCTGTGTTCTAGGTTTCTTATACATATTGTAGGTTTCATATACATATTGTAGGTTTCATATACATATTGTACGTTTCATATACATATTGTAATCGTGAATTTTTGATTGCTTGCTATAGTCGTAAGACCCAACCAAACTGACTGGTCAGACTCGGCGACTTGTGGGTATCATCGTGGGACGATGCTCATCATAGCAATCGCTGACATGTAGTCCATATTTACAGGCATCTGTAAACATCTTGGTTACAACTGACTTTAAGCAACCAATGCCAATGTGGTAAGGTGCCACTTAAGCGATCTGTTGATGATTGTCATCACATCCCCACTGTGTGGACTTGTGCTCATGATATCGATCACTTGACTGTATGGCTCAGGTTTACGTTACGTAAAACGGGAACATTCCAATGAACGTTACAGAACAAAAACAACACAAGAAAGTAGACATGTTTAGGTCACAACTAGAACAGTACTGAGGTGGACTTAAACTAAAAGCAAACTTAGATGTACATTTTACACTTTCAACAACTCCATGGCTTACATATCAGTTTGATATTACGTGTTGATGGCTTACAGCAGTTTAAACAAAGGCACGCCATAGATCATATTCTTGACAGCAATCTGAAATTAATCTTCCTAGAAACTCTATCTTTTTCATGTAAGTGTATGTTTTTACAACCTTTAATCATGATAAACAAGTTTAATATTCATGACAATATAAAGAAATAAAAATAAAGAAAATACATATTTCTAATTTCGTTTCAAAGAATCTATTACTTTAGCATGAAGATGATTAAAAGCGCTGCCTTGTTTACGACTTGAGACTTGAGACGTGGACAAGTGGCCTTTCTGATTTATAATTCTATAGGTGATGAAAATGAAAATGATAAAAAGGAAAGGTGATTTGAGAAAGGCGAAAACAGTACCTGTAATGAAAGGAAGGGATCAGATATTGTCATAGACACACACACGGGCAATGTCGTAAATTATCTTAGTTGTCAATTTCATGAAATTAACACCACGTCAGGTGTCAAATGCCTCGGCCCTCAAGTCCCGCGCAGTGCTTTAGAGATCACCTTGTCGCAAACATGAGATTTTTTATAGCCTTAATTGGAATCACAATGTCTGGAAATGTATCTGTTTTGGGTGGACTTGATTAATTTTTTCCCAGAGTGCATGGAAACCCGTTGTTGAGATTGTTCTGTAGGGGTCATCGGAAGACACTGGAGTTGCTCTTAGAAGATTTATGCGATCGGTTTTATTGTTTTCGTTATTCGAGGGATTGCGAAACGAACATTTACACGAAACTGAAGTCTGAAATCTGACTCCGAATGTTATGAAAATCTAAGCACTATGCCGGTGATATTTTCGGTGATTCAGTTTACAGGCACGTTGAATCACGGCACCAGAGATACAATAACCGTTACATTTCGTCACTTGCAGAGGGCCCTGGAAGTTATGGCGCCATCTCACCAGTTTCTGTTTTGTAAATGTACAAAGGGCGGTTGGGTACGTTGGGTAGTGTAGTGGTTTAAGTGTTAGCGCGTCACGCCGAAGACCGGGTTCACATCTCAGCTTGGGTACTATATGTGAAGCTCATTTATTGTGTCCCCTGCCGTAATATTGCTGGAATATTGCTAAAAGCATAAAACTGCTAAAATTCATTCTTGCAGATCTTGAACTTTGTATAATGCCTCGTATCTTCACAAGACAAATAATGTTTATACAGAATACAAAAATGATTTAATATATATGTTAAACTTTCTGCATTGGTGGTCCAAAACCATCATGGCCGTGAATCTTGTAACTGTTCAAGTATTTCAGGGCAACAAGAATTTCACCATATTCTAGTTCACCTCTCCCTGGTGTGACATTTAGTACGCCACGAACCAAGTAGCTGGCAGTTTGCACTGAGGTTTTGATAAAACATGAACGTGCCAAGTGCCAAGAACGATGTTTAACTGTAGGTCTGCAAGAAGACAAAGCAATACATATACTGTACAGTCCTCTGTTATAAACAATCAGAAGTGTTAAAAAATATACTGACTCAGTTAACAGCGAATATTCTTTGATCCAGGTACATATTTACAGGAAAGGACATTCGGATGTGTACTACAATGTGTACCTTACTGAGAAAGTGCAATCCGAAATGTCACGTGTTAATATCGTATTGGAGTTAGGGTGACGAACATATTTCAAGATGGTTTGCCGTTTAAGAGTTTGCTACTTTTTCTTCAATCTAGTTATTTTATAGCAAAAGGTTTGATTGTGTTTTCCTGTACAGACCCTATGGGGTATTGCATTTACATTTATTTCATTCGAGTCATTTCACTTTTTTAAGAAATCAGTCGATATTGTAATGTAAGATCGGTATTTCGACTGATCGTATTTCTTACCTTTTCCTCCACCTAAATTCGACAGAACAGTTCCTTTTCGCTGTGTCAGCCATTGCCTTTAGTGAGTGAGTGGGTGAGTGAGTGAGTGAGTGGGGCCTTCAACAACATTCTAGCATTATCACGAAGGGGGACATCAGGAATGGGCTTCACTCACTGTACCCATATGGAGAATCGAACCCGTGTCTTCGGCGTGACGAGCGTTCAACCATCGCCCGTTAGGCACCTACACTGATATAGACTCAGTTTTTGTTTCTCTAGTTTTGGCTTGAATGTTTTTTAAATGTGTCACGTGTGAAAATCTCGATTTCACATGGGAAATATTAGCGTCAGTGATTAAAAAATGATAATAATAAATTGCACCATTTACCACTGAAGCAGAATACATTAACGAATGAATGAATGGTAAAATGGCTAACAGACGTCATGTGTACATACATTAGCTGAAGTTAGACGCCACGCACAAACAACTGGTTTGCAAAAAATGAAAACTTATGACATGTTCTATTTCGTATGTGAATAAGTTAAAACTGTAAAGTAAGCACATTATATAAGAGAGAGTTATTCTCGCTAAGCAACACCAGCATCCTAAGTTTGAAGTAAACAGACGAGATCACGACCTTTCTCTCTTATACAACGGAATAATTTTTCAGCGACAAAAGTGTACGATTCTCCTTCTCGGTGTGGCGTATATTAAACTCATTTTCACTTGTTGTATGTTGTAGGTTGACGTTACATGTTGAAGGGGGTTCTTCTTATGCAGGGAGGGGGGCACCCTTTGCCCCGGGGACTGATGAAGGGGATTAACGCTGTCATCCACCGTACCTGGTATCTAGGGGACGGTTTCCATAAAATGTGTGAAAACATGGCTATTGTTTCACCTGAAGGAGACCTGTTACACCCAGTCTTCCCGAGGGCGACGGAGACAAGTCTTAACGACGCCATGTTTCCTGTGAAAGACAACAGTACAATACTTTTTCACCCAGAATTTGGATTGAATCTTAATAGCACGGTATATGTGTCCAGATGTCTTGTCTTGCCTGGATGAAAAGGGTTTAAGAAGTTCTCATGCAGACAGGACAGACATACAGGGTCATAATACACATATAGATGATGATAATGGTGACAACGACGATGATGATAATGACGATAACGACGACGATGACGACGGCGATGATAAAGACGATGGTGATGATAACGACGATGGTGATGATGACGACGATGATAAAGACGATGGTGATGATAACGACGATGATAAAGACGATGGTGATGATGACGACGGTGATAAAGACGATGGTGATGATAACGACGATGATAAAGACGATGGTGATGATAACGACGATGGTGATGATAACGAATATGGTGATAACGACGATGACGACGATGGTGGTGATGATGATGATGACGACGATGATGATTTTTAACAAACACCCACAATCCCCCCACCCCCAACTTATTCACACTACCTACTAGGTACATGGCGGATGACAATCCAGAGATCAACTGCATGAGCATGAATCTATGCAACAGGCTTGAAACAGGCTTGAAATGAAATGACATCCAGTTCATCCAAATTCTGTATCACGACGATAGCTACTAATGGAATTTATATTGAATTTCACTTGTACATTGTATTTCACGACTGCCCCTGAACCTTTCCACTCTCAACTTTGAGTTTTACTACGTGACCCAGAAACACAAATTCTACTTAACACAAATCTCAAAAGTATGGAGGAAAAGGCGCGATTCCAAGTAAATTTGCTGAAATATATACAGAAAAATAGATTATGACAAAAATAATAACAATAAAATAAGTAAATACAAAAACAGTCTATAAGTAAATCGTTTTTAATGTTGAATTTGCGTACCAGATACTTACAAAACTGCGTCCTCTTAACCGCACTGTAGTGTCCAAAATATCCCCCAAACATACCCAGCCGTGAAGATACGGGTTAGAATTGATCTTCAGTTATCCATGCTTGTGGTTAAAGGCGACTAAAGGGATTGGGTTGTTGACACATTATTCCAAATCTTTTGCGTAGATCGATGCTCATGCTTTTGATCACAACAACACAGATTGTCTGATCCAGAGTCTATCATTTACAAGCCCGCGCCATATCTCTGGAATACTGCTGAGTGCGGCGCAAAACTAAACACACACTCCAAACAGACCCTCAAATCCCGTACTCAAAAAGGAAGACTCTTCAAGTCAAAACATACAGCCATAGCAGCACATCTTAACATTTTGGTGCAGTCGGAAATACTATTTGGTCGTTTAACAGTAAAAGGCCGGGCGGATAATATTCTCTAAGACCATCGATGGCGAAGTTACGCAATTCCACATTCCCACTCGTAAGAGTCACTTTGATTGGCTGTTGTCTTAAAGCTCAGGCGGTAGAGAAATTCTGTTAAAAATAGATTCTCGTGGAGAGATTTTGTTTCACTTGTGACGTCACATCCAAAGAGCAGCTTAGGTGGCAACAGGGTGTAGCGTTTTGATGATGGGCGATTGGCATGGAAGTACTTTCGAAACCTACGTTCAATATAAAAACTAAATATAAACTTTCCTACATTCCACGAAAAAAATCGGAGTGATACATTCTACGGTGTCAATATTCAAGAAAAAAGCGATTTTTATCATTATAAAATTGATTTCTAAAAACGTAATGCGACAGTGAAACTGGAACATGTTAAGGCACAGCATCTGCGCATCGAAATGAAAACAAACCTCTCGTTTCTCGAATTCTTAAAAAATAACAGTTCTTGATAAGGTCAGTGAAGCGACGTTAGAATTCCATCGGTGATAGATGAGATGTAAAAAAATGTATAAAGAAATAACAGTATCATCTCCCAGGAACTCATCCTTTATCTTAAACCAAATCGCTGAGCTTCAAGCTTTTCTTTTGAGACTTCCATGCATTTTCAAGACATCCAAAGACCACCTTTCTTCCCAGAACAGCATCCATTGTTCGAGATACACGACCCCCGAGAGATTTGCTGACTCGTTGCCATGGTAACATGGAAACGTAAATGTGACAAAAAGGAATTACGATATATTCTCTAATAGGTGCAACTTTGATGCGGGTCCTTTAAAAGATGACGATCCTCTTAATAATTACTTTCCCTCACTCAACTCGACGGCGCCTAAAAGGGGTAAAATCAATGCATTATCTGAAAGCAAGAACGGGTACTTTTAATGTCTATGTTTAATTCCCGTCTTATCGGGGTTTATATCCAATTTTTCCTTTCCTGACACAATATCTACTTTTCTCTTCAAACCCATCACGCTAATTTGCAAAGTAGCGAAACGGGACAAAAAATGAATTTCCAATAATAAGTGACTGGTGATTTTGTGCAAGCCGAGTAATGCATGGGAGGGCTGTAAAATTACTGTTTTCCCGTAGCGCCGGAGAAATTAAGGTTAATGAATTTAGCGGATCTGGCCGTATCTCTTGATTAGTTGTGATAAACATTAATGCTATCTTGGCCGTTCCGCTACAGGTCTTCTCAATGCTGTATTGTTAGTTGTACGGACAATAGCATCAGCAGTGTAAGATTTGACTCATCATTTCTTGATGGCATTTACCGTAAAACTAATTTGGTTTCTCGGGCAGCTTAAGTGAAAAATTGTGATTATGGGACGTCTCTCGTCAGCTACGTGATTTGGCCGTGATCGGAGTTAAACAGTGTTCAGTTTTCATTCTTATGAGGTTGAAAACGTCTGCAGATTACGAGGAAATGTGACCTTAGAGGACTCCAGAATAATTTGCCTTCCTGCCACTGTGCGTCAAAGAAGTATCACTCTAACAGTGAAAAATTGAGTTCTGTAACAACATGATTTTTACGGTGTACAATCCTCGACTGACTTATTTATTTAGTGCATTCGTTCATGGTATGTGTTTGTTCGTGTTTCGTGTGGGTCGTGGTGTAGTCTAGTGGTAAAAGTGTTCCCTCGTCATATTGCTGGAATACTGCTAAAAGCCACGTAAAACTTCAACTAAATTCACGCAGCCGTGTTGCATTCTTTATAAAACAGTGATTCTTATAGAAACTCTTCTCAAACCAGACTGTCTCTATTTGCGTTATCGTTTTGATAAATGAACGCACGCTTTCACAAGATGTGAAGTTCAGGCGAGGTCTTCATTGGGGTGGAGGTGGGGGTATATGAGTGTGTGTGAGTGTGTGTGTATGTGTGAGTGAGAGTGTGAGTGTGTGTATGTGTGTGAGAGTGTGTGTGTATGTGTGTGTGTGAGTGTGAGAGTGTGTGTGTGTGTGTTTGTGTGGAATTGTGTTAAAAAAGTTCTTTGTTCATGTCACGTCTATTCATGTGACTTTACATGAAGAGAGAGCGGTCTGTACTCACGCAATGTGTGAAAATACCACTTGCCCGCTAGCCCAAGGCGAGTACAAGCCCAGTCGGGACAGTAAATGTCCACAGTTACTGGCGCGACTGGTAGGTGAATTTGCATTTTCATATTCAAATGTTCACTATATTAGCAACTTAATGGTGAAACACGCTTCATGTTGACAATGTTTTATTTTCACCAATTTTTGTAATCTTTAGTCACATTCAAATTTCGGGCTCGTGAAATATTTCATGGACTAGTAACTTTCAGACATAGCATCCCGACAGGCTAGTAAAATTTGGAATTTACTGTTTCGCACTGCACTGACGTATTTCGCCCTGTAATACAAAACGTACTTTGTACAACAGTTTGAATCGTCTTGCAGAATAGCAGACTTCGAGAGAAATCTGTTAATAGAAGCGCACACCGTAATGTTTCCAAATGCAAGCCTTGAGTTCTATATATTAGTGACCTCTTTGGTTCCTGTGTGGTGATATTTGCAAAAAATGATATTTGCACCGACAGGGAAGCCACACATTCCAACAATGGCATCGTGTCTGAGAATGCAGTGTCTTGCTGCACTTGGCCGCCAGCGAGTGTGGTCACCAGCAGCTGAAAACTAAATGTGGCACCACGCTGATCGCTTGACCGTTGTGTACCACAGGGTAGCTATTTCCATGAGCCTGACTTGTGTATCTGTGATTGAATGTGACGGCCATAAATGGCGGAGGAGCGGGAAAGGGTACAATTACCTGAAAAACCAGCATGGCGGCCAAACAGAAGAGTGTCAAAATTCTGAAATACGATTCTCGGCGAAACGAAATTACATTTCCCCCTGTGATGCCCTAAGATAGCGAAAGGTGGCGAGGTCTTTAGATGGGCATTGCCCAAAGGGGGACTTTAGAAAAGAATACCGTTGCCCCTCCCAGCACATTGGGGGAGAGGAAAATTAACTTTAAAGTGTCCTGTAACCGCTAGTTTCGTCAAGAGCCCGTGGAGAGGATAATATGTTTCTGTTAAAAAAACTTAACCTTCAGACAGCCCCCCGACTCTAATATGTATAAACGGTTGCCAATTATTTCCATGGTGAATGGCCTTTTAGGTTCCAGGTTCGAATCCCACTGGGACCGCTGTGCGAAATTTTCATTTAGCTGTTGTGCATTGTTTAAGGTTTGTCATAGACTGAGTGGAATCTGCAGCGAGATAAAGCAGTTTTTTTGCAAACATGCCACCTCGGCTGCCCAACAAAGACTTAAAGTACTCAAGCTGGGTGGGATAATGCACCGAACACAAAATCAAAACAATCACGTTGACAGGTAGTCGGGAGGACAACAAGAAAACAGAAACTACCAAGGAATGGGAGAACCCGTGAAGGGAAGTACTGTTGACACATTTAATTGTATTTGGTCTCATAGTGTAAACTGAACAAGTTAACCTTAACGTTTTATATTTTAAAAATATAATAGAGAACTATATGAGATGTTTTACGAGCAATATTTAGTCACTAAATGGCAGAATGATAGGTTTAAAAGAGTTGCGATAGAAAATCTCATCCCTTTAAATTCAGTTGTCTCGAAATTAGCCCACATTCTCCAAATCAGTCTTGCGACATTAGTTTCATACGTCTCTGTGTTGTTTATGGGTCAAACTCACGTTAATCCCCGTTAATCCATTATGTTGCTCTCGACCCGTGAAACCGTTATCCCGACGTTAATAGTCACATGGTATTTAACCTATTAAGCTGTGTCGTTAAAGGGCAACCTCGACGTTAACCCAACGTATACTATTGAACCTGTCATACTGTCGTTAAAGGGCAACTTCAACGTTAACCCATCATCTATCCTTTAACGTCTCATGTTGTCTTTAATCCGGAACCTCGACGTTAACCCAAAATATACTCTTTAGAAGCTCATGCGGTAGTTAACACAGTATCTCGACGTTAACACATCCACCTTAACAAGCCATCGAATCTTCATTCCATTATTCCATCGATGATCCGCCATCGAGAAGCTGTCGGGTTGCTCTGGACACAAATAATACGTAGTGTCGCTGTTTCTCCGCCATAATGATGTCAGTCCGTTCACTCCAGGTTAAAACATTACTGCAAAGCTCATCTTTAAAAATTCCCCTTCATCTGGGGGTGTTTGATATGGTAGACATCCTCAGCAAGTCTACGATATCCTGTCAGTGTTAGAGCACTTCTGGTGAGTGAAAAGATTATTCAGGCTACTTTCAATCATCTCTCACCAGACAACTGACCTATAAAAAAAACTTCGAAAAGACATTTAAGAAACGAGTCTCGCGTATACCGGGAAGATGGTAGCTAACCACATTAGTTCCTTAGATCCCGTCAGTTAGAAAAATAACTGCAATTTATGATGCAAAAAGTGATACACTGTATCCATTCTGCTCGTCCTCAAAAGCGCACATTTACAGAAATTTACCGTTAATCTTTGTTTTGAACGCGTAATCGCCCGGCGCGTCATGTTTTGTGTTAGCGCACGAGCGCTTGAAAAGTTATAATCTGTGGCAGTTATTTCTTCGTATATTTTTGCCACTACATTAACGCCGACAACGTCTTATAAATCATCAGCTGACATCGATAATGTTTCCTTCATCTTTTGTACTCGGACGATTTGCTGACGAAATGACATTTAATGTTGTTGAAGAGAATGACAGCTTTTTTTAAACTTTCGATGTTAAAATGATTTCTCCGTATATAAACTGTTTCAAATCATTTTAAAAATAGTTCATGCATTCACGTGACAGAAATTTATTTTTTGTGGCATTATTTCATACTTGGTAGATGTAAAAACAAACCAGTCTTTGAAGTGTGACCTTTGAAAGAACGAGTTATTTTTTATTTAGAAATCAAAACAGATGCACGTATTTCGTCAAAACACGTAATGCCAATTGTATTCCTGTTCAATTGTTACGTGTAACAATGTTGGAATTGTTTTGAGCCAGTAATGTCTGGCACGTTTAGGCTATTCACAAATGAAATACTTTGTCCAAATGCTCCTTAATAAACTCACAGATGCTGGGAAAATATTTTCCATTTCACGCAACTGTCAAGGTAAGGTTTCATAGTACATCGCGAGACGTGACGATAGTCACGCTGCGCGAGATTTGATGGATGGTACAACCCCAAAAGGATTAAGGTGTTAGAAAGATATCTTTCTGTGGGGATGAGTAATAGACACAGATTTCAGCTCTTGTTAAAAAAACGATTATTAGCGGTTTATCAGAGGGAAGAGTATGGTTGAAAAATTAGGAGGTTTGAAAGGAAGGTCTTGCAATATATCAACACAAAGCAGGATGGTTGAGCTAATCATCCCGTTCTCCAACATATATTAATTCACATAAGTATTTTCATTTTGTTTCAGAACTGTTGTTGTCTTTGATTTTATATCTTGTTAGGAGAGTATCGCATCAAGCAGTTTATATCTTGACTACAAAGACACTTACCAGTGTAAAAACGAGACCGAGCCATAACTCACAAAAACACATAACGTGTAAGGTAGAAAGTTATGTTTCATTAACATGTTTTCCCGCTCACCTAGCCGTTTCCATTTGGCTTCAAGGAAGACACAGAGTTGCGCCGCGCCGCGCCGTGTTATCACATACTTGTCGTCTTTGATTTTAGTGAAATAGTAAATGTTTTCTTGTGTATGGGTGCGCGTGATTATCAAAGCGTCTTATGAATCATTGGGTCGATATAAATTGTAAATTTATTTCCGGGTATTGTGTCATTTAAAGGGACGCTTACTTTTTTCGTAACATTCTCATAAAATATAAACTTATTTTAACTTATCAGTAAGCTTATCTCTTGTTGTAGGTGTTTGTTAAGTGTTGTTTTCTTTACCGACATGCATGCATTAAAATGCCGTGATAAAAATGGCGAATATTTGACACAGAAAATGTAACCATCGTGATAAGTTACAAAAGCTCGAGACGATGCGTGTAGCCCCAACGAATAGACAACCCGCGGCCCAGAGTCACCTATTAAACAATGAAATCGATTATCTTGCTGTCCGTCAACCATGAAATGTACATGTGACACGGGGCACCTGCTTTGTCTCTAAGCACGAGTCTCCGCTAATTGCAAAAAAGTTCTTGTTGAAACATTAAAGAAAATCTTTGAAGAAGATGTATAATTCACGGATAGTGCTACAACGACTTCGGGTTTTTGAGGACTTTGTTAGTGAAACAAGGTTTAATGAACGGTAATTTTAAGCCTGTAACCAATGATAAACTATTCAATACATTGGGAACAAATACCAAAACGAGCAGTATATTATTGTCATTATTTGTATAATTATCCAAATAACAGGTTTTGTGGTGGCATTAAAGCCAGCTGGAAATGGTGTCTTATTAGGGGTCATTTGGCTATTGTTATCTTATGATAAGATAATGTACCGGACATGTGGTATGCACTGGTTAGGTTTGTTGAATATCGTCATCTACAATTATTGTATTGAATGGCAAGTAAACATGAAAAAACACACCATACACATATGACATGCGTGAAAACGCCATGAAGAAATTACAGTATACTGAAGTGTACAGTGTTTGGATTATTTATTCCCACTGTAGGTTAAAAATATGGGAATTATGAAATATTTAAGAGCTTGTATTAACAATATTTACAAGTCTTTCACCTAGAGCGTGAAATGATCTCATTTGGGATTCAAATGTATTTGAAATTATACAACACACTGCAATCCAGTTTTGATGATGGAAGTCCTTTACAAATGTGGTTGTTTTTTACGTTTAATAATATATGTTACTTTTTTCTGTGAATAATCTATGAAACGCATAATTTGAACTGGTGATTCCAAATGTTTGACAAAATGAATATATGAATACATCTTGAGTTTTGATGCTGTGAATATCCCAGGGCAGCATCTGAGTGAATGAGTTTAGCTTTACATCGTAATCAGCAATACTCCAGCTTCGTGACGGCGTTCTGGAAATACTCGAGTCTGGACCGGACAATCCAGTGATCAACCACATGTGCATCAATCTGCGCAATCGGGAACCATTGACAAGTGTCTCTACAAAGCATGGGTTACTGAAGATCAATTCTAACCCAGATCTTCACGGGTGCAGTAGATACGAGTTAGTATCAGTGTCCATGGACTTGCTTAAGTGAATAAGCTTTTACGTCTCTCACAGCATTGTTCTAGCAATATCAAAGGGACAAGGAAACAGAAAAAAACCCCAGAAAAACAGAGAAACAGGGACGAAACAGCTTATAATGTAGTCCGAGTCGTCAAATAAACTCAATTGAAGAGATTTTTTATGGTCATGGAAACAGTTTTGTCCATAAAAATTGACCTTAAATAATCATTTCTGGTAAATATGTCCAATTAGTACAAAGATAAATGGAAGAAATGGCTTCAAATAGAGCAATCCACGTGCTGAGGGGTAAGCCTAGTGGGTAAAGCGGTCCCTCGTCACGCCGAAGACCTGGGTTCGATTCCCCACATGGGTACAATGTGTGAGTACTCTGTGGAGTCCCCCGCCGTGATATTGTTAGAATATTGCTAAATGTAACAAACTCACACCCACACACTCAGTCCTTATGGGTAAATATGGCATTTCAAATGAACAATGCTAAAATTTGGACTTGTAGATGTTGACTTTGGAGTTAGCAAATAGGAAGTCTGTAGTTTATGCATGCATTCTTTTCCTAATATGTTTATATTATGGGTGAATCTGTTGCAAGCAGCTGGGTGTCGTAAACATCAACTACTTTTATGAACCGCTGAAGATTAGGACTGTCCATTAGCTACTCGTTTCAGCTTAAACTGGAAACAAGAAGGATCAAAGGTCCATGGTGCAACGTTTGCTCATTGGCATAATGCATGTGATTCACGTATATCCCGTGTATCTCGTGATACTACGCTGAGTCAGGGTGAAAGCGGTGGGTGTATTTAAAAAAGAGAATGGTGTGAGAGGTTACACACGAACAGAAACATAGTAGATGCGTTTAACATAACTAAAGGCATTTCTTTTACCCTAAAGGAAATGAATCTTTCGAAGCCAGGTCAAAATATGAATTATTCTTTCGGGGTTTAGTGAGTGGGTGAATATGGTTTTATGCCGATTTTTGCAATAGTCCAGCAACATCACGGCGGGGACACCAGAATAGGCTTCAGCCATTGTACCCATATGGGGAGTCGAACCTAGGTCTTCGGCGTGACGAGCGGACACTCTAACCCCACCCCCCTTTTCGGACGTCTTGAACATATCAGTCCTAACCTCTATCGCTTAGTGATAGCAATAATCTGCAGCATGAAATGAATACGAAGCAATTAATCAGCAAAATATGATTTAGGATTAATATGTCTGTCATAGTTATCTAAATTTATGAAAATGAGCATAAACCCCACCATTCTAAGATACTAAATGAAAAGAAGAAAACTCTCCTCAGGTCACAGTTGATATGCACAAATTAAAACTACTGAAAATCTGAAAAAAATTCTTATCGAACATCAAAAGTTTAGATTTGAAATAATGCCATGTTGAAGCCCAAATCGTTTTTCTGCTTCGGTAACCATTCAGCATCAACAACAAAAACTGCAGAACTGCGTCGGCATGGTTCTCTAACATTAACAAGGAAATCTTCCACCGTTCCATACTAGCGAATCCTGGCACAGTGTCATGTCAATTTTCCATTGGCGAATTAGCTCGACGGTCGCGTGCAATCCCGCTTTGTGCTGCTTCAGTGGTGGTGTGAGGAAGGTTGCGTCGTGCTGTCGTCGACCACAGCGCTTCTGTGCACGTACGCGCAGCGGGACGTCGTGAACGCCGATCCGGGCTCTTTATGCGATGTTCGCAGGGTCTGCGTAGAAAGTGGCACCTGACTCTTATTAACAAGAAATGCTTGCTAATATTTGTACATCTTATCGTAAAACAATGCGTTGGGTCTTAAAAGGGGAGAGAGATTACAAGAATGCAACGTTTTGAGATTTTAAAACAAATTTGAGATTTTTAAACACTCTATGTATTTATTGTTCTATTTACTGTTGCGACTGCTAAGGTTCTGGCTTCGAACTGTTCCGCAACAATCTTCCTTTGTGTTTAAAGGATCGGATGGGCAAGTTCGGGCAATAGTTGATTACATAGCCCAGTTTCATAGACCGATGTTCATAATATCATCACTGGATTGTCAGCTCTAGGATCGATTGATTAGTGACCAGGGTCATCCAGCCGGAATATTGGTGAGTGAGTTTAGTTTTACGTCGCTTTTAGCAATATGCCATCAATATCGTGGTTTGGGACGCAAGAAATGGGCTTCACACATTGTACCTACACGGGGAATCGAATACCACATGAAACACGAACAGACACATACCATAAAGGCATGCACTAAGTTCATAAGTCAGTCAAGGATGGTACAGTGCAAGAAGTATTTTGTTGGAGGACACATTCTTTCACTGTCCGAGCGATACTTCTTTGACGCAGAGTGACAGGAAGGCAAATTATTCTTGAGTCCTTCAAGGTCACGTTTCCTCATAATCTGCAGACGTTTTTAACCTCACAAGAATAAAAACTGAACACTGTTTAACTCCGATCACGGCCAAATCACGTAGCTGACGAACACACACACACACACGCACGCACGCACGCACACACACACACACTACTAAGCAGAGTCATTGAGTTCGTTTTTTAACCCAAGTTATCAGTAACGAGCAGTACACGGTTATATCGTTCAGGCTTGATACCTGATTCATCCACGAACACCCTCTGATCCCCCAGCATACCATTGTTAAGTTGGTTTTCAAAGTTAGAACCTTTTCAATAATGTGTGGTCCCAACTGCTAAGACACGCCCTGGTTGTGTTCAATGAAATACTCGTCGAAATCCTAAAGCTGAGAAGATTAAGTAATAGGCGGTTCCAATGCGGTTGGATCCAGGCGGTTGGATTAGAGATTAATATCACAGCCGAAATCAGTCAAACCATTCAGTCAATCTGACGGAAATTTATCTTACCCATCATCAAACTACATGAACGGGATGCATTTCACGTAATACAGTTACTTAAAACAGAACACTACCAACGAGAACTGGGATTTAAACCCACAGTCACAGGTGCCTGTCGCAACAGGACGCAACCTTTGTCTCTTGCACAACAAAGTACGTCCTAACGCAACATTTGATTTGCCAATGCATGGAATTCATAAGTACATGTACTTACATTTGTAATTCTTCTTCACAGATCAGTAAAATATATATGTACTTTTTTCGTTTTCCCTCTCTAAACATTATTAGTGTGACTTAAACACGTTACCATGACTATCAGATGGGGGTATTCAGTACAAAACATGATAGATGACGCTAACAACCATGCTCTAGCTGTGTTTAATGTATTCAAAATCAAAGCGAAGGTTTCAGTTCTAAATTTGTAATTTACTTGACACGTGATGAAGATGCATCACCATTGTGTGGAGTAATACATGCTTTGCCACTTGTTTCTGAGATTCCCTGGTTAAGCATCGTGATCCAACAAGGTTTTCCATTTCAACAAAAACGCTTTAGAACACCTACGGGGAAATTACTTGAAATAACGGGTATTGTTTCACTGGTAATACGACAAAACCCCTATGCTCTTAATAGACCAAAGCCATTTAATCATCTGCCAATGAGAAATAATACCTTCAACTTAAAGCTAAAATCAACAGTTATTACCAAGCCTTCCTTTCCACCGATCATTTTCCGTTTTTATTTACTCTCCGGACTCTGCCATTACGTTTATTCTCCATTCCGTGTTTCCGAACTTCCCGGCACGTCTTCCGGGCCCCGACAGGGGTAAACACAAACTGTCAACTCTCGTTTCCCTAGAATCCCGTAAGTCATTGTTCTAATACCCCGTCTGGTCAGTCAGTCGTGACACCGGCTTCCATATTACCCGGAGTCAATTGGAAGACCATTTCTTGTGACAAGTCACGGGGAGTGAGTGAAATGAGTCTCAAATTGTTTACTCCGCGATAGGAAATAGCGCCCTCATCGCGTAACGATCTCTATTTACTCAGCACGGCAGACAAAGTTGTTTGGAAGCTTGGGGGACGTAATCGAGGGAAATATAATCAAAGCTGACGGGCAAGTTGTCATCGTAAATTGCAGGACATCACAAGACACAATCCCCTTGACATGATGAGTTTCGTTCTCCTCCAGAAACCGGCCTCACCTCCTTTGCTGCGGACAGATCCAATTCAAAACGGAAACAGGACGAATCACTCCGCCTCGACGCCCTCTTTGCGCGCTCCGACACATTTCCTGTAATATAGTTCCTTCTAGAGAGAGTATTTTGAAACATTTTCTGTTAAATTGGTTTCGAGATGCGTGAGGATTGTTTTTGGAACACTAATTTGAGATGCATGTTCCTACTATAATGTATGGGAACGATAATAAAGAACAACTTTAGAGTATAATTCTTTTTTGTTGTTGCGTGAATACCTGACCATAATCCTTCGGTGAGTTTATGACAAAAATGAAATAGATCCCAAATATGGCAAGCTTGTAAAAACATAGGAAGGATTCCATGAACTCCATGAATGTGTGTTATCCACTTGGATCGTTGATCATCTCAGCGAATTATAAGTAGACCGGTGAATAGCTTGTGTCTTACAAATTTAGATATTCAATCACTCCAATAACAATGACATGTATTCCCTACAGACTTGAGTAGGCATGTTATTAACATGCTACGTGCTGTTGATGGCGGCACGAACATATTTTATTTAGTCAACAAACCCCCAAGATCATAAAAGATTGGTGCCATTTAGTTTAGAAAAGAGAAGACAACAAAATACCTGAGAACAGTTTCTCAGTATGTATAGCTCCGATGGGGGCACCTTATTCAGATCTGACGGGGAAGAGAAAGCATACTGTTGAAAACCCCCACAATGAGACTGACGGAAACAAATAAGTGAACATTACGTCATTGCAATTTGCCTTTATTGCTTTCCAGGTTTTTGCATGTAATATATTAAATGCTTGCAACGAAACCTGGAAAAGAATAAAGGAACACTTGTACTTTAATTCGTTCCGTTATTTGTTTTGATGAGTATATTCACAAAGCTCATGAAAAGATGCCTGAATACAGTTCCCGGCAGACTGCAAACCGCTCATGTGCAGCTCGTATTAGTAACAAAACACATGATTACCGTTTCTAGTTTGTTTCACCACAGCCAACACCAAAACATGGAGTCATTTTTTTTTTGGTTCCAGGGTCACCCGAACCCTCTCTGCTGCATTTTGATCTTGATCCATTGAATATAACGATAATAAGTGTGCATTTGAAACGCGTCTTTTCCATGTACAAGGCGCATGTTCAAAGCGCTGACATGTTGCAATTATGTCCAGGAATTGCACCTTTTGGGGAATCAAAGTCTGGTATGAGACTAACGGAAGGCGTTTTATAAAGCACATCCTTATATTCATCTAATTCGTATGTGGACATACATGGGAAACGGCATTAACTTCCGCAAAACTTCGACAAAAAAGAACAAAACGGACGCATCTGTCGTCACCGTCAAACATGAGACATATGTGTGTTCTGCTGAAATGGCTTCTGTACCTGAGCCAATTTCCCAAAGCGACCGTAAGGCTACGCAAGTACGTTTTGGAGTTACGAGCACCTTAGCGCCACGATCCCTTTGTGAAACGGGGGCCAAGATCTCAAGGAAGTATTCTGTACAGATATTCTGGCAGCAGAGGTAACACTGTGAGTGCGCATGGTCATGGATGTGCAACACGGAATGGTAGCGTAAAACTCAACCATGAATCTTGGTCTTGAAGGTCACATCACACTTCTTCTAAGGTCAGATATTTCACCTTGGGCAGCAATTACACAAAACCATTTCCAAACCCTGGTATTTGGCCAGAACGCATCATTAGGAGACGTTTAAGGAAAATCTATTTCAATTCTGGTGAATCAAAACGCCTCTTATTTCATTGCGAGATGAAAGTGCTTGGTTTTGAAGTACCGGCAACATGCGTGCAGAGGCGATTGAAAGTTGTCATTAGCTGTCAATCCATTTCAAAAGCTGTCAATCTGTGCGCCTCAAGCACGAAGACACTTTCGGGGTAATGTCAGCTCGATCGAAAAAACACAGAATCATATGAGCTTCTAGACCTACAATGATGGTTTAAAGAGAGGGGCCTATTATCCGTTAAAGGAGGGAGCGTTGATATTGCGCTTGCTCGGGTCCCTCCGTAAACATGGGTAATTAAATAGTTTGTCGTGGTCGAGAGTATTATATGCGTTAATTACAGCCATTTTCCCTAAGTGCTAGAGTCCATCACGAAACTTTAACGCGGAGTGGCGAGACGATCAAGACTTAGGCGCCAAACTACACGGCATGGTCGTAAAATACTGAAAATGCTACCGTGTCGAAAAAGACAAGAACTGTGCCATAAAAACACAGTCCCAGTTTTTTTTTCTATTCGCAGCGCAGTCGGCGAGCTATTGCTCCAGTAATTTACCGAAGTCCTAGTGGTTCGGCAATGCGCAAATTACTTAGCAAATCATCCCCCTGTTTAGTCCAGAAATCAGTGCTTCTGGTACCCAGCCACGCACATGAACCGGAAACCGCTTCTACTGCTTCCTTTACTGCTACTATCGCTTCTCTTATTGTTACTTAGATAGCTGCCGCTATGTCTTAGATAACCCCTACTCTTGCTTCTCTTATTGTTACTTAGATAGCTGCCGCTATGTCTTAGATAACCGCTACTGTTGCTTCTCTTATTGTTACTTAGATAGCTGCCGCTATGTCTTAGATAACCGCTACTCTTGCTTCTCTTATTGTTACTTAGATAGCTGCCGCTATGTCTTAGATAACCGCTACTGTTGCTTCTCTTATTGTTACTTAGATAGCTGCCGCTATGTCTTAGATAACCGCTACTGTTGCTTCTCTTATTGTTTCTTAGATAGCTGCCGCTATGTCTTAGATAACCCCTACTCTTGCTTCTCTTATTGTTACTTAGATAGCTGCCGCTATGTCTTAGATAACCCCTACTCTTGCTTCTCTTATTGTTACTTAGATAGCTGCCGCTATGTCTTAGATAACCGCTACTGTTGCTTCTCTTATTGTTACTTAGATAGCTGCCGCTATGTCTTAGATAACCGCTACTGTTGCTTCTCTTATTGTTACTTAGATAGCTGCCGCTATGTCTTAGATAACCGCTACTCTTGCTTCTCTTATTGTTACTTAGATAGCTGCCGCTATGTCTTAGATAACCGCTACTCTTGCTTCTCTTATTGTTACTTAGATAGCTGCCGCTATGTCTTAGATAACCGCTACTCTTGCTTCTCTTATTGTTACTTAGATAGCTGCCGCTATGTCTTAGATAACCGCTACTCTTGCTTCTCTTATTGTTACTTAGATAGCTGCCGCTATGTCTTAGATAACCCCTACTCTTGCTTCTCTTATTGTTACTTAGATAGCTGCCGCTATGTCTTAGATAACCGCTACTGTTGCTTCTCTTATTGTTACTTAGATAGCTGCCGCTATGTCTTAGATAACCGCTACTGTTGCTTCTCTTATTGTTACTTAGATAGCTGCCGCTATGTCTTAGATAACCGCTACTGTTGCTTCTCTTATTGTTACTTAGATAGCTGCCGCTATGTCTTAGATAACCGCTACTGTTGCTTCTCTTATTGTTACTTAGATAGCTGCCGCTATGTCTTAGATAACCGCTACTGTTGCTTCTCTTATTGTTACTTAGATAGCTGCCGCTATGTCTTAGATAACCGCTACTGTTGCTTCTCTTATTGTTACTTAGATAGCTGCCGCTATGTCTTAGATAACCGCTACTGTTGCTTCTCTTATTGTTACTTAGATAGCTGCCGCTATGTCTTAGATAACCGCTACTGTTGCTTCTCTTATTGTTACTTAGATAGCTGCCGCTATGTTTAGATAACCGCTACTGTTGCTTCTCTTATTGTTACTTAGATAGCTGCTGCTATGTCTTAGATAACCGCTACTGTTGCTTCTCTTATTGTTACTTAGATAGCTGCCGCTATGTCTTAGATAACCGCTACTGTTGCTTCTCTTATTGTTACTTAGATAGCTGCCGCTATGTCTTAGATAACCGCTACTGTTGCTTCTCTTATTGTTACTTAGATAGCTGCCGCTATGTCTTAGATAACCGCTACTGTTGCTTCTCTTATTGTTACTTAGATAGCTGCCGCTATGTCTTAGATAACCGCTACTGTTGCTTCTCTTATTGTTACTTAGATAGCTGCCGCTATGTCTTAGATAACCGCTACTGTTGCTTCTCTTATTGTTACTTAGATAGCTGCTGCTATGTCTTAGATAACCGCTACTGTTGCTTCTCTTATTGTTACTTAGATAGCTGCCGCTATGTCTTAGATAACCGCTACTGTTGCTTCTCTTATTGTTACTTAGATAGCTGCTGCTATGTCTTAGATAACCGCTACTGTTGCTTCTCTTATTGTTACTTAGATAGCTGCTGCTATGTCTTAGATAACCGCTACTGTTGCTTCTCTTATTGTTACTTAGATAGCTGCCGCTATGTCTTAGATAACCGCTACTGTTGCTTCTCTTATTGTTACTTAGATAGCTGCCGCTATGTCTTAGATAACCGCTACTGTTGCTTCTCTTATTGTTACTTAGATAGCTGCTGCTATGTCTTAGATAGTCGCTGCAGTTGCTTCTGTTACGGCTACTATGTCATAAAAAGCTGTTATTATTGCTTCTGTTACTATCGCCTAGATAGATGTTACTATTCTTTCTGTTACTACCTATTTCTGTCACTGCTAATATTGGTATGTAACTGCTGCTACTGCTGAGATTCTTATTGGTACTGCTACTGCTACAACTACTTCTTGTACTGATTCTACCGCTGTCGGTACCACTCCTACAAATGCTACGACTACTACTACCATGAAACCCGGGTCAGAATATCCCAGTTAGATTTGGTCTTCAGCAACCTGTTTTTCGTAAGACTAACTAACGGGATCGGGTGGTCAGGATCACTGACTTGGTTCACACGTCATCGTATCCCCACTGCGTAAATCGTTGCTCATGATGCTGATCACTAGGTTATCTGATTCGGACTCGATTGTTTACAGGCCGCTGCCATAGACTGGAATAATGTTGAGTGCCGCGCAAAACAACAAAGAAAACAAACGTCCGGTGACCATTTTCAGCTTATACTCGTTCTCCTCCAGAAACTGGTCGTCAGAAACATATGCTTTTCGTTAGAGGCGACTAAAATATTCTTGTAGTCATGGTACCTTGTTATATATGTTATATATATATGTCCAATTCCTTAGATCGATGATCATGAAGTCAGTCATGGTTTGTCTTGTTTCGACTTTATCATTTTCAGACCAGGAGAGTTGCTGTATGTAGAATCAGCTAAACACTGTTCATGAACTACAAATATACTGATCTAGGACAGGTTGAACTACATACACGAAACCAAAAACGTTATTGGTCATGAACACCGTGACGGCATTTAACAAACAAACAAAGAACATCAGCTCTTCCGACACCATACTCTTCAGATCTTACACTGACGCTACAACGTCAGAACAGAAATTCAACAAAATGGTCACTGACAATTTGCAACTTGATGCCCCGATCACACAAGCGCTTTCCATCATCAGTGAGCTGTGGCGCTAATGAAGGCTCACAGAGACCCCACTTTAGAATCTTTACAGCACTGACAGCCGGCGACAGGTACGTCATCACCCGCATGGACCATGTCGCTCCCGAGTAAGTAGATGAGTGCCGGGAACAAAGATGGCGGCGAGTGTAAATGCTGCGTGCGCACGTGCCAAGCAATTTAGCATCACGCGATGTCATAACGCAACGAATGGGATAGTCAGCATGAAAAGCACGGGTTGCCGCCACTAAACGTTTCGATCTATCAGCTTGCATTCTTCTGTCTTTTCCGGTGCTTTTATGCTGGCTGTTACGAATCGACGCATCACACGAGACGCACGCCGATGGTTATGTGTCGTTTGCACGTCTTTTAATGAGCTTGAGGTTTTTCGTGCTCATTTACAAGTCGTGGAGACGAATTTGCTAATGGATACTTAACCTTGGTGAGAGTATCGTATGTCTAATGTGTCGTATATCTGGTTTGGAACATTAGGCTCAGACGAGAGACAGACCTACGTCCCAGTAAGTCTACTAAAAACGCACGGGATTAAGACGGTCTTAGCGCTTCCATCACTTTGAGAAACCGAGCCCCGGGAGGAAGTGTAAACTTTATAGTTTACCTGGATGTAAATAACACGGCGGGGAATTGGAAGTGGGGGATGCGAGCTTTGGGGTTGTTATCAAGGTTCACTTTTTTTGCACATTTTTTTTATTGAATCAAAAGTATTACTAGAGAATGCTTCATGCCTCTGGGGTCCATTTCAATTTGTTGTCTTGGTTCAAGCCCCGAACTAATTTTCCTGGATTAAAATAAAGTTGAGCTAAGAAGGTCGGGTTTGTGCAGTTTTCAGACAAGAATTAAAAATAACCCCTTTCATCCCGTAAAAACACTCCCGCAAAATAGACAATTATTTTTCACATTCAGCCCTAAATTTCCTTGTAATCGCAGATCCTGTCGTGATCATTGAAGATCCTTGTAGGATCGTAAAACTGAAATTGTCCAATTGAGAGACTGCCAAACGTTCGTATCGTCATTTTAAATACATTTGTTAAACGGTCAAGTACGGTGCGTTTGTCATAACGAAACATCATAGCCTAAAAATGCGAAATGTTAGATATGACTTTGTTAAATACTCCCGAGATTTACGTCAGTTGAGTCTGCAAGTCGTGCAGCCAAGACCTGAGTGGTCCCACGGTCCTGATCTGAGCACTTATCTACATAATTACTCATCTATTATATAAAGAGCAATTAAACTTTCCTCTTATAACTATCTCCTCAGAAGGCAGGTTTCTCATTGAGACCGCCAAATGGGTTTGAAGACTGTTACACGAATTGCCCCTAAATTGCTACTTCGGTGACTAGTTGTAAAATTAGATATATTTTACAGGGTAATCATTTACAAGATCTGAGTAAGTTTTCAGCCCAAAATTGCAAGAATTCAGAGGAAATCTTAAAAATCATATTGACGAAAACAGGACTACGCCCATACTTATGAATATTACTGGCGCCTAGCTTTTGTAAGTGCTACAGGGATTCGAGATGCTTCCTCTTGGAAAACATGATTGTGTCATATTTTGCGTCAATTTTTAAGTTTACTTTATGAGTGTGAGAGGAAGTAGCGATCTGGTGTTGAAGACGGCAGCTGAGTGGTGCCAATGGAAGATCAATGGAGGAGTAAGGGAACTGAGGTAGATTTGGGTGGTTGAGGGGGCATGTATTGTGATACATGCAGTTGAGAGTTTCAGTGCGTGGTGTGTGACGCGGTGCAGTGCTTGGTGATGCGTTTCTTCCCTTCCTTGTCTTGCTTTCTGTTTTGATTTTGGGTTTACTTTGCTGTGTGATATGCGTAGCGTCACGGTGCGGTGTAATGTGTTGCAATGCGGTGTTCTGCAGTTAGGTGCGTTTCGACGCGTTGCGGTGTGGCTCATTTTGTCGCGGTGCGTTGTGTTGTTTTGCATCGCGTCGCGTGGCGTACAGTACAGTACAGTATACAGAGCGCATAGTGCAACACTGAGAGTTTGTCGTCCCGTACAGGACCGTCGATGTGGTGGGATGTGAAGTGTTTTTTTACATAGCAAAATAGTGCGCACTGGTGCTGCGCGGAACATTACACTGAGCGTTATGTCTTCGGCAATGTCGTGACACGTTCGATAGGATGGATGTGTAGTGACGTGTACGTCCTCTGAAATACTGTGTTATTTTTGGCACAGGTTCAAGCGAGTGGCGAATGCTGGTTTCAGTGACTGACTCTGATTGTACATGCAGATCCTACCTTCTGCATACTGAAGCCCTACAATAAATGCTATGCATCTCAGCTATTTCAAACTTGGGTTGGTTAGTTAGGAATGATTTTATTTCAGTATTTTGTGAGTATTTTATCTTCAGTAATATTATAATAAAAATATGTTTATGTTATATCCGTATCGATGGGAAACATCAGTTGCAAATGACCGCCAGTATTGATTTTAGCCTATATCATAGGCATATTAACAAAGTCTCTACACTTTCCTATTCAACTGATGGTACTGTTGTTCTTACTATAACTGTTTAAGTTCCATGTACTTGTTTTACTACTACTGCTGCTACTACTACTGCTGTTCCAACTACTTCGATATTGGAAATATCCAATACTACATCTCCGACCACGTCATGTCGTGTGTACTACGATGTTACTGTTGCTGGGGTTCAGCTGTCGTTGATGTACCAAAACCAAATCTGATTCTCACAGTTAATATAACACCAAACAAACCAACCAAAGGCAACATAATTACACGTCTTTGTAATACCTAAACACAACAAATCGTCCAAACACAGTTAAACGTAACCAGTTCTAAAATCGATTAATTGACGAAAAGCAATGGCATTTCCATGCGTA
Source organism: Haliotis asinina (assembly GCF_037392515.1). Lineage (NCBI taxonomy): Eukaryota > Metazoa > Mollusca > Gastropoda > Lepetellida > Haliotidae > Haliotis > Haliotis asinina. The sequence goes on from NC_090280.1 coordinate 73,423,249, forward strand.
AAATATCAAGTCATTTTCACGATATTGAAACTTCACGTTAGCACTAAACAACTTTTATAATTGAGACATTGGTTTGTGTGGTGCCAGCCTTCTTGTCCGCGCAATGGCATAATTGGAAAAAAATATGAATGGCTTAATGCGTCTGATTTCATTAAAAGAAAACATTAAGATTCAAATTTCCACCGAAATGTGGATAATGCGTAGTGCTTTAGATCCTCGTCTATTGTATATATCTTTTGTCTTTGAAGACCTATTACTTACGAGCTTACCCTGAAGGATGGTAAAATCAGCCATTAGACATGACGAGAATTAACACTAAGGAACGATCACTCCTATTAAAAGAAAATTGGGTCCATTTATTTTGAAATATTTAATATCAATGTTAGAAACTGGATTTAATATTCTGTAATCACATTGAAAAGAACTCCATTCTCATTTAATTGTCAGTCGAAAGTGGAGAATGGTTGGATAATTTTGAACATTGTGGACGTAGGTATATTGTTAATACTTTATCGGGGCTGATAGTAAAATGTACAGCTGATGAACGAGGATGTATAATTACTGGACTCACAGGATTGTCACTCAAATGGACATTTGTGTGACATTGGTTATAACATACACGTCTATGAACGTAATATATCTATAGCAGCGCTTAATCAGGCTATAAACTACCAATGAAATATAATGACAAGGCATTACTACAGATGTTATTATTCTCGTTCTTGGAACCAGACCTTTTGGTACTGAGCTAGACCGTTGAGTGAAATATAATGAATGAAAGGCTTTGGAAGGTATATGCCATAGAAACGGCGAATTTCAGCATAATAAAAGGGCGCCACTCAATCTGGGGTGAAAGGAGGTTCTAAACTGTGATGTGGACAAAACCTTCGAGTAATTTTAACCTTCACAATATTTAACCAACACAGGAAACACGTCCACTGAGGTGTTAAACCTTCATAAAATGCGCAATCGAAAGAATGTCAAATTTGAGTAAGTAAGTGAGTGTGGTTTAATGTCGCCTTTAGCAATATTCCAACAATATCACGTCGGGGAACACAGGAAATGGGCTTCACACATTGTACCCATGTAGGGTATGGAACCCAGGTGTTCAGCTTGATCTAGGCTATCCCACCGTCGGTCAAATTTGAAAAACGCCGACTTCGGGGTTAAGCACTGACGCAACGAATACCCGCTGATACAACAGAGACTCTTCATTTGGCGCATCAGTGGTAGTCGTTGAGGAGTAGTGTATCGTTTAGTTTTCTTTAACACTGTATCTTAATAAATGTGTTAGGCAAATTGAAAGACATTAACACCACTGGCCACATTCACCAGACTGGTAGAACCAACGAATAAACCTGGTTTAGTACAGTTTACTCTGCTTTTAACAACGCGACCCGCGAAGGTCCCGGGGTAGAACAGGCCTTCAGCAACCCATGCTTTGCCACATAAGGCGACTATGCTTGTCGTAAGAGGCGACTAACGGGATCGGGTGGTCAGGCTCGCTGACTTGGTTGACACATGTCATCGGTTCCCAATTGCGCAGATCGATGCTCATGTTGTTGATCACTGGATTGTCTGGTTCAGACTCGGTTATTTACAGAGCGCCACCATATAGCTGGAATATTGCTGAGTGCGGTGTAAAACTAAACTCACTCACTCACTTAAACATTGCTCCTACAAATAATTATGACACAGTGAACAGAATCAAACCTGTTGTCTTCGGCTAGACGTACCTGCGCTGTAACCATTGGGCTACCCAACCGCCACCCAGTCTCATACAGCATACACGGGCGGTGGGGTAGCCTTGTGGTTAGCCTTCACTCCATAACCGGGTTCGATTCCCAACAATGACACAATGTGTGAAGCCCATTTCTGGTGTCCCCCTCGTGATATTGATGGAATATTGCTAAAAGCGGCTTAAAACCCAATTAACTAACTAACTGTGATACACTGTTACCGGAATCGACAGAAATAGTAATTCAGTCTAAAAGCTGAAATCATGTTTAATGTTTTCAACCCTTCTTCTCAGTTCCGTCTCTCTTTTAATTTTACTTTGTTTAGATTGTTAAATTATCACAGGTACTTAGCAATGGCACACGCATATATTCCATTTTTAGTTTTGCAAGAAACTGCAAAAGAATTCCATTTATGCTCATATAAATCAAATCTCATTTTTGTCTCAATTTACTAGTGCATTACGAAGAAAGAGGCAAATCCATTATCGTCATGGCGCATGTCATCTTCTCCATGATTTATATCCGATAGGGACGCCTCGGTAGTGGCTGTTCAATTAGTGCAACCTTTTAATGGAGTTATCTCCCATGGTCGTGTTAGGTTTCCAGAAGAAGAGTGAGTTTAATTTTACACCGCTTTTAGCAACATTCCAGCAATATCACCACTGATGAGCTTTTTACAAATTGTACCCATTTGGGGAATCGAACACGGGTCGTAACGAGCGAATGCTTTGACCAGTAGGCTGCCCCACCACCAAAGGAAGAGGGGTCATAAGAAAGTAATCAGTCTTGATGCAGATAAACACATGTCATGACACAGGAGGAGAAGGAAGGGGGAAGGAGGTGCGTGTGTGTGCGTGCGTGCGTGCGTGCGTGCGTGCGTGCGTACGTGTGTGTGTTTAGGGTTGGGTGAGACTAGGGGTTGAAGCTGGGTGTGCCTGAGAGTGTTCGGGTGGAGTGGATTGTGAGGTGGGTATTTGGGAGTAGTAATGGGAGATGACGGGTGGAAGATACACTAGGGTGGTGGTGGGTGATTGTTGGGGGTGGAAATTTACTATGTGGTAATGGTAGTCTTAGTTACGGCTATTGAGGTTAGTGAGTGAGTTTAGTTTTACGCCGCGCTCAGCACTATTCCAGTTATATTCTGTAAATAATCGGGTCTGGTTCAGACAACCTAGTGATCAACATCATCGTTCTACACAAATGGGATACAATGACATGAGTAAACCAAGTAAGCGAGCCTGACCGCACGTTAGTCGCCTCTTACGACAAGCATGGGTTCACGAAGATCGGATATTCGGATATTCTGACCCGGGTTTCATGGTAGTAGTAGTCGTAGCATTTGTAGGAGTGGTACCGACAGCGGTAGAATCAGTACAAGAAGTAGTTGTAGCAGTAGCAGTACCAATAAGAATCTCAGCAGTAGCAGCAGTTACATACCAATATTAGCAGTGACAGAAATAGGTAGTAACAGAAAGAATAGTAACATCTATCTAGGCGATAGTTACAGAAGCAATAATAGCAGCTTTCTAAGACATAGTAGCCGTAACAGAAGCAACTGCAGCGACTATCTCTAAACACTATACAGTGGAAGCTGTCAAAACCGGCAGCTGTCCATTTCGGCAAGTTGTCGATACTGGCATAAAATTTCAGTCCCGTCCGTGGATAATTTAATAATTATCATTTTAACATCTGTATAACATCGTTGATTATGACATTGTTCCAGTAAGTTGTCACGCGTGTTTTGACCATGAATGTATTAATCATCTTCATATGTTTGTACTCGCAATGTTTATTTTTTTATCGAGTATGAATTGTTCCCGTGATGCTAAATACCGCTACTCACATATTAATCATATATATTTAAACATTCAACATGCTGCACTTTGTTTACACACTCTCTCAAAGCCACTCTTTACTTTCACTTGGATGTTGGTTCAGATAAAATGCATTAGCAGACCCGCCATACAGCTGAAATGTTGCTGAGAGCGGCGCTAAACAACAATCAAACAATCAAGCTTTAGAGTCTTATAAAAAAGGGTATGATAGCGAAGTTAATTTTGGGGTGGAATCGGTTTACAGCAATCTGCCCTTGTCACCTTTCTTGTCAGAATCCGCATTTTTTATCAGGCCGTATCTATGCCGACGGAGTAGGACGCCGCACCTTAAGTCTCAGGATTGTCTGCCCCCCTCAAAAATATTATAAATTAAACTAAAATAAAGACGTATACAGAAAAAAATCAACATTTTTCCCTTGACCGAGAAACGTATTTTCCTCATGAAGTAAGTTTTTTTACAGAATGAAAAATACTTCACTAACTGAAATGCGCCTCTCCATCACAGCTATCTTGTTAAAACAAAATTGTGTCGTTTACATGGTCAAAGGTCAAGATACACCAAAGAGACGTCGCACGGAAAACGATTTCATCAACAGGGTTATCTGAAGGCAACAAAGCAGGCTCCGAGGAATGAGAAGCCCATTTCACACTTTGAGGCATGTTGAACCGATTTAATCTCTCAGGATTAATCGGGTTGATTTTGAGACTGCGTGACCCGTAGATTTGCACACGTCTTTCTTATAATTAGTAGTTCTAAAAAATGCGTGTACTGGTACACTGAACAATATGTGATCAGTGGTAGACATTTTAGCAGACGACAAAGTTAATAAGCTCGAACGATAAAGGTAATCTTAGGAATAGTAGAAGCTGCGGCTGTCGTGTCGGTAGTAGAACCCTACAAGAAAGAGTGCTAGTAGTAGCTACGTGTATCGTAGAATGCATGTGTAGTAGTAGCTACATGTGTCGGAAGTAACTGATGTGTAGTAGTAGCTACATGTGTCGGAAGTAACTGATGTGTAGTAGTAGCTACATGTGTCGGAAGTAACTGATGTGTAGTAGTAGCTACATGTGTCGGAAGTAACTGATGTGTAGTAGTAGCTACATGTGTCGGAAGTAACTGATGTGTAGTAGTAGCTACATGTGTCGGAAGTAACTGATGTGTAGTAGTAGCTACATGTGTCGGAAGTAACTGATGTGTAGTAGTAGCTACATGTGTCGGAAGTAACTGATGTGTAGTAGTAGCTACATGTGTCGGAAGTAACTGATGTGTAGTAGTAGCTACATGTGTCGGAAGTAACTGATGTGTAGTAGTAGCTACATGTGTCGGAAGTAACTGATGTGTAGTAGTAGCTACATGTGTCGGAAGTAACTGATGTGTAGTAGTAGCTACATGTGTCGGAAGTAACTGATGTGTAGTAGTAGCTACATGTGTCGGAAGTAACTGATGTGTAGTAGTAGCTACATGTGTCGGAAGTAACTGATGTGTAGTAGTAGCTACATGTGTCGGAAATAACTGATGTGTAGTAGTAGCTACATATGTCGGAAGTAACTGATGTGTAGTAGTAGCTACATGTGTCGGAAGTAACTGATGTGTAGTAGTAGCTACATATGTCGGAAGTAACTGATGTGTAGTAGTAGCTACATGTGTCGGAAGTAACTGATGTGTAGTAGTAGCTACATGTGTCGGAAGTAACTGATGTGTAGTAGTAGCTACATGTGTCGGAAGTAACTGATGTGTAGTAGTAGCCACATATGTCGGAAGTAACTGATGTGTAGTAGTAGCTACATGTGTCGGAAGTAACTGATGTGTAGTAGTAGCTACATGTGTCGGAAGTAACTGATGTGTAGTAGTAGCTACATGTGTCGGAAGTAAGTGATGTGTAGTAGTAGCTACATATGTCGGAAGTAACTGATGTGTAGTAGTAGCTACATGTGTCGGAAGTAAGTGATGTGTAGTAGTAGCTACATATGTCGGAAGTAACTGATGTGTAGTAGTAGCTACATGTGTCGGAAGTAACTGATGTGTAGTAGTAGCTACATATGTCGGAAGTAACTGATGTGTAGTAGTACCTACGTGTATCGTAGAATGCATGTGTAGTAGTAGCTACATGTGTCGGAAGTAACTGATGTGTAGTAGTAGCTACATGTGTCGGAAGTAACTGATGTGTAGTAGTAGCCACATATGTCGGAAGTAACTGATGTGTAGTAGTAGCCACATGTGTCGGAAGTAACTGATGTGTAGTAGTAGCTACATGTGTCGGAAGTAACTGATGTGTAGTAGTAGCTACATGTGTCGGAAGTAAGTGATGTGTAGTAGTAGCTACATATGTCGGAAGTAACTGATGTGTAGTATTAGCTACATGTGTCGGAAGTAACTGATGTGTAGTAGTAGCTACATATGTCGGAAGTAACTGATGTGTAGTAGTAGCTACATGTGTCGGAAGTAACTGATGTGTAGTAGTAGCTACAAGTGTCGGAAGTAAGTGATGTGTAGTAGTAGCTACATGTGTCAGAAGTAACTGATGTGTAGTAGTAGCTACATGTGTCGGAAGTAAGTGATGTGTAGTAGTAGCTACATATGTCGGAAGTAACTGATGTGTAGTAGTAGCTACATGTGTCGGAAGTAACTGATGTGTAGTAGTAGCTACATATGTCGGAAGTAACTGATGTGTAGTAGTAGCTACATGTGTCGGAAGTAAGTGATGTGTAGTAGTAGCTACATGTGTCGGAAGTAACTGATGTGTAGTAGTAGCTACATGTGTCGGAAGTAAGTGATGTGTAGTAGTAGCTACATATGTCGGAAGTAACTGATGTGTAGTAGTAGCTACATGTGTCGGAAGTAACTGATGTGTAGTAGTAGCTACATGTGTCGGAAGTAACTGATGTGTAGTAGTAGCTACATGTGTCGGAAGTAACTGATGTGTAGTAGTAGCTACATATGTCGGAAGTAACTGATGTGTAGTAGTAGCTACATGTGTCGGAAGTAACTGATGTGTAGTAGTAGCTACATGTGTCGGAAGTAACTGATGTGTAGTAGTAGCTACATGTGTCGGAAGTAACTGATGTGTAGTAGTAGCTACATGTGTCGGAAGTAACTGATGTGTAGTAGTAGCTACATGTGTCGGAAGTAACTGATGTGTAGTAGTAGCTACATGTGTCGGAAGTAACTGATGTGTAGTAGTAGCTACATGTGTCGGAAGTAAGTGATGTGTAGTAGTAGCTACATATGTCGGAAGTAAGTGATGTGTAGTAGTAGCTACATGTGTCGGAAGTAACTGATGTGTAGTAGTAGCTACATGTGTCGGAAGTAACTGATGTGTAGTAGTAGCTACATGTGTCGGAAGTAACTGATGTGTAGTAGTAGCTACATATGTCGGAAGTAACTGATGTGTAGTAGTAGCTACATGTGTCGGAAGTAACTGATGTGTAGTAGTAGCTACACGTGTCGGAAGTAACTGATGCCGCCGCCGCCGTCGTCGTCGTCGCAGTAGTAGTTGTAGAGGTAGGAGTAGTATCTACGGATGTCGTCGTAGTATCTGAATATGTATAGAAAGTAGGTTATGGTGTGGACGTAAGAGAAGATGGAGCTTAGGTCATCGTCGTCACCGCAGTAGTACCACGTACGTAGTAGTGACAGTAGTGGTGGTAGTTGGCTTGTTTCTTTCTTGTTTAATGCCGATCTCGGCATTATTGCAGATATATGGCCACGGTCTGTATATAATCAAGTCTGGACCAGACAATCCAGTCATTAAAGCATCGGCATTGATCTACTCAACGGGGATGCCTGACCACCCGACCCCGTTAGTCGGCTCATTCGACATGCATCCGTTGCTGAAGCACAATTCTAACCAGGGTTTTCCTGGGTAAGTAATGGCTGTATTAGTGGTAGCAGATACTAATATAATTGTAGCAGCAATGATAACTACGTAGCAAGTGGGATTTGGAATTACCGCTGTCGAGGTACTGGTACACTGTCATACAGACCCTGGAACAACTATAGCAAAGAAAGCCCATACAAGTCTAATATATGTGTCAAGTCTAGATTTCAGGGCTCCTTTTGATTATATTTCATTTTTTTTGTATTGTGAACTAAGTGTTGTTGTACGGTACGATCAACATCTGCTGTCGTCACCTTTGTATATAGTAGATGCAGTTCCAGATATCCTTCCAGTAAGCGAATGGCTTTAGGTGTCTATAATAGATAATAGTAGTAGTAGTAGTAGTAGCAGCAGCAGCAGCAGCAGCAGCAGCAGCAGCAGCAGCAGTAGTAGTAGTAGTAACAAGAATAACTTCTCGTGTCCTCCCCTACGTAGTATCCCAAAAGAACTACGTTTCCGAATATCTCATTCATGCAAACCTTTACCGGCACCATAGCGTGTAAACGGGCCTGAAGTGTATTCAGCAACCACACATCTCTTTGATGAAACCATTATGGCCATCGCGACTTCCTCAATGAGACTAATATGTCTACTCGTGTCGCCTGCGTCTGTCTACATCAGAAAGAGGGTGTTTAAGAATGTGGCGACCCGTCCTCCCGTCTCTCCTCCCATCCTATCAGACAGGGGTGTCGGACAAACCATGAACAAGATCACTCATTGTGCCTTGTAGTAGCCGACCCCGTGCGTCTCATCACGTGCCAACCGCCGCACCGTCACTCGACGTCGGAACGCGTAAGGTCTAGAGATAGGCTTGAGTGTTTGTGAGTGGAATGTTGAAACAGAGTTGCGCCAAAAGCCGGACTCGGTTGTGATGAAAACCGGACGGGGCTGTTTTCAAAGACAGTGGTCCTGTGGGTTTTTGAATCGATGGATACGTTCAAATGAGTTAAGGCGGTTAGTTAACTGACCTTGACCTTGTTTTTAAAACTGGCTTCGCGACTTCTTATTTGGACTTCTTATTTGGCAGTGTGTGAAGTCACTGAGCATCCCGACAACAAGTGACATAACACATGCCTGGTGACGAAACGAGAGGCAATAATGCATTTTTTATCACCAGTGCCAACGTGACAAAGGAAAAAGACGAAAAGTATTTCACCGACAACAGCAACAACGTAGGAAAAAAACTAAAGAAAGTGGTAACAGACTTTTGTGAATGGCGATGCGGACGTAAGGGGACTTAAATGTTCTGACTGAGATGTAAAATTAGTAGGACTGTAACGATGCATCGAACTATCACTGGACAGCAGTTGCTGTGTCTCCGATATCAATTAGCAATCAATGATAGAAACGAAAAACTATCGTTGCATTGTTAGTACATGTATGTGTGACAATCCATTGTTTAGTAGTTGACTTCCATTGATAAATGGAATGGAAGTAGCACAGATTCTTTCAGTTTGACTTTGAGTTATTCACCCCTGTTACTTGTTAACTGTTTACTGGATCTCCGTTTCAAGTTTCTTGTTACTTACATATCCAAAGAGACGGAAACTATGTCAGACTGTTTTTATTTCATATAAACTGTACATTCAGTTGGGAAATGACTTCAGATGAGACAATTCAAGGAGAAATAAGTACTGCTATAGTAGTGCAGTAATTGTTTCCCCCTCTACAGTCACCAGTTAATATTAGACAGTGAGACGGTGTTTCAGTTGCAGTCTGGTGCCACAGGTGACAACCTTACCAGATCGAGTCACACTCAGATACCAAGAATCGGAGCGTCTATAGATAAGATCACTTCGTCAAACAGTAATGCCTATTAAAGGATGCGTCCAGCAACACAGGCCGTGAAATAGTGAGCAAGTTTAGTTTTACGCTGATTTTAGTCATAATCCAGTGGTATCACGGCGGAGGTGGGCTGTGTCAAGTCCAAGGTGAAAAAAATCAGCTTGTCTGGATGTTCGACAAGGAATTTCGAGACAACAATGTAATTGGTTAAAAAAAGGATACTTTAACAAAGTTGTATATGTTAACAACACTCGATATTTTATACCACTATAGTTAATATTTCATGGGAGATCAACTATAGTAATATGATAGTACTGCTTTTGTTTAATCCGTGGGGCCGTGGGTAGGGTAGAGTATAAAGCTTTCGGTCGTCACGTCGAAGACCAGGGTTCAATTCCCCACATGTGCACAATGTTCAAAGCCCATTTCTGGTGTCAACTGATATTGCTGGAATATTGCTAAAACTCACTCTCAATCTTGCTTTATGGCGATGTATTTTATCCAAGTAAATTCAGAAATATAACGATTTCGAAATGTATATATAGCTCACGCAAACAATCTCTACGAAAATTAAAAACAATAAATTTTCTGCAGAATTAATGAAGAATTGGTTACAAATCCATGGCAGTATATCTCGGTAGCATACCCGCCCCAAAGCCCCAATCAGTCAATTTCAAAGACATGAAAAGTCTCATTCTTGGTAAGGAGGTACAAAGCCATACCAAAGCGTAGTGAAGATGAGAAGTTTTATCAGCGCTTGAATTGATGACAACGGGGAGGTAACGCGGCGACGACGCCGTTGTTCACGCAAGTGCTTCGTACCGAAAACATGCGAGTCGGAGCCAGCATTACTTACAACCCCAGTGAGCATAATTACAAGACGTGTAACTCGCTGCTCAAATGTTCGCATCAATTTCTCAAGTCTCGTGTCAGGTCTGCGGCAGGGAGCGTCTCTCTCTCGCATTTTGTTTTAGCTAATGTGCAAGTATGCTACTAATGTACCGTGGAATACTTCGCCGTTGTTCAGCCTCCTTGCCTTGTGCCCATATAGTGAGCTGATGCATGTGTATTCTCTTCACGGGTCTGTCGGAGCTATTCATCCATCATGAAGGTCCCTTCCCGTAATTTTCGCTCAGGATTCTCGCGTTTAAAGGTCCCTGCGTGTGTTTGAAGTATTTAACCGACGCTGCCTAATGTGTTGTGCGATGGGATGTCTCTACATATCTACTCATCTTCATTAACTTAACAACTCGAGTACATAGTGATCTTTGTGCATTGTGAATGTCCACGTTTTGATCATAACAAGCTTTAAGCCTAAGAGACTGTGCCAATTCTTCAAACGCAGAAAATGTGTTCGGAACAAGTAGTTGGCCAGTAAAACCTCGAACGGACAGAAAGGAAAAATATCTTTTCAACTAACATCAAACATCGGGTGCCTTTAAGAGACATGGCTATAGATAGATCCCATCAATCAAATTTGAGAAGAATTTCAGATGTTCTAGATCTGTGAACTAACAATGAAGCTTAAAGTAAGGAACCGTCATCAAAATTTAGGTATGTTCTCAGAGGACTAAATCATTGGAGAGTAGCTGTGTGTCGGAGAAATGGAGTGGATATCATGTTTCATTAAACAATAACAAAAACAAAACAACAGTCATCACAATGGTAAAACAGAGGTCACTGTAAAATAGTACGCAGGAACGGAAACGCTGCCACAATCGCAGTTATCCAAGTGATATATCAAAACAACAAAAGTCATGCAAAGTGATGAATGCGGTGCTTTGTTTGTTCTAATTGTCTTAACGTTTCCAAACGTTTCTACTTAAAGTGTCAAGTGATTTATATCTTTAATGGTTGTTTCAAATAGCTCAGTTACTCATTTGGTCTAGCGTGAGAATTATGTTTGCTAAGACAGGATCTAAGACTGCACTGTGGTTCTTTCATGTGCTTGATTATGAGCCTGCTTGTGCTTACTTGTTTCCAGAACAATTCTTCATTGTGAGTGAGTTTAGTTTTATGCCGCCTTTAGCAGTATTCCAGCAGTATCACTTCTGGGGACACCATAACTTGGCTACACACATTGTATCCATGTGTTTTTTACTTTGACTATGTTTCAACTGTGCTTGATTATAACCATACTTTAACAGTGCTTGACACTACCCATTCTTTGAGTGTTTGGTAGCAAACAATATTTTAAATATTTTTGTCGTAACCATGGAATAATTTTGTTTGATGGTGACTATGTGTTAACTATGCTTCAGTTTGATCATGGAATAATGTTGATTCTATTACATTTTTGCGCTTGAGAACAATTCGGGATTCGAATCCACACTTCTAGAGCGAGGCAAGTAATGTAACAACCTCCACCAGTTTCTTATGCATCCCAGCGATAACTACTTCTAACCAGCCCCACAAACTAGCCATGTATTCCCACCTTAGCTATCTCTACCACCTCGTCTACCATAACATATTTTCCATAACTCACTACCACTCAGCTATGCATCGTCAGCATAATCCACCTGACCACCAGTTATGTAGTTTTACCGTTACCCACTACCAACCAGTTATCTATCCCCAACAGTTCCAAGTACCTACTATGTATCTCCAGGCTAACCCCTCTACCTACCAGATATGTATGGCTTTTGCAACCCTATTACCCATCCGTTTTGTATCTCTGCCGTAAGTCAACTATCACCTATCTATGCATCTCAATATACTTAGATGGATGGTGGGTTAAGGTAAATATGAGGATATGGGTGTGACACGTAGTTAGATATTTCAGTATGTATCTCATCATGCTTATTGAAATCACCAATTACGCCTCACATTCATAACCACTATATACACGAGTTTCTGTGGAGAAAGGTTCCAGGAAAACCCTTTCTTATAACGTGTTTATCTCAGCCATATCCCTCCACAAACCCGTTATACACCCGACGAAATTCACTGGGTGACTAACAGCTACCCCACATCACACCCGCCTTCACCCACAGGTTTTAGGAATATTCTATCCCCACATTGTCGATCACACCGCTAAAGCTACCTTTACCTCGATGATGGTATCGCTCGTGCCACCCTTACCCCTGTATCACATCACAGTCCCATATCTGCCAGTAATCTGGGCACAAATACCACCCGTATACGATGCAGATTTCACCCGATTATATAAACACGCACGTGTGTGTGCCTCTGCGATAGCTCAACACGGACACTTTGTCAGTAAAACATAGATTATGTGCAGCTGAATATTTTAATGCAAACCAGAAAGCATGACGGCTTTTAAATTATTTGGGACCTATTTTCTAAATTATCTCCCCTTGTCCACAAATCTCGCGCAACCACCTTCATCGCCCCAATAGTCATGCTGTTGACCCACAATACACACTCGCATTCTTTTATCACATATCAAAGCCCTAGTATTCACAAGTTGTAATTAATAATGCTAACACTAGCTTTCTTTCCCGAACATATAGGTGTCATTTTCACAAATCTGTTCATCGATATGTTCCAACGGAGTCTGTGAAAAAGCGTCACGGATCTGAAGCGAAAAGCTTATCGGGCACGCCACGACTACTGAAGACAATACATAGCCTGGGGGATAGCTAATGTTATCATACGGAGGGGACACGGATGTGATAGAAACTGTCGAGGAATACGCCAAGACGGCACTTCGCCACCCACGCTTTGAAACGTAACCCACAAGCTCCAGGTAAAACAGAAGAGAAGACACGTTATCAGATGTCGGAATCAACAGCAACGTGTTAATATACCTCAGGCAAGGAGATGGTGTAGGTCCCTGATATTTTATACATTTTCCCTTTACATTCCCCATACAACGCTATGCTGTAGGCCCAGAACTAGGTCTGTACCCAGCAAGATGTTAGTGTAAGCCCTTGCCCAATACCACATTTTATCAGAGAAGAAATGGAGAAGAACACAATGACGTTTTTTCTCTGTTTATTGTCCATGAACACCTACAAGGACAGGGTACAAACGTAGATATAGTTATAAAGTTATAAAATCTCATATATAGCCTTAGAAACGATGCATGTCGCGGTGTGGGACAAGGCTGGAGGAAACTGACTGATAGTGTTTAATACATGGGTATAGTGTATGCCCTTTCTTTTTAAAATTGTTTTCGTATATTTGTTAGATACTACATTTTTCAAGCATCCGTTGTTGGCTTTTTTTTTGGCTTTCATTTGATCCGAAAAAAATCTCACATTTTCTGACTAATTTCTTTTATAACGAGGTGATGCTGAATGTCATTCCTTATTTCACACAGACAATTAATTTGCTATTTTGTGCGAAAATGTGACCATCGTGACTCTGTATCTTTCTATGATTAATGATAATTAATTCGACAATCGCGTTGACTAATAATGCTTTTGAAACAAATTAATTTGCTCATCTCAGGATCTGGGCAGCGAAAAATACATGTAAACCTTATTAACATGCGATGGTCAAGATGACACAGAGTATTCTCAGTAGGGTATATCACAATACACTTTTTAAACATACGTATTGCAATATTTTTCTGAGAACCGGTATACTGGGTAAAGAACATATATGAAGTTTTTTGTGGTTGTCTTTATGGTTTCAATTCTACACATACTTACAACAGATGTTTTCCTTCGTTATTCAATGACAAAACTGTGTACTGTAGTACTATAAATTGTATCAAAATAGAAATAGAAATAGTATCCATGACTATACAACCTAATTTTGAGTTTGCTGTTATCAGAACCATAACATAAATCCTTAAGGAATTATAATGTAAAACGTGGGATTGACATGCATAATTAGTGCCACTCACTTTTAAATACTTAAAGTCCCAATATATCGCAATACGGGTACGTATATCACAATATTTGGAATACAGTTTTCTTGCCAATACACAGCCCTAAATCTCAGTATAGAAGAGCGGCGATGGAATTGTCGAAATATTGCCCATAACCCACCTTTGGCATTGCAGGTCAAAGAGACAAAAAGATTCGAATATAACTGTTTCTACCGATCCAACTTGCTTCGTATCATTCGAATCGTATGTTGACTGTTAAACTACATCTGTATTCTGAAATGGTTAATATCGATTTCTGTATTAGTAAATTAAACTATCATTGCAGCCGAGTGCTCCTTCTCAGTACACACGTCGGTGAAAACAAGGAGAGTTGTCTCATTCGCAGACTAGAAAATGTTTGATATTTTTCTATAGCTTTAAGATTCTGTACAATTTTTAATCATAAGGATGTAACAGTTAGTTTAACATCCCGAGCAGACAATCCTCCGATAGGTTTAATACTGATGTCAATAACACGAATATTTCAAATAGTCACTAGACCGTAGGAATCTATATATATTCGTACAGCGATGCAGGAGTCGAGGCGGATTACCAGTGTCTCCCGTGCAAACCCGCGGCTAGTGTAATACGACATTAATGTCATGCTAACAGTCTTGTGGCTCTTGTGCTTGTGGAACAAAGGACTGCTACAGACAATGAAATGTTCTCAAATATGTGTTTATAAACACCATTTATCACAACTACGACATAAAAATATGTCGTCACTGTGAAAAACTTAATTAGATATATTATTGAAATTATTTGTTTACTTCTTAGAATTTTCTGATTCTCTGTTTTTCATCACGAGGAAAGCCATCATCATACCGACCACTGTTACACCTATATATCTTTTATTAAGATAGCAGAATTAGTAACTCAGAAATGTGAATATTACACTCGGCCAATATCGAACTTCGGTTAGTTTGTCCTTATTCGTTGACCACTTGGAGGTATGGAGGTCTGTAACCGTTGATCGAGGCAACGCCTCACAATTTTTGTTCCTGTGTGTTTGTCTGTTTCTGACCACCGCCATATTAACCACATGCCGTCTGACTCGAGAATCTTTGCTACGACCTGGAAGTGTCGTCTTAAAACAGCATTCACTGGGTGTAAGCTTAGGTTAATTGATTTCATTCATTCACTGTCGTTGTGAAACCCGTTTGTTCAATATTTCTCTCTGTGTCGCTCTATATCTCTCTTTTTTTCTCTCTCTCTCACTTAAACTCCCACAACCCCGCACACACACACACACACACACACACACACACACACCACCCCATTGCACATTGAAGAGTCTCTTTAGTTCGTAACTATCTTCTTCTCTGTGTGTGTCTCTCTAACCCCCCCCACCCCCCCACCCCCCACCCCCCACCCCCCCCCTCTCTCTCCATTGAGTTAGTAAGCGTCTACTAGGTTCATAACTGAAATAATTATTTTCAATGATTGCTACCACTGTTCAGGTCGACTGAGTATAAACAGGCCGTTTCAGTCAGTATCCTCATCTGCATGTCCCATGATGCTCTGTGTGATGTCACTTCCGGCTCATTAGTTATATATTTTCCTATCGTGACTTCATCACCATCCGCGAAAAGATACTATCTGCCCCGCAGCCCGTGTCGCGAGCGCTCTCCCACTCCATCAATCCATGGAGCATCTGCATGGCTGTTTCCTAACCCTCGTCTACAAGCCAGGGTCAGAAGAGAGCAATTACTTGTTTCTGGAGCTTATCTGCTTAATTGGTGGTGATTTTTGTGAGCCGCGAGTCCTCCTCGTGGCTCTTTTAACTGTTGCCTATAGATCATTAAGCCACCAAATCTAATTTTCTTACGATCTCCATCAAATAACGCGCCAGGCCCGAGACGGAGGCGCTTCAGACTGGGCTGGTTTAACCTCTCGGTGACGAGGCCGCTGTGTGTGACCGTGTGTTTATTTTAGAAAATCATGATTTTTTTGTTGCTTCCAGCTACTCCCCCAAGCGGAAAGCGGAAAGCGGAAAGCGGAATGATGTCTATCCCAGAGTATTTGAAATCCACTGAAATTGATACTAAATTACTTCTTATGTCAACACTGTTCTATTTAAACGTGAACATATCTTCGGGATTTTGTAAAAGAGGGATGATTAAGTATTAATTAACTCATAGTTTGTTTGATACATTGTTGTTGTGTAGTTTCCATGGCAACCTATGTGTATAATGTGTTTACAGTCGGTGTTAATGTAGTATTCGTTGCGTTTGTTCGTTGAATATGTCACTATTACTTTCTTGTCACTACTTGTTTAACGGAATCGACATTAAACTCAATAGATTATTACTGTACAGTCAATGCTCAAAGTCTCAGTGATTGTCATATTATGGCTTCCATCTTGTCCTTCAACAACAATAACCCTTCCTTTGTAGACACATTCAACCATCGTGCCACAGACTTTCCTTGTGCTGTGATTTACACGATTCCGCCATCGCTTTAATCCTGTTGATAGTTTTGTACCTGCCCAAGGGCAGACCACCCGTCCAGGCACGAGGTCTCTGAGCGCGGGCAGGCGGTGGGGCGCCACTGCAAGTCTGGTTAACAGGGCAAAGTCTCAGCAGTCTAATGGATAGACTTGAGCAACGCATTGCTGGTTATCCAGTTCTACTTCCTATCATCTGCAGTGTTTTTGGGGCGTTTTATAAACAGTGGATTGTGAGCAGTTGATTAACTCTGATGAAGAGTGGTCCCGTCACTTCCAACTTTCATAATGTTTTCATATTTTCTCCTTATACCACAGTTTTAAAGGATATATGCTAAATAGGAGCTTCTTAATTTATTGTAAATGTTGAAATTTGGTTGTGGATTCAAGGACTATGACCCGGTGTTCCTCCTCCATGAAATGAATTCCACTGACCTTGGAACCCGTTTTGGCAAGTTTAAAATGCTGGAGGAAATCCTTAGCGTCTTCTTTTTCCTTTGTAGATCACTCCGGTCACGTATTAATTTAATCTTAACCCCCTCCTCTCTCCTTTCCTCTCTCACTCCAGTATCTCATTCTTACCAAATCGCTCGCTCTCTCAATCTTTTCTCTACCACTCCTCTCTTTCTCAATCTCTCTCCCATTGTCTCACTCCATTTATCTCCATCTCTCCCCGTATCTCTCATTCCCTCCACCACCACCCCCTCCTCCCCCCCAAAACACACACACACACACACACACACACACACACACACACACACACACACACCTATCGCTGTCTTTCTCTACTGCTCCCCCCCCCCCCCCCCCCCCCCCACAACGCGCGCGCACGCACACTTACCTCGACAATATGGACGCACAGGGCAATCGTATGTCGCGACACAGTGGGACGAAAATGCTGGCATCATGTTCAAGACGATTCCGGTAGATAACCCAAGTCGGTATATACAGCCCTTGAAATGGATGTTGACAATCCACAGCTCAGGAATAGGTCTGACTCCAAGTTGGTGCCAGTGCTGTGATATAAGTCGGTATTGTTCGTGTTATCTCCCATTGTTACTTGAAAATGTCTTCCACAGCTGTCTTTCATTATATACTATCGAATTTGTCGAAAGTGGACTTGGCTCTGAGAATTCACGTGTTGGAAAAAGGAGCCCTTCCATGCGGCGGGGGTATAAAGTCAGTGATAGGTATTCAGGTATTGGAGGAACGCGAATACACGGCACTATCTTAAAATGAATTTCGACTTTTTGATTCAGGTTTTTATGACGACATCCTTGCATCCTGCGTCCGTGCTGATGTTGAATGAAGTCTTTGGTATGCATTTACGAGTAGGAGTATGATGAATAAATAATAAATGATAACAGTGGGTTTTTTAATTGTGTCTGTGTGTGTTGGGAGGGAGAGTTTGTGTGGGGGTCGGGTAGGGTGAGGTGGGGGTTTGTTGATCAGATGTAAGGTGGGGTGGGGTGGGGTGGAGGGTTGTTGATCAGATGTGTAGAGATGCTAAGCTGTGGGCTGGAGTGGTTTTGGGGTGGAGGTGGAGGTGACTCTTCATATTTGGGTGTAAGTGCTTTAAGTTTAGTTTGCTTGTGTTAGATTGATTGATTGATTGGTTGATTTAGTTAGTTAATTAGTTAGTTCTCAAAATATGCGTGGACAGCGAAGCCATCCATACTCTCACATATTTCGTCTTTTTAAATCATGAAGACATATTTTACCCTTCAGACGGTAAAGGATTTCGTTTTCGACTATTTTTTTACATTGCCTCGTAAGTACATAAAAGTAACTCTACATCAATATGCCATACAATACGAGTATGTTCCTCGCACTTCCAAAAACACACATCGCGATGTATGTATCGTTTTATGGTTCTACATTCCGCCGCCACGGAGCGCTGCGACGGCTAATAACATTCCCCTAACAACTGTTACGGATTAAACCCCCTCTAGTACCGATAAGAGGAACTAATTTCTGTCGGAGGTACAGAGGTAATCGCGACATCGTGGCTTTACTCGATACCCTAATTGTCGCGACCGACTGCAGCGAGGCCCCTTCTCTATTGTATTAATCTGGGGACAAGATAGCTAAACTTTTTATCTATATTCCTGTTTGCGCCCGTATCAAACCGCTCT
This sequence comes from Haliotis asinina, assembly GCF_037392515.1. Classification (NCBI taxonomy): domain Eukaryota; kingdom Metazoa; phylum Mollusca; class Gastropoda; order Lepetellida; family Haliotidae; genus Haliotis; species Haliotis asinina. Next base: position 73,441,907 of record NC_090280.1, read on the forward strand.
CTTGCAGGAGGTAACTTTAGCAGTAACGGAGACAGTTTTCCCACTTTGCATAATCGCATAATCAGTCCAATTTCGCTTTCCTTTCAGAGTAGAATAAAAGACCATGCGAGATCTGATGGGCGTCTTGCCAACAATTGTGTGGTCTTCCTTAGGGGTGTCTCGCAATATGTTTACGGGTCTTTTAAGAGAACAGACGTCGTGGAGTTATCTCGCGTATCAGTGATGTTATGCATAACGGTGAAAATCTAACACTTCACCCGTTATAGGGGTGACCTTCCCACATTCACCTTTGAGACACGAATGAAAGCTGAGCAAGGTGAAGATCAGACCCGACAGGGACCGCCATTGACAACCTTCTTGGTCTGTGATTGACGAGTATTGAAATGAACACACACAATATCGATTCTTCTCTTTCGATTTTGTCTCTTTCGTTGGTTTGTCGGTTATGGCGTTTAGAGCAATGGGTGGGATTTATTACATATTTCAATGCTATTCCCTTTTGGTCGTACCAATTGTGTTTGTAATGCAGTATACATTTCATATCTATGTCATATACATATTTGGGCATTAATTTAAGCGAGCGTTGACATCGTAGGGGCTTGTAACGCTAAAACAAGGTACCTACTGTCACTAACGGGGTCTTAGCACTATATGAAAAGAAATGGATGTAACGACCTCAACACACAAAGTTCGTTTCTGGGCGAATTCAACAATGATCACTGTATCCATCCTGGTAAAGGCATGCTCACATTTCAAGCCAATAGACCTGCCTGCACAATGAGACATGAGGCATCCAACACAAAAATAGAAGCACGACTTTGGGGGCTTGGGTCTTCGGAAGCTCGAAAAATCGTGATTTCTCGATTCCGAACCCAAACCCCTGTTCAGAATTTTATTTCGTCTGCATGTGTTTTATTTCGCACAAAACAATACTTTCTTGATGTCACACTTTTAATGTTTTCGCGCCTCAAAATAGCTGCGGAACGCTTCACCAAGGATGACGTGAGTAGTAGAATATTCAAGGGAGATAATTACGCCATGTTTTTGGAAATATGCCTTACGGATCTCGCCAGATAGCCATAAGACTACGTTTTTCTACAGTTTGTATTTTATATGGGTTGGGATTTAATCTACAATTTAGTTATCTGTGTGCAGGATTGTCTTACAACTTTATAGAATCACAAATCATAGCGAGATCACCATTTACTATAAATTCCTAGTAACGGAACTAACACTAACACAACAGTTTTGTATTCAATTATACCTACTAAAACTTCAACATAAACCAGTGTGTTAAACTTACTAAATTTTTCTAGACACAATCAATTTTGAAAATAGTTGATGCTTATACATTTAAGAAGCTCACAAATCTCTCACCAAATCCCCAAGTCAAAGCCACCGGGTTCTTCGCCGTTCTCACAACATGTACGCTGTCGTCAGATATAATCTTTGTGAGGCCACAAACTTGCTAGACTAACGATTACTCTCTTAATGTATATAATTCTGATAGAAACAAACAGTTCATTTTGTATCGAAAAAGAGCCCCTCTGAGTTGGGAGTTTATGTAGAGATTTAGCATTGCAAAAAGGGTTGCTCAAAAGGGAAAAAAAACAGTTCAGTGAAGTAACTGAGAGACAGAGCACACATGTCTCATCACAGACAGATTCGATATTTTTTTTAACCATTCCAGTCTTAGCAGGCGCCTGTTCCGCTTTTTATATGTTTTACTTGACGTTTCACTTTTTTTATATATACCCTTTAATGGCGGCCTGTAACAATAGTAACGAACACGCACGCACGGACGCACGCACGCACGCACACACAAACACAGACGCGCGCGCACTTTCTTTACTGCTTCATGATGTACAGCGGAATGATGTTAAGATGGTTTTATGGTTTGAGTTGAAATAAAATTCCATCCACTTGCAGTTATTTTTTAAACATTGTGATCTTTCAGAAAATCCACCAACGAAAAGCTCTTTGCTCCAAGCAGAAGACAACGCTGTACTTCCGTATAGAGCCACGTTTCTAATAAAAAAAAAGAGATTGAATTTTAATAATAAGGTTGAGTATAAGGCCCACTATTGTGAAAAAGTGAAATCTAAAACATAAGGGAAGAAACCAGCTTTGTTTGTGATTTTTTGCGATAGTATTTTAAAAAATGTATGCTCAGTTTTCAATGTGTAAAAATATCCCAAAATATTCACGATCCTTTATCTTTTATTATTATTATTAATTTTTTTTTTTTTTTTTTTGGGGGGGGGGGGGGGGGGGGGCGCAGTATAGAGAGGTATAAAACGTCTGTATACATTGACATGATTGACAGCTGGGCAGACACTCCACGGGCACATGATCTTGAGTGAAATTAACAAAACCACGGATACCAGTAGATATGTGTATATCATGCAACAAGGTAGTTGAACATCGTGCAACAAAGGAGTTGGTTAATAATCAAGATTACGCTATGTCTCAAATGTCATTGACAAGATTTGCATCTGAAATCCACAATCGGCGAATGTACAAAGCACGCAAAGTATCTGATCAATTTCATAGTTTTTGTTTAACGAAAGCATGACTGAACACATCCTCATTTATCTCAGACCGAGATCTTTCACATACCATCGAACCTATCCCGACCTAGAGCGGGACGGTGTTGACGTCGGGTTATCCAGGCATCCGAGGTAAACGAATTTACCAAGTATGATATTCAGAAATATATTTCACAGTAAAAAATATAATATAATAAGAAGGAGCCTTGAGATTTTTTTCATTTCAAAAGCTGTGGAAATCTAGACTTGCCACATTTTCCAGACTTGCGTGGGCTTTCTTGGATATATTTGCGTCAGAGTTTATATGGCAGACTAGTACCGTATTGCGTATGACAGACTAGTACCGTATTGCGCATGACAGACTAGTACCGTATTGCGACATTTATTGGCCAGTGAGTGACACTAGTTCTATGCTACGGTCTACGTTATAAGTCTCTAAATATACACGCTATGTTTCCGATTACAGAAATCTCAAAATTAGGTTGCAGAGACTCCTTTCTGTGCAATTAAATAGTATTACAGTATACCGTTTGTCACTGAATAACGAGGGAAAACATTTGTTGTGAATGAAAGTATGGGTAGAATTTAATTTGAACTATGAACATAACCGCTAAAATGTCATATATGTTCTTGAACTAATATACCGGTTCTCAGTATAACATTGCAATACGTATCGTTTGAAACGCGTATAGCAATATACCGGTATACTATGCATTACTCAACATCGGCCTGATTGTGTAAAATAACTGTCGCACGGGTTTGATAATCCTTGTATATTATGATCACGAATATAAAATAGGCATCCTTCTCTCAGAAAGGTATACAGCAGCATAATGCTAACAGACAAATAGGTTCGCCTTATCACAGTATTCGAAATAACCGAGTTCGATTCTCATGAACCCTTTGAATAACCAGTCACATAACAACGGGCGCACATGCACGTACACATGTAGACTAACGCTTAGTCTTTGAATATGTACTGAACTAATATGGCATTTCATGAAAGTGTAAGTGTTCCTTTGTTTATTTCCAGAATTTTACTCAATGCACTACATACCTTGTAAAGAAAGCTGGAAAAGAATAAAGAAACAGTTGTACTTTCATGTGTTCCCATCTCCATTTCCAGTGTATATAATTTTGATAGTAACAAACAAACTCATACAAATTGGAAAGGAGACCAGATACTCAGACCAGAAGGAAAACCAAGTTCTCTGGATAATCATAGCAAGTGGTGTCACTTGCTCGATAACGGTGTTAGTACCTACACCGAAACGTCGCGCCCATTGCTATAACGAAGTTGATTATCCATAGACCCTGGTTTTCCTTCACCTGTACAGCTTCTAAAATGTCTTTCAAAGAAATTATTCAGACCAGAACCTGGCGAAATCTAGACTTGCTTCATTTAGTTCTTTAGCATTGCTAAATGTTGCAGGGAAAATAATATGGTTCAGGGACTCTGAGATAGACTGGCACACGGGCAAACACACATGCACACACACTACCTGTAAACGTTGCAATGCAAATTAATTTTCTTAGTATATATGACTTCACCTACACAACAGACAGATTTACAATTTGAAACTTTTGGTGCCCCGTTGTTGATGTATTTGACACAGAAACTTAAAGGTCAGGAATTTATTATTTCCAAACATCATGACACAAAGGCATGATGTAACTTGGGGATGATTTTGTGTACAAATTGACAAGAGCACCTTTAGCCCCACTTTAGAAGTGTAAACGAGGTGTTAATTATTTTATTGGAGTGGTGCGTATGGCACGTTTAGTTTGCTGACCAAACTGGACAGTGTTAAATTGACCATAGGTCAAGGGTTAAGAGTGAACATGCACCTACTATCGAGCGTCTTGGTATGATTACTGACCTCTTAAGATGGTGCAAACACGATTAATTCGTAATCACGCCATCTTAAGTTATAAACATCTGAGAGACAGGCGTAACCCAATCCGGGTTTTTCTGATAAGGCATTCTGGTAGGAAACACTGGATAGTTGATAGTAAGGAGACAATAAAATTAAGCATTCGCACAAAGGCTGCGATTTTCGGGTACATGTGATTTTGTCGGGATGAAAACTACACCTGTCCGTCAGCACATTGTCGGTTGTTTATGACGTGACAATTGACATGGGTGTAAATTTCACCCCTATTTGGACGGACACGCGAAGACTATTTCACCACATCGTTTGTCACAAGTGACAAGATACACAGGAAATCCACAATGATTCAACGGGAGCTATTTAACATCCCACAATGCATAATTGGCTGCGAAAAACATGAAAATACATGCCATTGTTATGACAATTTACTATATTTCAGAAGATATTAGTCCAACTGTGAAAACAATTTCCGTAAGATGACGTCAGTGAAGGGAGCTGATTACCCAACGCCGTCTAGTTCTCACGAAAACGGCTTCATTTATCTAACGACGTCCTCAGTTTCGTAAAACTCTTTAGATCTCTGACAGGATATGACAAAACGTGGCATCACCGTTCTCTGGTCAGTCTCAAACCTTGACCAGTGTTCCCAGGCTCCGCCGGCCACCGGTAGCGGTTGGTCACTTCAAAGACGTTTACAGTGACCATGGTTTGATAAACTTGTGATGAAACGGAATTTGTGTACTCATCCCGCGACCATTTAATGACAATTAGCTGGTCATTACGTCCATGTGGTCAAGCGATGGCGGTCTGACCCCTAGCGCGTTGTTTGTGGGGAAGGAAGACAGGTCTGATGTATGGAGGGTAATCGGGAGTAGATAAGGCTTCAACACCAGACGTACAGAGTGGACAACGTCGAGTGCCTTTATCAAATATCATTAAATGTAAATTTCAGTGGTCAAGCGATACCGGGATCACTTACGTAAAACAAACTGCTAATGACACGCCTGAAATCCCTCTTATCGCTGTTGACGGAGAATTGGGATTAAACTGCTTGCTCTCTCCATTAACAGTAAGTTGGAGACACCACGGGAGGGACAGGGGAATGCGAAGGTGATGGGTCAAGACAGTGAGACTACCCTTGTAGATTTACCTATTGAATAATTCATCCCATATTCTCACCTGCAACAGCTCCCCCACCCCCTCTCTACCGCACCAGCCCGCACACCCCCTATTTAGACTAAGGTTTAGTCTCTGAATATATACAATGTTGATATAAACAAACAATTCCTTTTAAATTAACAAGCAGTTCGTCAGAGCCTGAGGAAATATAGACTTTCTTCATTTAGGACTTTAGCATTGCAGAAGGAGCAAGTCAGAAGAGAAAATAATGCGGTTGAGGGATTGGTGAAGACAGCGAGATAGGATAGAGTGATGGGTGAAGACAGCGAGACAGGCTAGAGTGATGGGTGAAGACAGCGAGATAGGCTAGAGTGATGGGTGAAGACAGCGAGACTGGCTAGAGTGATGGGTGAAGACAGCGAGATAGGCTAGAGTGATGGGTGAAGACAGCGAGATAGGCTAGAGTGATGGGTGAAGACAGCGAGACTGGCTAGAGTGATGGGTGAAGACAGCGAGATAGGTTAGGGTGATGGGTGAAGACAGCGAGATAGGCTAGAGTGATGGGTGAAGACAGCGAGACAGGCTAGAGTGATGGGTGAAGACAGCGAGATAGGCTAGAGTGATGGGTGAAGACAGTGACACTTTGCTCTGAAGTGGATCCCTCGGAGTTTATTAAATAGGTCATCCCCACCCCATCTTCTCAGCAGCAGCAGCCATCACACATCCACCTTTAGCTATAGGAAATAGAGAAACTAAAACCTGATCTTCCGTTAATTTCTAAGCGGAGAAAAACAATCACGCATTACTCTATTCTGGCCAATATATGTTAAACCATAAGGCCTTAGGGTCAAGAATACATAAAACTATATACAGACTGGCATTTAGTCCAATAAATATAAAATCCTAAAAATTTCGAAAAAACAGTCTTTGATACCCGGCCGAGAAAATCAAAACCCGACATGAAGAGATATAAAACAAACAGTCTCTGAAAATTACTCGTACAGTAAGTGTGTGAGTAGGTGAGTGTGTGAGTGAGCATGGTTTTAGCACTACACCAGCAATATCACACCGAGGGACCCCAGAAATAGGCTTCGCGCGTTGTACCCATGGGGAGAATCAAACCCGGGTCTTCGGCGTGACGAGCGAACGCTTTAACCACTAGACTACCCCATCACCTACACGTACACAGCGTTCCGCCGATAGCAAGGAATGCCTAGTGCGCCCAACCGAGCCTCAATGTCTACAGCTCAGGTGATGTACACCAAACCGGCACTGAGGAAAACTAACCATAGTCTCTGAGAATATCTAACCCAAGACACACTTACACCAACATATCCATTTATATTGAAAGCAAACTCCGGTGAGATGGGAGATTCAAGACCTGAAACTGAGAAAGCTTAACTTGCTCTATTTACAGCATTTGTATTACAGACAGCTGTGGGCTGAGCGAAAATAATATGGTTCTGAGACAGTGACACAAAGTATTACCGGTATACCGGTATATCGCAATACGCTTTTCAAACGATAAGTATGGCGATATGTTTTTTTCCTGAGAACCAGTATTTAGGATAAAGAACATATATGAAGTTTTTATAGTTTTCTTTATGTTCAAAATTAAAATCTACATAGACTTTTATTCACATCAAATGTTTTCCTTCGTTATTCAGTAAGAAAGGGCATACTGTAATACAATAAATTGTGAAAAAAGAAACTAGAATCCCTGACGCTGCAACCAAGTTTGAGACTGCTGTCATTAGAACATTAACATATTTGGAAAAATACTGAAAATGTAGAACATTGAGTGAGTGAATTTAGCTTTACGCCGCTTTTAGCAATATTCCAGCAATACCACGGCTGGGGACACCAGAAAATGGGCTCCACACATTGTACCCATGTCGGTAATCGAACCCGGGTCTTCGGCCTGACGAGTGAACGCTTTAACCACTAGACTACCCCACCGCTGTTGTAGAACATTGGATCGACATGTACAATTAGTGGCGTCTACTTGTCAAACACCTAGGTTCTCAATATATCGCAATACGGGTATTTGAATTGCACTATATTGCAATACAATTGATTTGCCAATACCAGCCCTAATGACACTACCTTCGTGATGAACTTCACATGATTCACGAGGGCTATAACACGCGTTGTTTTCACTGAATCACTCGATGAGTCACAATACACCTGTTAATTTCAATGTAAAACAACAAGGAACGTTATTCGATCAGTTGAAATTTGTTTTTTTTTAAAAACAAACAACAAAAACAGATAAATAAAAAGAAACGTGTATGTGGATGTGTGGTAAATAAAGATCAATGTGGATGTTTGTTTGTCGGAGGTCATCGGGGACTGTGAGACAGACTAGATGTAGCCTGTTAGGGCTGGGCAGTAGGGAAAATAATGCGATTCGGGGACTGTGAGACAGACTAGATGTAGCCTGTTAGGACTAGGCAGTAGGGAAAATAATGCGATTCGGGGACTGTGAGACAAACTAGATGTAGCCTGTTAGGACTAGGCAGTAGGGAAAATAATGCGATTCGGGGACTGTGAGACAGACTAGATGTAGCCTGTTAGGACTAGGCAGTAGGGAAAATAATGCGATTCGGGGACTGTGAGACAAACTAGATGTAGCCTGTCGGGGCTAGGCAGTAGGGAAAATAATGCGATTCAGCCTAGATATCTGTTGATGTATCTCATACTGCTGAAGATGGGAGGTTCGGTGACCACGTGATTGACCCGACATCAGCATCGTCACAGGTTAATTTGAAATGAATTTTGAACAAATTGATATTGCTCTTTTTCAAAATCAATTATTTAACGTACAGATTTTCACGGCTATATTTAGGTATTGATGAAACGAGACTACCTCGAGCACTAACCTGTAGAGGAAAAAAGAAAGGAGATTTTGAAAAACTGGATAATCGATGGCTGTGAGTTTAAATTAGTACTTCGACTTTCTCCATTCTTCAAAGTACACTTTTGGACAATACGTTTGTAGAAGTGTACCTGTTGGTAGAAGTATACCTGTAGGTAGAAGTGTACCTGTTGGTAGAAGTATACCTGTAGGTAGAAGTGTACCTGTAGCTAGAAGTGTACCTGTAGGTAGAAGTGTGCTTGCAGGTAGAAGTGTACCTGTAGGTAGAAGTGTACTTGGAGGTAGAAGTATACCTGTAGCTAGAAGTGTACCTGTAGGTAGAAGTGTACTTGGAGATAGAAGTATACCCGTAGGAAGAAGTGTACTTGTAGGTAGAAGTGTACCTGTCGGTGGAAGTATACCTGTTGGTAGAAGTGTACCTGTAGGTAGAAGTGTACTTGTAGGTAGAAGTGTACCTGTCGGTGGAAGTATACCTGTTGGTAGAAGTGTACCTGTAGGTAGAAGTGTACTTGTAGGTAGAAGTGTACCTGTCGGTGGAAGTATACCTGTTGGTAGAAGTGTACCTGTAGGTAGAAGTGTACTTGTAGGTAGAAGTGTACCTGTAGGTAGAAGTGTACTTGGAGGTAGAAGTGTACTTGTAGGTAGAAGTGTACCTGTCGGTGGAAGTATACCTGTTGGTAGAAGTGTACCTGTAGGTAGAAGTGTACTTGTAGGTAGAAGTGCACCTATAGTTAGAAGTGTAAACTGGCGATACATCAGGAACATTTGTTGTCAAATTGTAGATATTACAAACAAAAGGGGCAGACAACATCAAAATAGATTGAATCATTTGTGGCAAGGCAGACACCTCGATCATTAAACATGTCTTCTCTTTGTTTTTTTTTCAAAATACAGAAACAAAGTTACAGAGATGTTTTTGTCTACTTTCTGATATGAAATAAAGATTTTGTAATTTTCATAAAAAGGCAACCTTTGGATAATGGAGAGGGCGGGTGAATTTCGGTTTTAACCTGGCATTACATTTGGTTTGCACAGTAGTTTTATTAACACAGTATCGATTTTTATTAACACAGTATCGATGAAACTCGAGTCCTCGACGTGACGAACGGACGCTATAACCAGTAGGCTACCCCACCGAACCTAGAGTAAACAGAGGCCAATAGCAAATGGGGCTTCGAGCTGTCGCTGAAACAACAGAAATAAATTAGAAGATGTGTTTTTTTTCGATGTTTAAACATCAAAGAAAATAAAAGTTGTTAAATGACATAGTCAGCGCCATTGCATCTTTATATGCAGGACCTGTGAAGATCCGGGTTAGAATTGATCTTCAGTAACCTGTGTTGTCGTAAAACGAGACTGACGGCATCGGGTGGTCAGGCTCGCTGACATGGTTGCCACATGTCATCGTATCCCAGCAGATCGATGCTCATGCTGTTGATCACTGGAATGGCAGGTCCAACTCGATTTTTTACAGACTGACGCCATATAGCGTATATCTCTCTATATTCAGCTGTAAATACTCGAATCTGAAGTAACCAGCGGTTATTATTACACCATGAATAGAGTACTCAGAAATGTGTTCGTGAAATAAGATTATTTGCATTATATGCAGTATTAACACAAATGCACTTTGGGACGAGGAACTCACGAGATGCACAATCAAATGGAGAATAGAAACAAGTGCAAGTGCAGTTAGAGAACACATATATAATGACGACAGAGGAGTTTCCGTTACTTGTTTGAAATTCTTCGTTCATGAGAAACATTACACGGTTAGAGGAACGAAATGACGTCAAAAAGATTTTCTGTGAGTATAGAACCACAACATAGTAAAATACAGCATCACCACTTAGGCAGCTGTTACAAAATTAACCAGTCACAGAATCCCCTAAAAGTCACCTGTTATCAGCAATAACTAGAAAACGACTCGAACTCGGCTTGCACAAGAATTATTTACTTCGAGGTATTTTCGGGGTGATCCATTTTCGGAAAGTAAATCGACAGCCTTTTGTTAAATATCGAACATTATAACATAAACATTTCGTTAGCTGTCCGCAACACGTGTTTACTCATATCTGTTTTACAGAAGTCAGGACGTGTAGGGTTTACCTGACAGTTTTGTTGCTGTAGATTACAGACCGTATGTAATATACAACACGTTGTACATTTCATCAAGTCATAACACCATCACGGACAGAAGCACATTTCAGCCCACCTGATGATGAGGGCTTATGACAGGCCGCAACGTTACCCCGAAGCGTCACTAGATCATTTCTCGCGTGAAATGTACACCATTAAGTCGCGATGCTCGCGCAGCAACACGTGAGACGCATTTTACTTATGCAAGAAATCGACAACATGGTTTGCACGCGCACGGGGCGTATGACACTAATGCATTCTAGAGAACAACCGTATGTTATATTAGCAGGGGGCTGTAATATACATAGGAAGAAAACGTGTTTAGCTACATAAGTACTGGGTCATGTGCATTTTTCACACATGTTACATAAAAGTATTACATGAAATCTACATCATTTATGATTGTTTAGACTGGTCCGACTAACGGTTGCTAACTTACGTTCATATCAGTATCATGTGCTGATGTGAGTGCAGACATGTTGGATTATGATCCTGATGCATCAAACACATATTTCAGGGAAACACTGAAACAGATGTTATATTTCTATATAAGCTGTTTCACATTTGAATTTTGGATTGTCTGGTTCGATTAATTATACAGAATTAGCTGGGATATTGTTGTTGAGTGTGGTGTCAAATCGGACTCCCTGTTGGTATGGTTACACTCACTCACTCACTCACTCACTCCTAACATTTGCCCAGAAGAAGCATATGTCTTTTGTATCATGCGTGTAACGATAAATAAAATACAAATCAATACATACGTTTTCAACAAGCGTAGTTATGTCCAATTTGTTGCCACGGCAGTTTCCACGCCCTCACAGTCAGTGACAGCTAGTCTGTTTCAGATCTACACACCGTTTCTTGTTTTTGGTACCAGAGAGAAAGGAATGTTTTTGACGTACTGAGTGAAATACAACGATTAATATCACACTTGACGGTGAAATCGAATGGAAGTGTGCCATGAGTTTGTCTTTGTTGTTTTGTATCCAAATATTTTCATAAATAATTTTTTGAGCTTTTTTGAAATATGATACCATATTGAAATGATCATCAATATACGAACATTGTATAATATGATTTATAAAAGGGCACAGCAGTTAATTGATGATGATGTCACACTCATCGTCTTGGACAATCTCCGCTTCCTGAGACAACTTTGTCCTTCACTAACACTACTGCCTTTACAGAAGTCATTCGGTTTTATTTCACCCTGAACCCATGATGACACATGATGCCCCGCGTTTGTGTTTGTTTCAGGAACGTGAATCGCGGCAAGAACCAAGTTAAACGAGCATCAGGTGGTCAGACCTAGTGACTGGGCCGTGCCCTGGCGAGCCTCAGATGAGAGATGGCTAGTACGTATTGATTCAGGATGATATACTAGCACATCTATGGATGAAAGGATTGACTTTATTACCAAGATCAAATTAGGAATAAATGCCTCAAGTCACTTTATTACCTACGTTCATCTGAAATTCGATTAAATCTTTTTAACTGAATGTGAGGAATAATGTGGAAATGATGATGATTTTTGAAGATGTACAGATTTCGTTTTCTTTGTGTCTAGGATTTCGCGAACAGCTGGCTTAGTCTCTTGTTTTCAGTGATCCATTACACAAGTTCCTTTCATCTGGTAGTGTCTGTATCGGCGCAGGATTGGTGTTGTTGTTGTTGTTGTTGTTGTTGTTGTTGTTGTTGTTGATGATGATGATGATGATGATGATGATGCTATGTCGGATGCAAAGAATAAGCTACATTTTCATGCACGTCTTAGTGATCAGTTCTAAGTATTTTTGTTCGTTTAACAAATATCTTATAATCTTCGCAAATATACATTGTCCCTTTGCCTCTAGTTCATATTTTAGTTTACTAATTTATAGCACCACCTGTTCTCTTACTGTACATAAGCTGCATGAATCTTTGATGTACATTTTAGCGAAACGATGTTGTTTTTTTTCATGTATATTTATATTGTTTTGTTGAAGCTTAAATGGTTGATCACTCTTATTTATTGTTATAGTTCCCCTGTACCACATGCAATTTAACCAGCGTTGTGTATGTAAGTGTGAAAGAGCGGGACTACTTGCGGGATGCTCCAGATGCAATGGGGAAAAGTGGCATACTGATCATTATTCTTTTACATAAGAAATAGAAAACAACAATAATTATGACTGATGAATTGGAGGGCATGCAGACTTGTGTCTGGGTGTATGTATCATGTAAATTCAAATTTTCTTTTTTTCTTTCGGTCGGACATTGAAGTAATATTTTTGTTGTACAATGCGTGACACTTAAATAGTACAGCTTCTTCTACCACAAGCATGTTATTTGCCCTTTCCGATGTTCTCGAATCTGCCCGTTAATGAATGAATATGGTCTTACGCCACTTTCAGCAATATTCCAGCAATATCGCGGCATAGGACGCCAGAAATGGGCTTCACACATTGTACCCATGTACGGAATAGAACCAGGGATTTCAATGTGACGGGAGAAAGCTTTAACCACCGGGTTTTAACCACTTCCGTTCCTCTCGTTAATGAGACAATAAAATGGACAGAACAGAAATGTCCATATTTGTTTTTTAGACTTGTTGTCAATAGTAAAAGAATCGAATGTAAACCCTCTAAGATAGACATATATATAGTCTGGTTCATAATTATTGAGAATTTTTCTTCTTACTTTGAGCTATCCTAACACCTCAACTGATTCACTGATACTTAAAACTAAGTAATGGTATAAGGAGGTAACTCATCTTGGCCTACTGAGTATAGTACAATTAGAGTTACCTCCCCTGAATTTGTAGCAGACGTCATTTTCCTCAGCACTGTCAACAATGTCTGCTGAAGATAAAAGAAGGTTGATTTTTGAGTTGTGTAATCAAGGAATTGATGATGTAAATACATTGGCAGAGAGAACAGGAACTCCTCTTTCTACTGTGTATAGGATTAGGAAGACTTTTAAAGAGGGAAAGGATTTTGGGCACCAGAAAGGAGCAGGGAGACCCAGAAAATTGGACTTCTCAGATCGCGTCCGGCTGGGAATTTTAGCGTCTAAAAAGCAAAGGGCAAGCATCTCCAACATCAGGTATGAAATGATAGAAAGGGGATCAACAGTTGTATCAAAATCTACAGTTAGAAGAAATTTGATTGATCTTGGATGGGAGAAAAAGACTGGAATTCCTTCTCCTCTCATGAAACAAGAACATAAAGACAGGCGTGTTGAGTGGTGTTTGGCACATGAAAACTTTGACTGGGAAAATGTGATTTTTACTGATGAAAGCTCAATATGGGTATATCCCAATAATGTGAAAATATGGACAAAGTCTGCGTCAGCACCGTTGTATCGACGACCTAAATACAGCCCAAAGTTTCATGTATGGGGAGGGATATCTTCTTATTAGGAACGACCCCGCTGTGTGTGTTTGAGGGAAATCTGACAAGTCAACGCTACACTAACATATTAGATAATTTTCTCCTTCCAAGTGCACATGTGTTTTATGGAAATGACTGGATTTTGCAGCAAGATAATGATCCTAAACACACCGCAAAACATGCCAAGCAGTGGTTTCAGGAGAAAAATGTGACTACATTACCATTTCCTGCATATAGTCCTGACTTAATCCCATTGAGAACATTTGGGGGATGATGAAGGAATGTGTGAATCAAAAGGGGTTGACAAAAATTGAAGACATGAAGAGAGAAGTGGTCCGATACTGGGACAGCATAACTCACGAGACACTAACCTCTCTGATAGGAAGTATGCCTACCCGTCTTAGACTGTGCCGTGAAGCTCAAGGAGACTTGATAAAATATTAAATTGTTACCTACACAACATGAAAAGGTCAGTTCACTTTCACAATACATTCAATTTTATCTGATTTGTTCTCGTTTAATAATATGAAATGCTTTAGCTATTCTCAATAATTTTGAACCATACTGTAAAATAGGGGAATTTAATAAAATCTGATCAAATGAAAATGCAATGTAAAAATCTAAAAGATTTCATACTGATGACGAGCCGAGCAGCATGGGTTCTGCGAGACGTATATTTCATTGTCTAGACGTACTCGAGAATGGACAATTTGGCAGAAAGACCTACCAAATTTGAATTGAAACATAAGTTCGGTTCTTTTTGATGTTGTTAAAACTTAGAAGCGGAGGCTGTATATTCAATATGGCTGAATGAAGCGTAAAATAGCTCACTCGTAACTAAAAAGAGTCCAACCTTGCTAGTTGAATATTTCAACCACTTTCACCAACCAGTCAGCCGATATATTCCGCCCCAACTCTCGGAACAGTTGTTGCTGAAAGCCTGTCAAATCAACATCAAAACATCCCCTATCTACCCTTGTTCATTACACATGTTAATTTCAATCAATGTCACTCGCGTCGTATCAACGTCTCGTGTGTAACAGAGCCTAAAGAGCAGAACAATATTGAAATGGGTGTTGTTTTTGGGGTGTTAGACACTTGGCGCCAGTACCACAACAAATACTTGTCACCTTGCTGTACGGAATGGTACTTACACGCTGTTTTGAAATTTAATTGTTACATACCAGGCATAGAATTGAATTTTATACAGATGATGTAAAGTGTAAAATGCCCAAATTACCATCGTCACTTTCTCCTGGTTGTTAAATTATTTTTCGAATTTAAGAAAACATGAGAAGGAGATGAATCAACAGAGACGCACATGGTTTAGTCGAGGTGTGCAATCTGAGCCAAATCTTTAATAACTTTACTTTTATATATAAAACATGTCTTAATATTTAGTGCTCATTGCTGCTTGCTACACCAAGCTTCCAGTTAGGAACTGGTCCTCGTTAACTCATGTTCGTCATAAACGAGTCTGGTGGTTTAGCTCGCTGACTTAGCATCAACGCTGTCCATCATATCAGACTGTCCTTAAACAGTATATACCTGGTGGTATATACTGCTGGAAGACAAACGTGAAGTGTAACTCAGATGACATCACCCATCATCCATCATCCATCACCATCATTCATGAAACATCGCCCATCGCCCATCGCTCCTTGATCATCACCCATCACCACCATCCGTCACCCATCGCCCATCCTCAAACGTAACATCACCTGTGCTAGTACATCCTGCGGGAAAACAAACGTTAAGTTTAATTCATTTTGAAACCAGATGTGCGAAAAAGGCAGCGCATGTGTTCTATACAAACTAGAGTATATATCAGAATCGAGCTTATTTGTGAAAGTGCCTCAAATTTCAATGTCAAAGCAAACATATGCCTGAAAATACCAATTGCATATTTTTAAAAATCCCAAATAACGAAACTCGATCACACTTTGGGTTGAATACTTTAAGCTTCGCTTGCATCCAGCAATCAACCAATATCAAGTATGACTGAGTAAACAAAACAACATTTACCTTAAATTAAATTGTGGGTTTTTATCTCTAAATTATTCTGAATGATATAATTGACATTTTCATTTCTTTCCTTTCATAATTTGAAGTAGAAATTTGAAAAGAAAACCAGTACACCGGAAAGAGTTGAGTTTCACGATCAAAGAGACTGGTCAAATGAACAACATTTAGTAGAAGTAATTCAATATCGATGTTTCTTCAAACGTGTTTTCTTCGCGATCCGTTAATTTTGTAATCACCTACCGTTGTCGTTAACGTACTTATGTGACGGAAGTTATATATTGTCTATATGAATGAAAAGTGTTTCATAAGCATCTACCCTAATCCACGTACCTATTCAAACGATGTACAGTTGAACTGTGCTTGTTAATGTTTTAGTATATCAACAGAAACCGAATAACCATGGTGTTAATTCTAAACTTTATCCAGAAATATGACTGGAGAAAGAAAACGATGTAGGATCCAGTGATCGACATCATGAGCGTTTACGTGCATAAGATGAACCCGTCGACAAGCAAATAACTGCCCACGAGCCTGTACACTAGTTCGAAGGTCTCTCACGGTGAGCAGCCGTGGCTGATTATCTTTGTTCTGAACATGAATCACCGTGGGTAGTGTATTCGTAAATAAATTGTGTTTATTGGTCGAATTACGGCTATTGATAATTTTACAACTCTGAAATATAATACAAGATTTTATGTTATTTCTTTCTGTCTGTCTTTAACAATCCTACGCAGCTGCAAGCATGAAATGTGCTGAAAAATGACACTTAACTCTAAAATAAATAAGGGATGGTTAGCAAGAACCGACATGCGTATTCATAATCCAAGACAAATGATTAAACATATTTATTTCCAGTGAGAGGAACCGATTGGTAAACAGGCATTAGTTTATATGAATACCGCTACAGGATACAATGAAAAGAAGAGTAAACATATACATGTCATGATAAATGTACAATATCAGCGATACAAAATGTTGCAAAAACGAAAAATAACGCCAATCATTGTTAAACAGTATGTGTTATACAGACAAATTAGTTGTGATCAAATATAGACAAGCGCACTGAAATTCAAAGTTCTTTGTTTGCTACTGAGGAACAGTTTTGATTTCCAAACAAAATTTGATGTTAGGTCGAACACATTAGTATGAAAAAAGTACATGAAAAATAATGAGCAGAATCTTCATAGTTATGGCCACAATGAGCAAGATGATGTTGGAGATATAACTTTTTCATATTTGTGAGCACTAAGGTCGCTACATTCAAGTCGGAAACGAGAACGTATCAGCTGACAAAATCTGCTACCGAAATGTAAGTAAAAAATACTGTAGATATTAAAATTGAAATGGCACTTTTGAATCTGGAAATATGCCATATGTGCCCTTTGACCATGGTGAATGTTGAAATATTGACAAATAAATAATTGACAAAGGAGGAGGGTGGATTTGGCCGATTACTGCATATTCCTAAACCCTGTAGCGCAAGATACTCAAATACTGATACCGACGAGACGACGACGAGGATGATGGTGACTACGACGACGATGATGATGATGACGATGACGACGACGACGACCTCTTCTAGGATGATGACAGCTTATCTAATGCCTAATACAACACGATCACATCTTAAATCAACGTATACATTACAAATAGGCCACGTGGGAGCTGTTGGCACGGTCCGGACCACACATGAGCCATCTCAACATATGTATACAGTTACAGTTAGGCTGTCACAGTCTTTGAGCAACATTGTATTCATTTCATTTGATTGACAGATAAGTTTAATATCTCCCACAGCCTGTTACGAAGAGAAAGGAAATCAAAACGAGACAAAATATCTCCTTGTCTGCCACCTTTAATAATCAACAACATTTCAAATGTGTTAATTACTTTTCTTAACATTGATGTTAGGGATTGGGCGCTGAGCGTCAGGTGAAATAAACGTATTGGTGTATAAACAACAGGTACAAATACTTACTTGGGTGTTTAGACAGTCGTTAGACTAGCGGCGCCGTGCAGTCAACATACGGCTGTTGCGTTTCTTAAACCGTGAAATCTTTCGAAGTGTACTCGAGTACTTGACAGACATATGCCAGCATTAATAACGATGTTAATTTCACTTGCGGTGCATTTCAATTATAGCTGTAGCAACTTTGGCGCGATCTGTCTGCCGGGGCCCGTATGTGTGCAAATCATTTTATATCAAGTTTTGGTTAGTAAAACTTCTTCATATCACACGATACGTTCCCAGTTCAGCTAAGTTTAGAAGATCTAAAACAGATATACACGTACACCCATAGTTTTAAAGGTTTCCCTTTTCTTTCTAAACTTATAAATGCTAAAGTTAATGAAAGGTTCCGACTAGTCTCCGAAATTAACATACATGACAGAAAAAGGTTCATAGTAATCAAATAAAACACATTAAAGAGGAGCTCTGAGACTTTCTTTATTTTCTGAAGCTGTGAAAATCTACACTTGAAACATTTTCTCGAATTGCATTGTGTTTATTGTATATGTTTGCTTCAGGGCCTGTATGACAGACTATTTGGAGCTCAGACCATTTAAGTAATACGTTCTTATGTACATCAAGCTACTTTCTCAGCTTCAGAAAGCGAAATATTCATCTGCTCTATAGTAAAAGCAGCTTTTTTCCTGTTCTGTTATAAATAAAACACGTCCTTCGTTGAACCACAAACTCAACTAATTTCATTCTGAGTGTGTACGTTGCTTGAACTCTTCGGTCGGCATTTTGAATTTTGTTCAAAATAATGTCGTCATGCACGGTCAGATTATTATCAAAATTCTTTTCTGTCGGTTTGGTTATGATAACCACATTAACGAGACAGTTCTGTCCGAATAATGACCTCAACTATCACCAACAATCAAATTATTGAATATTATCTAATATTGGCGTATCTCGCGTAATAACTCCTATTTTGGTCGGACCCCATACTATGCGATTACACAAGCGATAGAACCAAATGATCTGAGCGTGCGAACACATAGTGCAGTGAGGAGAATTTGATTCTTGGAGTTTGTTGATGACAATTTAAATTTTTGTCCATTGTCCACTTCACAGTGATGTGCCAAATCCTCTAAGATCAGTTTCGATATTTGTAGTATTAGTATTAACTGTGTTTTCTTTTTTGATATATTGTGTACGTACGTATATTTTACGTTTCTAAAGTCTCCCATAACTCTAAATAGAGTGGCTCGTGGTATTTTATGTAGTACATCAATCCATCCATCCGTCCATCGTTAGAGATGAAGTTCATGCCAACTGTTTTTATCAAAACACAAAATGATATCTCTGCTATGCAGCCCAGGGAAATATCTTGTCATTTTTTAGTACAGAATGTGTTCATTATAATCCCCAATTAATTAAAACCTTATTAATTCATCTAAAACACACATATGACTTAATCCGCTCTAAATCTGCCACTAGATCTAATTAGATAGAAACGAGTATAATGCTCGACCAATCTCGAGTAGTTGGGTTTTCCATGGATTATCGCCCCTCCGTGTCCCTCTTTTGTGTGAAAAGCAAACAAAACACGTCCATTACAACATAAGTGATTTCCTTTGTTAGCGAAGATGATGTGCGATATACTAGCATGCTTTGGGCGGAAAGTGGACAACGGACAGACTGACCACAGGCGAGTGTCAAAAGGACTGGCGCCACGAGTCTATCGATTGTTATAAGGATTAGTGGTCGTACAACTGTGATGCAAACATGGCGTCCGACGTAAGCAAACTTCGATCACTCTTGTGTCAATAAATGTAAAGAAATGTGAAAACTGATTTTCAGGGCTTTATATCCCTCCCGCCGATGTTTTGACGGCGTACTCTCATCCGTCGCCTTCGTAGACGTTGTTTACATTCAATTATAGCACTTTATCACTCCCCTGCGTTGACGTCGACATATCATATTGTTGAAGGTTGTGAGTCCTTCAACACGGGTCTTAGTGTTGGGTAAGAACGTGTAAGGCTACATAGAAATATAAAGACAATATTTGTAGTGAAATGAGCTAATGAAGTGTCGGGAGATGATGCTATATGGGTTAAGTGGGACAAATAATAACGTCACGATTCAACACTTGTGACGTGAATATTAGCCGACCGTGTGAACGGTTGCTCTTACGTCAGTTATAAGTCCGGATATGGGAACAAAACACCTTGGACACTCACGGCACGCGTGCGTATTGAGGTCACAGATAGGTGGTTTGGGAAGATGGTTAAATAAGTAAAACAGTATCCAAACATGCATTGTGGTCTACAGATATGAAAAGGGCATGCATACATTCCAAACACAGGATGGTGGTTTTACCAGTGAAAGAGCATAAATGATTCAATCTTATACGAATGGCGTGTAGAGTGTCCAAATATAAGACGCTGTATTAACAAAATATATTTATGATATGCATTATACAAATAAATAGTAAAATGGCTGTAGCAAACATTTCTTTATACAGCGGCACTATGGACATTAAAAGGGTGCTACATCAATACTTTGATGCACAAAATATAATCTATTGAAAGAAACTGCTAAGGGCAGTTGCTCCCTTGGGCTTCTTACGGTCCTAGTCTACTATATCATGAAGACGCCGTGTCAGTGAAATAGTATGGTAATGCTTATTAATCCAACAAAGAAAAAAAGCATGTACAGTGTCTAAAATCACGACGACTTTGTATTAATGAAGAAGTATGATAATACACATTAAACCAACAACAATAACAAGAGATGTGATGCGTTGTGTCTTATCGTAGGAAGGCTTTATAACAATGAAGAAGTGCGATAATGCATATTAAACTATATTGGTGTGCGCAATGTCTAAACAAACGAAGAGGTCAGAGAAGGCCTGTTACTCCAAATTAAACAAAGATAAAATAGGGTGTACAATGTCTAAACACACGAAGAGTAAGTCTGTAAATCAATGAGAAAGTATGACAATGATTATTAAACTTACGTTATGTTATGTCATGTACAGCATCTAAACACACGAAGGCTAAGTTGTTTGTCAATGAGAATGTATCATGATACACATTAATGTAACGACGGCTTGTATGATAATAAAATGTGCATTAAAACGCGATTCCATACCATTCAACCATATTCCACCAATTACATTAGTCTGTCATGCAGACCCAGAAGCAAATATTTCCAAGAAAACCAACGCATGTTTAGAAAATGTGTCAAGTCTAGATTTCCACAGCTAAAGGAATGACGAAAGTCTCAGAGTCCCTATTCATTATATCATATTGTTTGCACTATGAGATGTGTTTTCTGTATAAATATATCCATTTCAGAGACTAGTTGTTAGTCTACAATCAGATAGGCATGTTGAAGTTTTCAAATTGTTTACAAACATGAGACATCTATGGTGTTTTATGTGCTATTTAGTCTGTGGTCAAAGTATCTTCAACAAACAAGTCTCCAAAGGTCACGTCTACTAAAGGAATGAGCGACTACAAGAAAGATTAGCTTCACATTTCTTGTTGCAAAGAAATTAGACATAATTAGTTTTCATAATTAGGTTAGAAGTTTCAAACAGAAGTCGTCAAGTTTATGACCTCATGTGCGATACCAGTAGACGTACTGAAAGATTTCATTCTGTTGAAATCATTCAACTGTCAAAATGATAAGCCGCTAATTTTAACTTAATTGTTACCAATCGTTATAAATTAATCCATGATTTCCGCCCAGTACTTCTGACAGCCAGTCTGACACAAATGCCTGTGAGCGGTACCAAAATTACAATTTGTCTACATCGACATCGGAAACATACTCCGTAGTCAATTAGATATACGAGTCTATCAAACTAAATCCACTTGAATATGTCAAATCTGTTTAAGAATCTCCCTTTGTCTTTCGTCTTCGTTTAAACCTGATAGGCTTGATACTATATTCGCATGAGAAGCGATGAGCGCTTTCAGTAGGTGTCATTGCTTTTACGACAACGTTCAACTTAATTGATAGCGACTTATTTCCGGTAGCTCATAATAAAAATGGCGCCGGCGGCTCCAAATTGCAAATGGCGCACGGCGACCGAGACCATGTCCAGCATAGTTTAGTGACCATCGCCCTTCGGCCGCGCGGGGATGTCTCGGGGCTAAGTGTTGAGGGAGGGGCGAGATAGATAAGACGATTAGAAAGGGAAATTCGTGTCGCCGTATAACTTCAGCGACATGACATCGAATTCCGGTGTCATATTGTCCATGACCGACAGTATGGCACTAGCCCTTGGCGTATTTGGCCGGATTTGTAAACAATTAGTCGGTATGTTCGCGAACAATAGCCAGTGAAACAATCAGGCTATCTGTTTATCTACATGGTTCCCGTAATTGACATACAAGAAACAAATGCGACGGAGCAAACGTTTGCCGTAATTGGTGGCCGTAGACACAACTAGTATCTATGTATTTCTATTTGTTCAACATTCGGACGTATGTTAATAGGTTGTGTTTTTTCAACTTTAAGGACAATATCAAGAAGGAAAAACATTTTTGGAACCATCTTAATCCATGGAGTAACACGTACCTTTTAGCATTTTTAGCAAGTAGCAATTAACTCTCCCAAATATATCTTCCTATGCTTGTGAATCAGTGGTACGGGAATACCTCCTCTCGATTCGATGTAAATGAGATGTTTTTCCGCAATTCTGGAATAACCTTTTTTGCGGTTTCCCCCGTTCTCTTCCCTGACATATTAGAAAAAAGCGTTTTGTGCATATGTAATTTATTCAATATATATACATAGTCTGAAAATCAAGCTGTAACAGCTTATATTTAACTCCGTTCCTGTAAAACATAATATATAATACACACTGTAACGTGAGAACTATACATTAACATTTCTATATCAACAGCGTGTTTGACAACAGTGCACATGTATGAAGATTGCCAAACTGTGGAATATCTCCTGCAAACAACGATGTCAATAAGAACATAATAGAGTCTCTGCGTCAATATATCTTTAAATCTAAACGATTTGATAATTTATTCTAGACAATAATACGCAATCAATTAATGAATTGTAGCTGCAGCTTCAAGATATAAAAACAGCCACAACGCACTTATATAATTAAATTTGTCGTCTTATGCATCCAGTTCTTGTATATCATGTTTAAACGATATATGTACTTGTCAGGTTTCTCTGGGAATGGAATTATGTTTAAACCAAGTATGATGATTATCAGTGAGCGTGATATGTATCTCTATTTTTATCTCAATCTATGGAATGGACACATATATCAGTGATTGGTCAGCTTCAGTCAACTGTGCCTCAAGAGTTCATGAAACAGCAGATAATTGGTGATGTAAATTCCAGTTACTTTCTCACTGAATGTTTTGAAACGTTAAAATAGGTCTTCCAAGTAACAACGACGTTTCTTGACATTTTCATTTTGTGAAGCATTCGGGAACAATGTTGTTCCAGCTTCCAAAATATCCCATGGGATGAAACAGCCTTCCAGTTTGATCAGACAAGTGTCAGGGCGTTTACTTGTACACAAGTGACATGTGTTATTACTTTTCATTAACCAACAAAAAAAAAAAAAAAAAAAAAAAAAAAAATGAATGAAAAAAATGGAAATGTTTTTTGGATTTAAATGTCTGTAATGTACAGTAAGAGAGACTCAGTCCATGATGGTGACTTAGGGGCGGTGGGGTAGGCTAGTGGTTAAAGTTTCCTCTCGTCACTACGTGCACCGGAGTTCGATTCTATACATGGGAACGATGGATGAAACGTAATTGTGGTGTTCCCGGCCGTGATGTAGCTGGAATATTGCTAAAAGCGGAGAAAAAGCTTATTCAGTCGCTAGGTAACCTGATTCTGATTCAAAATAACAAACAACACACACATGTATCCCATCGTAAATCGTACATCTCTGCCTATTGCAATGCGATTATGTAATTATAAAGAATGTAGACTTTAAAATATTAAATCTATAAGATTTATAATTAGACAAATGAAGGGGTTGTATCATGGCGAGGTTGATATCAACATTGAAGACAATGCAAGATATATGAAGTCAACTAACCTTTGATAAGAACTGTAAATGATAACTATTTGTCTAAGATAGGAATCGCTAACACTACACCGTTAAGGTTTATTTGAAACATGACCGTATCATTTTAATATCGTCAAACGTTTCTCTTAAACGCATCTCTGGTCGAAATAGTTCAAAAGCCATTCGACGTTAAATGAAATTACATTTTATATCATTATTTCAAATCCTATACTCCCGTTACCTCAACCCTAGCATGCAACACGACATCCACATGACTTTTTTCATTGTATTAGCTATAGCCGTTAGGAAAATATAATTACTTAAAATGATTGACAGACTGTTATTTCACAATCATGTACTGTTAATGTTGAAATCATAGCAGTAAATCTGTCACTTATTTCGCCAGAGGAAACAGAATTCAAATGAAATTAATATTTCATACTACCAAATGATGAATTACGGAGTATGATCTTCCATAGATGGGCCTTTCAGTGTTTGATGACTTGAGCGTTAAATATCTCGCTGCCGATAACTGGGACTGGCAGTTAGAATGGTGATGAAGACGTTAGATGGATCTTGAGGCCGAAGGGCCGGTATGTCATAACACTGGTGTTCCAAGTGCATCGAATTTTCTGGGAAAACGAGTACAGTGTTCATTGTCGTGAACTGCAGCGGAAACTGATTTAGTGGTGTGTGGGTAGAAACCAATATCGCTGTGAAACTAATACAGTCTCCCATCTTAGAGAAACTCTGGCAGCTTCCTTGTGTCTGTAGCAACCATGCAGTGCTGTATGTGGTATTCGTGTAGTAATATGTCTGTAGTAACCATGTAGTAACATCTGTGGTAACACAATTAGTAATTTTGTAGTAACTCATGTAGTAATATGTGCGTTGTAACCCATATATAAGTAACATTGTATGTTTGTGAAGCAACCCTTGTAGTAATATGTGTAGTAACATTGTATGTTTGTGAAGCAACCCTTGTAGTAATATGTGTAGTAACATTGTATGTTTGTGAAGCAACCCTTGTAGTAATATGTGTAGTAACATTGTATGTTTGTGAAGCAACCCTTTTAGTAATATGTGTAGTAATATTGTATGTTTGTGAAGCAACCCTTTTAGTAATATGTGTAGTAACATTGTATGTTTGTGAAGCAACCCTTGTAGTAATATGTGTAGTAATATTGTATGTTTGTGAAGCAACCCTTGTAGTAATATGTGAGAGGAAAATCATGCAGCAATGTGTGTGGAGTAACTCATGTAGCTCTGTGTGTAAAGTAACTCATGTAGCTCTGTGTGTAAAGTAACTCATGTAGCTCTGTGTGTAAAGTAACTCATGTAGCACTGTGTGTAAAGTAACTCATGTAGCTCTGTGTGTAAAGTAACTCATGTAGCTCTGTGTGTAAAGTAACTCATGTAGCTCTGTGTGTAAAGTAACTCATGTAGCTCTGTGTGTAAAGTAACTCATGTAGCACTATGCAATATGTACGTTGTAATCCTTATAGTAATGAGTGTCGTAACCTTGCATTGATGTTTTTGAAGCAAACCTGTGTGTGTAATAACCCATCTGCGATTAGTAAGCCATGTAGTAATGTCTGTAGTAAGCCATGTAGTAATGTCTGTAGTAAGCCATGTAGTAATGTGTGTGAAGTAAGCCATGTAGTAATGTGTGTGAAGTAAGCCATGTAGTAATG
Organism: Haliotis asinina; assembly: GCF_037392515.1. Lineage (NCBI taxonomy): Eukaryota > Metazoa > Mollusca > Gastropoda > Lepetellida > Haliotidae > Haliotis > Haliotis asinina. Next base: position 73,467,586 of record NC_090280.1, read on the forward strand.
TGTGTGCAGTACCTCATGAACTAATGTCTCTGTAGTAACCAATGTAGTGGCTTCGTGTAGTAACCTTACGAAACAATGCAGCAACCGTGCATAAACATCTGACTGTAATGACCCATACTTGTATCCATTTGTTAATTTTGGAGTACTGTTGCTTTTTAAAAACATTTCTTTGTTAATTGTTGGTTTCACACTGAATTCATTACGTACTGCTCAACATTGGAAATGGATACTTAACATAATGCAAAGTAATTCGTGCAATAATCCTATGTTAGTCTGTCATATAACCCATACAGGTCTCTCACATGGCACGTCTGTGTTACTACAGTTGCTGTTTCTGAAAATGAACGTCATTCAAAACAGGTTATGACGGAAGATAGGTAAGACGTTACACTAGAAATTGTTCAGGTCATTATTGTGGTTTTCTAAGATGACTATATAATCATGATCAGTGCATTGTTTTCATAATTGTGGTTTTCAAAGAAGCCTCTCGTGATCAGTGCATTGATTTTGAGGAATAGCGTAGAAAGGTAATTACTGGTAGTTAATACGACATTAGTACACAAACTATCTCATGCTCATTTCACTAAGTTTGGATAAGAAGTCGTGTACTACTCTCATGTAGTAACCATCTAGAGTAAGTCGGTAATACCTCTGGCGTTCGAACTCACAGGAATACCACCCTGACACGCCAAACAACGAACTGTACAGAACTGAAACTCAAACGGGCTCCTCGTTGAAGTTACTCGGTAGTGATGTATTTGATACGGAAATCGCAAATGTGTTGTGGACCTAACGTTGCAATGTTTCAGTAGCTGTTTTGATAGCGATTATATCTTTCCTCGTATACACCTTGATACTGCTGACTCTGTGGGGCCACGTAATGTCCATTATGTTTTATTACAGCAAAGTTACAAACTTGCATACCAGAAAATGCCAAGCGCGGTTGCATAACTACTTTCAAAGATGTTGTGGTAGCGTTCCTATCACGCCCCACCAAACAAACATGCCGTCAGAATATATGGGTACAAATATTACCAGACCATCTCAGCTAAGCGCCAGGTTCCTATGAGACAACCCACATCGGCAAGATATACCAGGTGGCGCTTAACTTTTTATTCACAGTATAAATGAACGCGTTGTTCACGTTGTGCATAAAGATGCATAACGCAGCTGTGCCGAATCAAAACAAATAATCATATTCGTATTTTTTCAGGGATATTTATCTACCAGAGAATCCATCACAAGATTAAAAGAGGAAATTCCGCATCCAGTCAAATACGAATAAAGATTCCGTTTTCTGAACACATTTGCATGATAGATCATCCAAAGTCCGGTGATCAGCGAAATTTCTCAGCTCTTTCGAACTAAAGGTGTACATATCCGGGAGACAAAAATGATTAAATTTAACAAATTATCCAAGTCTAGTTTAAAATGAATGAAAATATTATTGCAGTTCATTGAAGCTCCTTGAAAACGAAATAAAGCCCTGTTCATTAATATTCTTTAATTGTGTATTTCGTCATTTAAATTACTTATATTTTTATAATGTGCCTATGTCTATAATTATATTTAACATGCTGTTTCTTTTTACGTACATGTAGTTATGAAGTACACTAATGTTGTAAAATATAGTCTCTCGTTATCCTTTGGGTAGTCTCTCGTACAGACCTTGAAGTAAATATATCCAAGAAAGCCCACGCAAGTCTAGAAAGTGTGGCAAGTCTAGATTTCCTTAGCTTCAGGAAATTAAGAAAGTCTCAGAGCTAGTACATTATACTATTTTTTAGCAAAATATGTTCATTTCAGAGAGCAGTTGTTAGTCTATCTTTCTTCAATATTCAATTTACTGCGTTGTAGTCTAGTGCAGATTCGTACCTATTACGAGGCCAAGCGTGAGTCGTCACTAGAAATCAAACGGGGGAAGCACACCGCCCTGCTGAAGTACACATTCCTCTTGTCTCTTGGCTTACCCCGTTGTTAACACACGGCATCAGCGCCGCCTTGCTCTCATTGAGATATTTAGACTAGGGATACTAGACGAGCACTTCAGCGAGGCACACAGTGCTTGACATTCAAGTGCTTCAATCAGACCTCGCGTGGCGAGCTTATCTAGACTTGCCGGGGCTTTGTTTTGTAATCTTCAAAGTCCCGACGAAATTTCAGCGTTCGCCTGTTAGCTGCATGATGTTTATTGTTCTTTAATGTGATTGTGTTTTGCGTGAAATTTATATCATGTATCCGGTATCACGTTTCCAAGTCTCATGCGTTTCTTGGGGACATTTCCTGTGATTTATTTACCATTGTCGCGAACACCCGGTGTATTAGTGGGTTGTGAAGCCATCTCGAGATAACATTCCTTTCTTGTCACCCCGATTGTTTATGTTTAAGTTTTAACAACCCAAAATAGAAGACAAAACGGTTTGCTACATTTATCATATGACTTTTAGGTGAAAACCTAGATTGTAAATATAAATTGTTACTCATTTATGCGAGCTTATTCTTCACGCTACACAATTTCGCTTCCCCATTCGTTCTGTGAAGGGTGGTGGCGAAGCCTTGTAGTTAAAGCGTTAGCTTGTCACGTCGAAGACCCGGGTTCGATTCCCAACATGGGTGCAATGTGCGAAGCCCATTTCTATTGTCCACTCTGGAATATTGCTAAACATGGCGTAAAGCCATACTCAGTCAGACGACGTGCAGTCACAGATTTGTCCTCAAAACGTTTTTATTCATAATTTTCCATAATGTCAAACCGTCTCAGAAATTAGCACAACAATGTGTTACAGCAATAGCTATTATATGTCACAGCAATGTGTGAGCATACATTTTTTCACAAAGTGGTATACATCACAGGGAGATGTACCTGTGGTAGACATCATGAACACCAATACATGTCTACGGGGTATTGGTATATGATCAATGTCTCACTAAATGTCTCTCATACTCTAGGCGGTGGAGTAGCCTAGTGATTAAAGCGGCTTCGATTCCCTACATGGGTAGGATGTGTGAAGTGGATTTTCTGGTGTCTCCCGTCGTGATTTGGCTGGAATACTGCAAAACGCGACTTAAAACTAAACTCGCTCAATCACATCACCTTGCTTCTTGGTTTCTTCTTTTTGGTGAACTTAATAAGAACTCATCTCCACGAGACTTTTGCTGTAGTAATTAATTTGGCCTTGGATTCGTTTACCACTAATTCCATGGGGGTACTGAAAACGAATACAGACAGAAACAGATTATCATTAGAGGAACATTGAATTGAATACAGAATATCATACATAGGATCTTTCATGGTCTTTTAAATCCTTTTCATCCATAATGGGCAGTGGATGGAAGAAAATGACTCAACCAGTGCATGCATTTTATGTTCAAGAAAATCAGAATCTGATTTCATCTTTGACATCTTGTAACTGGTGATATTTTAGGAAACTTGACAAGTGATCACGAATTTTGATATTCACGGTGAAGATAGTGTACATAAATTATTTTGAATATATTCAGTGTCCCACTGACATAGTGAAATGTAAGTGTAGGTAAATGTCCTACTCGGGGTATGGTAATAGAATCTGATAGTTCTTGTCTCATAACGCCTGAGAGTCATCATACAATCGATATGACCTAAGACCATTCATGCCCGTGACATTTTCTGCGTGGCTTTTGTTTTACTGTAAAATATGTTCAAACTCCCCTCAGGAAAAATAAAATAAACAAGCACAAAAAACAATACAACAACAATAACAACAAAACAACAACCAAATTCAAGACAGCATCCGAAACAACTAAAGCATGCATCACCATGTGTCATCTGCAAAAAAACACATTTAACGATGCGCATTTACACGCGACCAAATTAATTATGTTATATAAATTGTCTTATGTAGTGAATTAAACTTATTCCAAAGAAAATTAAGTTACTTTTATCCAAAGATAATATTTTTACTTGTAACATACTTTCTCTGCTTTTGTATTCCACTGTTTCGGAGTTTGGTAATCATGCACTTGTGGTTCGACATGTAGATTTTAAAATATCAGCGTCTCCTGTTGTCACCATCATATAATGACACATGTAATACACAGCAATATGAACTGTGCATATTACGTGACAAAACCATGTTGATTTCAATGCATTTTGAGGTCCTGACACTAATTGAACACACGTCCTAATTCATATCAAATCAATTTCAAAACACTTAATGACCGATTAATCCTTCAGAAATTCACACTTTGACGCTAAAACATATTTTCTCCTAAACCACCCACATATAAACATGTCAGTTTCATTATTCGTGTCAGAAAAATATCATCATCAATTTGTGAAGATTTGCAGAGAGATTAACAGCAGAATGTAGCCAGTCCCAGCTGTATTAGCTAGATGACCTTAGAAAAGGATTCCAATATAATGATCTGCCACCCCATGGTGTTTGTAATCCCCCCTTTCTCGCCACAGCGTTACGAAAGCTCCCCCTCAAACCAGACAAGGGGGGGCCCTGCGATTTTACGGCCCTTAAAGTTTACTGTGAGCTTGATACCACCGTTCCGCTGTTGCGACCCCATGCGACGAAGTATTCGATGGTTGTACATCAAATAAACTGTTACGCAAAGAAACGCTGACAGCGCAAGTGGTTAATTTCATCCAGTGTGTTATTGATACACTGTCCTTCTTACAAATCTCTCATCTTGCGTGACCTTTCCTGTTATGTACATTAAAATTGCGGTGTATATTTCAGAGGAGGAAGCTGGGGTACTACAAGTTATGGTTGCCGAAATTGATATTGCTTGTATATTTTATAGCAAAAAGTGAATTGGTTCTTAATTGTAATACACACCTTCTCTGATTGGCATTTTAGAAAACAGTGCATAAGTGAATGTAGTTTTGTCTATCAACATGGTAAGAATACTTTTCACGGACGTTTTTGTCAATTGTGCAGAGTACTCGTTTAAACGAAAGCACGTCACATGATTTCTACTACAAATATCAGAACTTAAGAATCCTTATCAACGAGTTTATTCCACATAAATCAAATACGCTCTTACACGAGCTTGTGATAGCAAATGATGAACATACGCATTCTGAATGTATTACATTTAACAGACATGTGGTGTATTTGACATATTCATATTTCCACCCCGGTCATAAGGTATCTTATACAGTTTACATTTACCAGTCTAGGTAGTTTGATGAAACATATGACAGTCATTATGCAGATTAGTGGAGTTTTATTTATTATATGCCTGATCGATCTTTTATCTGAACCCACGTAGGCCTTATCCCGAGTCCCAACTCCTTTTGCCTGAGTTTTAGGGTTAATCCCTATCAAATATCAGCGCGTATGCCGCAAAACCTCCCCTCCTTCACACGGGCCCCCTGGGGTCTTAAACTCGACCCCACCTGCACGTCTGTTAGACATGGTTGTAATGACTCCCTTCTGTAGCACTTTCTATAGTCGTGTGGCGAGATACCTCGCCCACAGCAGGGAGCTCGTTGATTAACCGCTCATGCTGTTGCAAGGCTCTGTTACCTGGTAGCTTTGTGCATTGCAGTGATTCGGGAGATACTTGACTTGTAAACAGAGCTTGGTTACCTGGTGTATGCTAATGATCGGTCATGTGGCTTTTGCGAGTTTATAGAAACTGATGAAAAGTTTACTCTTTATTAAATATGTAAAACCATAATTAGAATATATATATATATATATATATATATATTTGACTTTGTTAAGGACAAACATATCATATAAACCAGAGGGGATATACATGATACTAAGAGAATTTAAATATACGTTTTGATGATAAACCACAAACAGAAAATTCCCCAAACTCGAATTTTCTTATCAATGCTTATTATTGGTGCTTTGTATTACATTTTATACGTATTATGTGTCTGTATATTTTATTTTACCACTACTATTGTAACTAATTGTTTGTTTGTCTGTATTGTAGAGAAAAAATGACAACGTAAATAATATTTTCACAGCTCTTATTGATTTAATCCTTTGAATTCAAGTATGAGTTTTTCAGGTATTTTCAAAGGTGGTGTGTACATTGGTAATATTATTTTTTCGACAGCAAGGTTGTTATAAACTACACTTCAGAAACAGAACTTTCTTATGAATGTTGCATAGCAACTCAAACAACGTGCCATGGCCGTGTGATATGTTTACATATGGGTCTATCTTGTCACAAATCATTTGGGCAAAGGTCTGAAAATATGTCGTAATTACACTATCTGTTCTAAATGCAACAATATTTCTTAAAGAACATAATTAGGTGGTTATTGCTAATCCAATTAAGACCGAAGATTCGAGGAAATAATCCCCACTCTGTGTATATCTTGTTGACAAACAGACGTCAACGAGGGGTCAACGACAACGCTTGGCTTGATTGACAAAGAAAAGGTATAGACAAGATTTTGTAAGTGAAAACGTCCAGGTCCCTGATCGTGAGTAGTTTTCAGTGGTGGTTGTGAAATTAGCCAAATTAGCATTTTCACCCCAATCTGTAATTTACAACCTATTGTCAGAAACAAACAAACGCAGATACATTGCGCGACGGAGTGGCGCGGAGCTTTGAAGTTTGCTCCAGAAACAATGTCGATTGCAAGGAAAACACACAATGGAATCGACTGAAGTGAAAATTAGTCAATCAGTTACCCTCTCTGTCAAAACAAGTCTATCAAGCGGGCGGTAAATGTGATAGACTGATTGTTCGAGTTGCCCGAGACAGTATGTTAATTTCAAGTGAGAAGGCGCCAGTTTAAACCCAGTGTTATCGGTGTAATTCATCCTCTTCGAAAGGAAATGCACACTCGTGCAAATTGCACACAGTCCGCCTACTGATTAAATGCGAAACTCAAAAGAGTTAGAAACGACAATTCAGTATACACCCCCAAAAGACGAATTTATTTTTACTGGTTTCAAACATTTCGTCTAATTAAACTCGTAATTTTTTTATATCTTTTTCATTTTGTTTAAAATGTTTGACACAATTTTATAAATGAATAAAAGAGGTCCAAAAGTTTTAGAAATAAGGGTGTGACATAGAACAGGATCCGCTGAAGAAGCAATCTAAACAATTTTGAATGATTAACTAAAGACGTTGTCATCCACAGAACATTTCATGATTTCATTCTCTTCCATCCTTTAAATACATATCAAAACTTTGGGATGATTTCTAAAATTACGTCATTTTCGTTATTTATGTTTTTGAAAAAGTTGCGTTAATTTGGTACAAAAATCTGTGCATTTGATGAGGAATAAAGAAAACATTCGTTTTCAGAACGACATTTAAGGCACTAACGTACCTATCTTTTGACATCTTACGTAACAAATATTAATCATGCTATTTTGAATATAACATTTTAATTTATTAAAATTTTCAATGCATTGATTCCCCTGCGGAGCAATGAACACTGCAAATCTTGTGCAACATGAATTCTGAGCTATTTTAATGGCACTGTTGTATATTTATTCTTATAGAAATACCAAGAGTACATGTATTGTCAACGTTAGAGTGTCATCAAATCGCAAATGTTTAGCTTTATCCGTGATGTCACTGTGTATGTGAAACAGGGAATTGTCAATGGTTTTGCACGATGATCGGATGCGCGGTTGATTGACAGTAGGAGGAATGACATGTTTACGACAATGGATGAAATCCCTTACAGTCAATGCAGGACTTGAGGCAATGACTCATTACGCTATTGTCTCGTGCGATTAATGAAAGTCTAGTGTCATTAGTGACAACGGCTGTTCCCTAAATGTGTGCTATCCCAAATTCATTACAAAATGAGCGGATTTTGATTAAATTTATCACATAATTTTACCAATAATCTGAACTAGATTACACTACATCTCGGGAGAAATAGGTACCAAATCATTGAACTATGCCAAATGCCAATCATGATGGTGTTGGCACATTTTATTAATACGCACTTAGTTTAAATTTTAGCTACAGTTGTTTAATGCACACTGGCGTTGCGAGTCTTAACTTATGGACATTTAAAAACATAAATATCTAACACATAATGACATTGATAAAATTGTTTATGAACCTTTGTTAAAAAGTAAATGAAACTACACTTTTTACTCAGGTTTATACAGTAATTGAATAAACTGAAAAAACCGAACACTTTCGTTTTGTTGTATGTGTTGAGAGAGAATTTATTCAACACAACACCCCTTTCATGCACCTTTCAGCCGTTTATTCTCATCTATCGGGTCATTATTCGAGGCTTTGGGGCCTAAGTCCGCAACTTTCACGCTCCTAACGGGCGAGCAGTGTGCATAACTGACATTATCCATCCCGCTATTAAGGGCTTAGGTTGTGTAGGGACCTCAGTGGCGACATAGGTATAAAAACAAATAGGGGAGAGAATAGCTTGTTTCTTACTTGAACGGGCAGCGAACAAATTGCTCACTCGCCCAGCTCAGACCGGCGCCAGATAGATTGCGAGCAAGCACCCGTCTATTCATGGTTTTGAAACTTATAAAGAAAAGTCACACCTTTGGTGTTTTAGCCATAAAGTACTAATTACGCGAATGTTGAAATGATCAACAGCGATTAGTGTCGTGACAAAAGAAAATCCTTGCCGAACCGTGACACAGTCGCTAATTACTTATCTCATTTGTTGGTCTTAATATATGTGTGAGACGAAATCGCTCAGCAATCCAGTTTATTGAACTCTCAAACTGTCGCCACTGTGGCTGAAACCTCTTGCAACATGTCTGATAGTTGAACTCACACACTAGGTGAGAGTAGAATTTATGTCCGAATCACCACAAACAAAACGCCACACTGCGAAAAAGGTTACCCCCAAAATGTGCTATTGTGTAAAAACTCGAAATCAATCTATTCACGATTTCCCATTTGTGACAATAAATCTGTTGATATTGTCGCGAAAAGTAATATCTCCATTTTAGTCATTTGTGATTCAAAAAGAGTCGCCCCTGGACTGTATGCTCTCCACTATATTGATTAAATATACACGTGAGGGGCCCGGCGCTATCTGATTATTTATGAGTAGCGATATTTCACAGACTGGCGCCGGAGCTACTCACCAATGCACGCGACATAGTATGAGCCTTGTATGAAGCGCCTATGAGCCTTCTATATACCGTCTAAATCGTAATATTCTGCGTTTTTCTCGTTCGCTAGTTTTGTCTTTCCTGCATTAAAGTCTTAATAAAACCCATGACTGTCTAAATGTCACAAGATACCCCAACCTGCTCAGTTTCGACGGGATTAAACCCAAATGTAAACAGCGCTACGCTTGTTTTCAGAGTCGATAGCTGCACATAAAAATGTCAATCAAATTGTGAGGGGTTGGGCTTGATAGCCTCCAAACAGCTCCAGATAAAACATGCTCAGAAAAAAATCTATACGTTTGCGAGTGAATGCTTTGTTTAAAAATGTCTCGCCAAAATCTTTCTCTATCTATCGGGACTTCGAGTACTGGGACCGATAAGCCATATTGTCGATGGGTTAATTAATACATTACTGCGAGACGCTCTGAAGGAGTGTCAAACCCAAGTGTTGACATACTGTCAGCCTTGATAAAGAACTCACGGATTGCAGACAGACAGTCTAGCCTGTCGATCACGCCCGGTATAGACCACGCCCCCTCGCGCTCTCATTGGTCAACCTCAGCGCCTAAGCCAATCAATGTGTGATGAGATTAGCGTGTGGAGAGCTGTTCATACGATGGCGACAGTTATGAACCCGTGCGGCGTCGGGTTTGACAGGCTGGATATATAGCGGCTGGACTCCGGCGTACAGCAATCAGTTGCTCTCTCGCTTTCAAGCGCAGCACAGCACATGTTGGTTCAAACACGACCGGATAGTACCAACATGGCTTACAATCCTTTCCTTATGCATCGACCTGTGGAGTATGGAGTTAGTTCAATGCTCCACCAGCCACCGTATATCGCCCCCCACATGTCTCTGCCCCACCCTGGCCTCGCGGCTTCTATGCTGGGCAAGCAGTATGGACGGTCGGGGATGAACCCAGCAGACCTGCTCGCTCATCATGATCCATACAGATCATTGAGAGGAGTGGAACCCGTTCAGGACGTTGACGTGCACGATGATCCGAACGTCGAGTTAGAGGCTATGGATCTATGGAATCAGTTTAACAAACACGGAACTGAAATGGTTATTACAAAATCTGGAAGGTAGGTGTCCTGTTTATTGTGACTGATCGTGTTTACGGAATGTGAGGGCGAAATATAAATGTCAATGTTATACAGGGTGTATGTTGTGGAAAAACTAGCATTGACAGCTAACTCTATTTCTATTTACTTGACTAGATAATTCTCACAAATGATACCGGGATATCATAACACTCATGAAATGTATATGTAATTTCATAATGGGAACATTTGCTATTAAATGTTTACATTTGTCTTAAATTCAAACCGTGATCTGTCGGCATATTTAGCAACAGATATAACAATAGATTCATACGGAGTTACAGATTAATTTACCGTACAGGAATTATATTTTTATAATTTCATGTACACACGTGAGACATCAATGGAGTTTTTATATTCTGCCATTTCCCATAATAACTGAGGATACGACGTAAACAATAATTTCTTGTTTTCTAAAAGGCACAGCAAACATTATGTCTGCAAGTCGTATAAGTGTAAACTTTTAAATCATAAACATAGTGGGTGGTAGTCCTTGAGACGAACTCGAAAAACGAATCGTCAAATAAATCTGTCTTCCTGAGTATTCCTCTTTGCGGAAAAAAAGCCACATTATTGGGACAACGTACCAATAAAGTGGCGAGTCCCATAAAGCGTGGCGCCTGGCAAAATATATCTCGCTAAATCTAGCGTAGTTTCTATGTAACATCGCCGTGTTTGCAACCAAAGGAGCTGCGAATACGCAGCAGGGTCTTGTATATCAACACCATCTTTTTCAATGAAGCAAACGGAGGTCCAGGCAGAGGGACGAAATCGCCGTTGAGTTTATGTTGTGAAACGAGCAATGTAAGTTCGCGACATGAACGCGTCACAAAGTCGGGAAGTTGTGATAAAGGATGGATCTTGTCGGGACGCTAACTGCTCTATCTGGTTTGGGCGATTAGGGAGAATATTAAAGGTCCTTCTCGATACAAACCGCTTATCAAGCTCATCAGCGAAACACTGAAATTTATCAGACCCAAAGCGCCAGGCAAATGGAAGGTGTTCCTATAATGTTTCACGTCCCATGCGACCACTGCAGCGACTATCTTTGTAATTTTGTAGACAACTAATTGTCCTTGTCATCTACACAAACCTGTGAACAGGAGACTCTCGTCGTTTTGTTAGAACTAGATTACTGATATCGCTTCTAATGAGATATTATTCTGTGGCGAGGAAAGGCCGTAGATATATAAGATGTAGCCTCGGGATTTTGATTAAAACCTGGCAACAAATAAAGTAAAATCGAAAGAGAATTACGTTGTAATTCATTCCCCAAACGAATGCTATTTATTGTAAACATACTTCTTTGTTTATAATTTTTTTAAAAATATATATATTTTTTTCTAATTTCAGGCGCTTGTTTCCTGGATTTCGCGTGAAATTGTCCGGTTTGGACAAAAAGTCCAAATACATACTGCTGATGGATGTCGTTCCCGTCGACGACTGTCGTTACAAGTTCCACAACGGTAAATGGACAGTGGCCGGTAAAGCTGATCCCGAGATGCCCAAGAGGATGTACATCCACCCCGATTCTCCAAGCACCGGGGAACAATGGATGCAGAAGACTATATCTTTCCACAAGCTGAAACTCACAAACAACATCTCGGACAAACACGGATTTGTAAGTGAAACTATCTTTGGAATAATTTTTAATTTCAATAAACCTGCTCCTACAAATACAAATCGCCGTATAAAAAATCTGATCAGCTAAATGCAATGAATGATTGTAATTTTAAGTGCACTTTGTGATCGGACAAAGCTGTTTGGAAACTCATTATTGTTTTTCGTCAGTAAAGCATGGCAGTACACTTAGAAACATGATCAAATATCTTCATTCGGAGTTAGTTAACTTGTTAAAAGACCTCTTCTGTAACCCACGTCAATGATTACTAACAAACTAGCTGTTGGCTTCATAATGACCGAGGCAGGGTTTAGAACAGCGAATCATCGGTCAAGTCACTTAGTACGACAGTCGAGGAAGATTTCTTTGTGTTCTGCCATGCTTCGTTAAACATGACTTGGCTTGTCAATAAGCCGTAATTATTTGATATTAATTTGTCTTTGTAACTTACATTACATCGTTCGCAGAAAGTGCCATGACAATTAACGCTGCAAAAAGTGGTGACGTCATGATTGACACTTTATAAATAGCGGAACTACAGAAGCATTTGTCCAAATGATATTGCAATTATCTAAATTACTAATTTCCTGTAATGACACATAAATTTGTTAATTTCGTATGATAAGTTGTCGATTTCGTATGATAACATGTCGATTTCAGCTTGAAAGTTGTCGATTTCATAATAGTTTAAATGTACCCCAAACGTACGCTATGATACAGTGTGTGGCAAGGATAATCATCCCTTAGAAAGTGCGTCATTGATTAGACATAAACGTTACATATTAACGTAAGGAGACCAGTACAACAAGTTCAGTGGACGAGTGGTGATATTTGTCGCCATGGAAGATGTTGTGACCCTTTGCTCACTCGTGTGTTAAAATGCATGCGATTGTCTATTTGGCCTGTCATAGATTGATATTGTCGGGTTGGAATGAGAGGGCAGTTCGTGCAGTGTTCATTAGATGTAGGTATACCTCAACGAACTCGTTGACATGAGCTTGCACTCGAAGACAAAAGGTGTACGTGTTTTGTTACACTCATTGCATCGGGGAATGTGAACGGGTTGCTAGTCTCATAGTTTTCGACCACAAACCGTGAAAACTTTGACACTATAAACAAAACATTCTGTCATTGCATATATCCAACGGGCATTTAGCACAGCGATCCTTAATTAATTTTCTCGCCATACTACAGGGACTGGTCTTCCACAACTAACTTTCACACGGTCCTTTTCAACGGGTTTATTTGTGAATAATTATTGTATACATTGTCACGTTGTCTACACGTGTAGGCAAGCCTAAGAGATGTAGATCATAGATATACATCGCCCTTGCTTTCTGCCGCTGTTGATAGATAACAAGGGTTTGAGCGGAACTTTTTCGCCCTCGTATTCAACCTATATCGCTCATTGTGGCGACGCGTAGACGCGGTCGTAAGCGGTCCTCGTAGCCTTCTTAGAACTAAGAGCATTTTGACGGAAATAACAGCTTGTATCGGGCAATAGATGTTTCCTTAGATGCAGTATATCATCCCCAAGCTTCCTCGAATACCGATATACACGGAGCGCGGAGTGAAATGTACACATAACACTTTGAAATGAACAAGCTGATGTCTCGATAGCTGTCTCTGTTTATAATAGCATTTTTCGTGTGAGATTTCAAAAAGAGCAAAGCCCTTAAGCAAAATACACCAACATATACCGACTTTTGTAGGAAATATAATCCATATGTGCAATAAGACCAGAGTGACATGAAATCGACAATGTTTAAATTTGTCACATTGCCATTGTTATAACACTTTTAAATTGACACAGTAGATAAATCGACATGATACTGACAACAATCAATGCCATATGCGACCAATCCCTGTGTTTCCTGTGTATACGAGTGCTAACAGACGATCGATAAATGCTATATCTATGCCCTTACTTGACACCTTCCAATGCTCTATAATAGGAATCATGCGGATCAACCGAGACACGATGTGGTATTGATTGAACCTCCGCACCGGATTAACATCGCGGGTACTTGTCCAATTGCCTAATCAGATGAATATTTTATTATTTCAGACAATTCTCAACTCCATGCACAAGTACCAGCCTCGTTTCCATCTCGTTCGTGCCAGTGATCTGCTCCGTCTGCCCTACAGTTCAAGCAAGACCTTTGTGTTCCCCGAAACTCAGTTTATTGCAGTCACTGCCTATCAAAATGAAAAGGTAGATAAAAATTGAAATAAGTACTTGTTGTTAAGTTCCTTTGATTAAAAAAGATATTTTTAAAACCTTAAAAAACGCTGACGTATTAAATGACACCCAATTCCTCAAAGCTGCTTATTCTCTCGACAAACAGTCAATTACTCTTCATTTTTTAAGAGGTCTTAGTGTTAATTTTGTTACTTAAACCTATCAGTATGATTACTTACTAGCATATTTATCCGCATCAAAACGCTCATATAAAATGTATACCGGACGCCCCCGGGTATTTGAACATGAGAGGAAATATTATAAGATCTGTTAGGTGTTAACGCTGGCCTCTTTGAAGGGTGAGATTAGATGATAATCAGACTGGCGCCAGTCTACCTCGAGGACTCATATATTCACTACTTGACATTCCAGATCACCAAGCTCAAGATTGACAACAATCCCTTTGCTAAAGGCTTCCGGGAAAATGGCGGCGGCAACAAGGTCAAACGGTATGTATTGAAATCAACATCCTAAAGTAAACGTAATATTGTTTTGTGAATTCTTCTTACAAATCGAGGTATGTAATGCATGTTATTTTGAATTATATGCGTGTTAAATAAATAAGTATGGGTAAAAAATATTTAATTGTTGATGCTTTATTTTTTCAGGCAGTTGGACTCCTCAAAGTCCGAGCATGAGACTTCATCACTCGAGGGAAGCCACACGGACGATGAAGACGAGATCTGCGTTGATGATGCTGACGATCTGTCCCCCAGCAAGACTGTGTCAGAAGCAGAGGACAGCATCGTGGGTGAGAAACGGGAAGAGACTGAAGACGACAGACTTGCTGACATCAGAAATAGAGAGCAAGACACGTCATGCGAGACTGGATCTAGTGACGTCAGCAAGTGTGACGTCAGTGACAGTGAATCTGAAAAAGACAGTGCTGTGAAAGAAAGTCCCCCAAAGAGACAAAGACTTGAGGAGACAAAAGAAAATGTCAAAGACCATTCTGTTGCCAGTCTTCTCAAACCCAGCGAGTCCAAACAAACGTACACACCGGTTAAAGACATTAAAAGCCCACCCAATGTTACGGTGTGTCAACGATCCATGAACAATCCATTTTTCCCCGTCCATCCATCCTCTCTTTATCCATCAACCAGCTCAGCATTCCATCATCCACTCAGTTCCATATTCCTGAACTCTGCTGCGCATGCGCAGTTGAGAAATCCGCTTTTGTCGACGTCGGCGTATGGAGTGCCACCATCATCATCATCATCTCATCCGCTCTTCGCACAGCAACTCGCATTGTCGCAGCTTGCGCTTGCGCAGCGCTACTCGTTCTCTTCCGGTATGGCCGGAAACATGGGTCCTGCATTCTCGTCTCACTCATCCAACTCGAGATTTCAACCCTACAATCTGTCGACCATGACACCACCAAACTTTGGCGGAAGTCCATCAAGTCCAAACTCGAACCATTCATCATCTCCTAGTCTCTCTCCAGCCGGAAGCACGTCACCTGGCTCGGTCATCAGTCCTGTTCCTGTGCGAGATTTCACGAGAGGTCACTCTCTCTCTCCCGACCACCTCTCTGCATGAGATTAACGTTTATGATGTGCTCTTAGTGCTCAGTGTACATGTGTGAGTGGTTCACTGTGGAACATTCTCCCTGTGTTTGTTAATCTATGGCGTCAACGGCTCTCAATTCCAAACTGGATGTCCGATCTACACCGATGTTATGTAATGGATGATCAACAACTGCGACATCGAAACTACTAATAGGTATGCAAGATAACATTATATATATCACCCTAACTGAGACATAAAACGTGCAGCATTAAAAATGGTTTAAACATATCAAATAAATATTATATTACAAAGTTTCTTATTACCCCATTTTTGTTTTTTCAGATGTTTCTCCACAGTATTCCTAGTCAGGGGAGATAGGCGTTTCCAGTTCCGTGTGTCACGTGGTCTGTCGAACTTCCGAAAATCAAGCGCGGGCGCTAGATGAACTGACAATTGGTGCTTTAGATTACGGGTGTTCACAAAAGACCACCAAGTTCTCTTTATCCGTCTTTGGTCTAAATTAACGACCTTTGATCCCTTGGAGCCAACAGTCTGAAGACTATGGCGCGAAATAGTGCGTGCAATAGGATATTAAATATGTTGTTATTGTTACAGTAATTTAATTAATGTATATTGATGACGAATGCACAAAGAGTATTTTTTCTGACTTGACTGAATAAATGTCACAGGATATGTATTACACTGGTTTGTGGTTGATTTTTCTCGCTCCTTTGATGTCTGATTAAATGTTGATCTTTGACCCGATGGAAATTATAGTAATTGTTACTGGTAAAGAATGAATGCTTTGCCTATGGCTCGTCCTGCGCTGTGTTCTTGGGTGCACATTTCAAGCGGGGGACCACTGACGGTTCGCTTCTGATGTTTGGATAAAGAAATATTACATGAGTGAATAATTCATTTGTAGTATTGTTCTCCCGTCATCGGCTCCTGTTGGAAAACATTCGACTATAATAATTCATGCTGAGATTTCCCTGATAACATTGGCCAGGCATGAAGAATGGGAAACAGTGTTTTGAAGGAATGCCAAATATGTAACGGAATCTGCCTTCAGTTTTCACATTGAACATCGCAGCCTAATGCTGAGCCAATGCTACTGCTTGTATTGTTTTTAGGAGAAAATATAAAAAAAACCCCGACAAAACAAAGTACAAAGACAAATTCAAAAATACATAAAGAAAAGGTTACGTCAATTCGTCTCATCATTAAAATAGGAAAAACATTTTAGTGTTACACAGATATTTATTTTTTGATTACGTATGATTATGCATAACGGGTCATTCGTTTACACTGCTACCACCTAGCTGGCTATATCGTTGTACGGAACAGGATAATTCTATTTCTAAACAGCATACATCTATCTATTGAAACATTGTAGGATGTACACATTTCTTTGATGGGCATTTTAGGACTGTGAAGCATGAGGATAATTTTATGGAAAGTTCACAGAATACAGAAGTTGTATATCCATGCCTTTCACAGAATAAAAAAATGGTTTACCCATACAAATATTACCATTCTTCAATACGTAGAAAATTCGAGACATTTCTCTTAGGACAACTATGTTTCATGAATTATTGGTATTATACAAATCCTCAAGCACGATAGGACATCATCAACGGTGTAAACACAGTCGACCATTAAAGACACAATGATATGAATACACATATGATATGAATGATATGAATTGCCATTTATGACAAGAATGTATATACAGGTCGAGTAAATCAGCAGCATCGCCTCTTGTGGTCCTCAATATTATTATTCATGGTACCCCCCCCCCTCCCCTCCCCCCCTTCCCCCAAAATACAGCTGTGATCTATTGCATTTTGAATTATCAAAACGTGGCCTGCTCTCGATAACTGGTGTTGGGGAGAGTGAATAAAAAAGACAAGTTGTGTAATGTAATTGACAGCCTCGAAACAGAATTGACATTTGAAAGACATTAGCAATTACTGTAATGTTACATTCTCTTGTGTCTAAATATACACAATTCACACAACTGCCTCAACAGTTTGACATAGTTTATCAATGAATTATAATTACTTACATTTGCTTGATCAACGGTGATTACGTTGTTTTGATATCAACAGATCAACAATAAACACAAATGGAGGTTTAATGACTGACAGGCACTGGAACAGATACAGCTTTTTTGAGAAAAGGGAATGTGAGGTGGTGCATAGTACATTTTCACCCTTTTTCACGAGAGTTTCAGCGGTCATTTAATATACCTTAAGACAAAGGGGGTGGGTGATAATATGTTTCATTCGATTTTGTTACAAATGTCCGAAAGTCTACTTACATAAGAAAGGCAGAAGCGCTGTCTTAGCCCTGGTTATTAAATAAAAAACCCAACAAAACAAAAAAAACCCAAAAAAAAAAAACCGCAGTGTATTGCACTTTAACCAACATTGTTGTGGGAAGCCAAGATACAACAAATGCTATTCAGTTATCACTCGTGAGCATCTTTGAAGTTCCAACATATTATTCTTATGGAGAGTCTGATAAATATTTTTGTTGTATTATTATAGAAATTTCCTGTAATGATTGATAATCAGATGTTTCGTATTTTGTGACGTGTCATTTTTTGGTTAGATTTTGTTCACACGTTTTGGACTTCTTTCATGGATTCTCCACGCTATCATTTTTATGGGTAACAGTATATTGTTTTAATAAAACATCCATTAAAGTGTCCCTCACACCACTCAAGTGATGTAGCAACAATCAACGTCAAGGAATGTTTTAAACATGTTTTTGAAATAGATATTGTTTATGTACAAAACTAAAATAAACGTGCACCATTTTTGCTGTTATTATCATGCGAAATGTGTAATGGTATGCACACGGACACTTTTAAGGGTTTTATTAAAACATTTTTAGAAGTTTGAAAAAAAAATCAACAGTTTCATTATTGGAGGTATTCATACGAACTGCAGGGATGTTGATAACAAAATTATGTAATCTGTATATATACTCATTGCTATCGCCGTTGCCCATTGAAATAGAAATACGGAATATCGCGATGATTAATTAACACATATGCCAATATTAATAAGCGAAAGCAAGGCACTCTATAGATAAGGTGCATTACTCAAGGTGGTGTCAAAAATGCATTTTCTAGAAATGCATGTCATCACTGAGTTTGATCACGTGGTTAGAATCTAGGTAATAATTGGAAGTCATGTGACCACAAGTAATTGGTTATATTTAGCAATGAATGCCACTAGCACTTTAAATGAAATGTTTGCAGGGCTTTTTATCTTTCAGTTCGTGTTGGTAACGTACGTTCACTATCAACACTGCTAAATACAGCCTAAGTATAGTCAGTCACCTGACCCCTCGGATAACTAACCCAGATAGTGATCACGTGATCAAACGTCAGTGATGCTGTTTACCGCAAGCGAAATGGATATATCATAACAAGTGCACTGTGCAAACCCTTTTATTGCTGTATGTATGGGTTCATATTGGCGGAATGGCTTGTTTACACTTTGTAGGTATTAGATATATCTCTGCAAGTAGTAAAAGCATAATTATCCTCATGAAGTCATAGAATCAGTATGCTGATTTTTTACTTGATGTAGGAATAACTATATTACACCTTAATAAGTCCCCTTTGCCAAATTTACAATTTAAAGAAGTCAAGTTCAGAAAGTACCGGACTGACCTAAACGGAATCTTTGAGCTGAACTGAATCTTGTATGACTAAACATTTTCCACGAACGAACAAATTAATGAACACTATATTTAGCCTACACTGAAACCTCGATAATACGGCAATTTTGGACGAATAATATACTAAGCAAAATAAAATAGTATTTGGGACGGTAAGAGAAAACCAAAGTTACATATCCGTGTGTCTGGGATACGTTGACTGGATTTCCTCATACTCTGGACGGTTACACAGAGTACGTGTTAAAATGGACACAGTGCACATTAATGCGCTTTTCGCATTGAACGATTTCATATTTTTAGTTAATATCCTTTATTGTTCTCAGCAGTAAAAATGTTGAGTACAGGGTAGGTGTTGTCCTTTAGCTCCAATTCAAATTTAACATATTATTTTGTAGATTTAGAAATTTATTTGAATAACTTTACACTTGTACATTATGGAATTAGCGACAATCCGTTTTCCAATATTTTGGAATTTTAGTCAACAGAATTATGAGGTAGTAATCGGTTGACACTTATTGCATGTGAAGACAAGGAATGTAACGATATGATACATAAACAACATATTAAAAAAATAAACTGTTGAGTCACTGTACCTCATCCACTCTTAGATGTCAACGCTACGTGTTGGTATGTGTGGTTTGGAAACACCATTTTTTAAAAATAATTGCAGCTAAAAATAAATATTTATCGCATTGGAAGAGAGATCTCTGCGACATTATGGGCAAATAAGTTGACTGTTTTCGTTGATTTGTACCTTGTTTGAAGGTTCCAGAATATCGCTAATAATTAACGTGTACCTCCCGAGACGAGCATGCCGCTTGTAAATGCAACTGCAGGCTAACAGTGCCACTAGCTGCTGGCTCGTAGACCCGAAGGCGCTGACTGAAATTGAGCAGTTCCCATAAAAGACGGGTCTCGTTTATGTATATCGCTAAGTTACGTTCCCAGTTGGCAGTACAAGTACAATGAGACCTATAGACAAGAACCCCCTTACATCAATAACATGTGAATACTGGATCATCGTCTTACACATTTCTCTCGATACGAATTACGAATTCGAATAACGAATTATTGTACAATCCAAGTTCTGCATGGATTTTTAAAAAGTAGTTTCTGAATTGATTTGTAAACACATGATATATTAAATATTCTGAATTTATCTTAATGTACCATATTTCTATGCCTTAGGTTGTTTTGAATACATGACATCATGTAATGTTTTAAAAAAACCAAGGATTAAAGGGCCCGGGATAACGAGGTTTCACTGCCGATCACACACACAGACACACACACAGACACACACACACAGACACACAGACACACACACACACAGAGAGAGAGAGAGAGAGAGAAAGAGAGAGAGAGAGAGAGAGAGAGAGAGCACACACACACACACACATAGTTTTGAGGTGATAAATAAACCCGTTATATTGAAAAAGGAGCTCCGGTGATTTGGGGAACCCTGGACTTGCTTCATATAGGGCTTTAGCATTGCAGGGAGGCGTTGGCAGCAGGGAAAATAATGCAGTTCTGGGACTGTGAGACAGACCATATTCAGGGGTTTAGCATTGCAGGGATGACTTGTAGGGAAAGTAATGTGGTTCAAGGACTCTGAGACAGACTATCGACACGTGGAATGGGTGAGTTTGGTATAAAGCTGTCAAATGAAAACTATTTTCGTGTGCCAGTTCAAATAAAAGCACAGAGTGCACAAGACATTGACGTTTATTAGGGTGTAAGCTAGACTTTCACAAGTCTCTACGGTAAAAATTAATAGTTTAAATGATAATTTCTAAAATATGAAACCGTTGTCCGTTTATCTAGACTTGCCTATTCCAGGGATAGAATTACAATACGTCCATTGTCATCCATTTAGTACAGCCTTGGACCAAGGCTAGGTGTAAACATTTCGTGACAAGAAAACGTGGCAGAAATTTTGTAAAAGTCGTCGTCACTTGGTGCTGAGGTATATTGAAACGAATTGGTGATTTCTATGGTTAAATGGTCTGACTGCCAACGTGCCATTGGTAGATGTAAATAGCAGGTGGCCTACTTGTCTGGAATGTCTGAGAAGGGGGATATACGTGTACAAGGAGAATGGAGACATAAGTTCTGACAGGAACACTCGTATACATTACTTTTCATGGCATTCTAGATGTGGAATACGGAGGGAACCTGATCGAGGTTCCCCATTAAAGTGAACAGTGGCACAGGGTCAGTACAATGCGAAGCGGTACATCACAAACACAACCAGCTAACGTTTTGTTGGGTCCTAACAGCAAAACCCCGTTAATCCAAGCAACTCGTTTTCCTGTACATTTACTCCGAAGAATAACGCATGTTTGTAGCTATTGGTTGAATTCTCAGCATAACATGTTTGTATTCTGAGAAATAGAAATGATAGTCTGTGCTAGAGACTCTGAAACACATATACCCAAGAATGTCTATGCAAATGTAGAATATAAATCTGAAAATGGGCCCCTTTTCATTGTGTTCATGATGATATTGCTATGGGAATTGTTTTGTCTGTACAATATGTTTACTTTAGAGACTAGATGTTAGTCCACAGAACTGATTCGAGTTGATCTTCATGAACACATTTTAGAGTTAGAAAACTATGTAAGCAAGGGATTAACTTTTCATTGTGTATTATGGTTATTTTTATTAACATTAATTTTTCTGTGAAATACGTACATTTCGGAAATTGCATGTTAATCTATAGAAATGATTACATGTGATCTGTGCATGCACATGTACCATGCATTTACTACCTACAAATGTATTTGAAAATTATGTGAGCAAAGGACTAATGTGTTTAGATTCAAATAGTGATAAAAATAGCCCATCGCTAAAGTGTTTTACTGGAGATTAAGTGTCTATCATACAATATGTATGATATATTAATGAGACAAAATGGCTATTGTATTGCAAATAAGTTCCTAGCAAAACCAGAAATCGCTAGAAATGAACCAAGTCGTGAGAATATGGATTTTATGTGAGAATGCACTTCTGTATTGCTGTCAATCATATGCAGATATAAATAATGGACAGATCTTATCATAATCCGTGCCCTGGAAGCAATCGACACCAAAAGTAGCCATTTCAGCATGAAATCGACACCGCTGAGATAGAAACTGACATCTCCTGTTTAAAAGCGTATGAAATCCGAGGCAAGCTACACTAACAAAATGGACACACCAACCGCCAGCTTGGCGGAGATCGTATCGCTAAATGTGTAAAGAGAAATAATGACGCCATTCACAGATGTATATTCTTCTATTGAAATGTACATCGGAGTTGCAATTGACAACGACGTCAAGCGAAACTCGACAAGCAGTAATTTACAGCCTCCCCAAGTTCGACAAATTACTGATCGCCTCGGGTCTCCTGGGGTTTGTGATATGAACATACGGTTGGTCTGGAGATATATCTGAAGGCTTGATCGCGTCTACGTATCATGTGTACCTATTATAATCACGTGACCGTAAGACGGTACCGTTAGGCCGAGTTCATTTGATCCTGAAGGGGTTTCACAGTTACGTTTGTGAATACACATCTATTTTTGAAAGGTACACCCTTATTACCTTATATTGTTCTTTGCCAATGTAACATGTTCGTTTTTAACTGAAAGGGATAAGTGTTATCTCATACTTGAACACGGTCCTTGTTTTAAATCTAAGTTTAACATTTATGGAATCAGGTTTGTGTGCACATATTTATAAACGTTGTAGTGTGTGAGTTTAGTTTTACGCCGTTTTTCGCACTGTTCCAGAAATGGGTTTTACACATTGTACTCATGTGACCAATCGAACCCGGACCTTCAGCGTGACGAACGGGCGCTTTAACCATAGCACCCCTACAAATGTTGCAGCTGAGGATATTTATGATATTACCAAACAAGTACGGCAATAAAATTTAACTACCTGGCCATTTGAAGGGTTCGAATCTCAGATTCGATCTGGTGTACCTGCTAATTGGTAAACTGTCTGAAACCCAGGTGATGCGGGTTAGACTTGATCTTCAGGAGTCGTAAGGATCGACTAAAGCGATTTGGTGGTTAGGCTCGCTGAGTTGGTTGACACATGTTATCGTATCCCAATTGCGTATATCGATTCTCATGCTTTTGATTACTGGATTGTCCGGTCTGATTATCTACAGACTGCCACCATGTCGCTTGAGTAATGTGTTGCGCGCGGTTTAAAACTAAACTCACTCACTCACATGCTGTAAAAACTGGCTGAGACAGCATCATTTTGGGGTCGCTCAAACATCAAGCTGACATTCTATGATATAACTCGATTACAGAGTAAAGCGGCGCATGGCCCAGCTCAGTGTCATTACCTATCTGGTGAAGCTATATATCATAAACTTTTTTAACCTGTCACAGGGTTCAGCAGACAGGACGTCATTTAAATGTAAAAATGTAACTTCATGATTGCAATTACTGAAACGTTGATTATTAAGACTATTAAGATAACACACAATGGAACCTAATTTTATATTCTAGTTTTTAAAACATCCAACGATTCCTTCCACTCGACCAGGTTAATGTAGTTTATCTAATCGAATACTCGAATACTCGAATACTCGAAACGTCCTTGTAATCGTCAATGAAAGGCCGTCCAGTGGTGAACGCTCCACCACGCGAATATCCGGGTTTGTTTTGTATATGGGTACACTATATACCTTTTGGATATAAGTTTTCTAATGTATTCTACATTCAAAACAGTTTCGCTTTTGAATGTGTTCTTTGGGCGTGTAAAACCTTAATATGTTTCTCTGTTCAAATTTGTTTTCTTTCATGCTCTGTTTCTATGAGAGTTTTGAATTCATATGTGTTATAAACTTGTTGATGCTAAGGTAGTTCAGCATCTCTCTGTATTAAAGGTAGTTCAGCATCTCTCTGTATTAAAGGTAGTTCAGCATCTCTCTGTATTAAAGGTAGATCAGCATCTCTCTGCATTAAAGGTAGTTCAGCATCTCTCTGCATTAAAGGTAGTTCAGCATCTCTCTGCATTAAAGGTAGTTCAGCATCTCTCTGCATTAAAGGTAGTTCAGCATCTCTCTGTATTAAAGGTAGTTCAGCATCTCTCTGTATTAAAGGTAGTTCAGCATCTCTCTGTATTAAAGGTAGTTCAGCATCTCTCTGTATTAAAGGTAGATCAGCATCTCTCTGTATTAAAGGTAGTTCAGCATCTCTCTGTATTAAAGGTAGTTCAGCATCTCTCTGTATTAAAGGCAGTTCAGCATCTCTCTGTATTAAAGGTAGTTCAGCATCTCTCTGTATTAAAGGTAGTTCAGCATCTCTCTGTATTAAAGGTAGTTCATCATCTCTCTGTATCAAAGGTAGTCCAGCATCTCTCTGTATTAAAGGTAGTCCAGCATCTCTCTGTATTGAGAAGTAAAATGTAAAATTCTTCACAGATAGTATACGAGGGTCCAGTGCATTTACGCATTACTTCGCCATACTTCGCACGGTTTGTTTTCCTGATCAGTACAAAGGGATTGTATTTCAATTAAGTGAGTTTTCAATCGTATGTCTTTTAGTTGAGTTCTGCTTTTAGATGTGATCTTTCTAATGTGTTCCTCCTTTAAATTTATTCCTCATTTACATAAATACTGGTTCTGCATTAAATGTGTTTTGCTCGCTACCCGGTTCCAATACACATGCATTCTTTTCATATTTTTTCTGCTATTTCAGGTGTTCTGCTTGGAAATATATTCTCCTTTCACTCGTGTTTTACTTATTGTCTATTTTCAAAAGTGCTCTAATTTGCAAATAAAGTCACAGGCTGGATGGAATTGCACTGGTCATCTGGATGTTCCTTTCAGAGAAACTATCTCCAAAGGGGGGAATAGTTTGTCATACAGATCCTGAAACAACTGTACCAAATGCAGCCCATGGAAGTGGTGAAATTTGTTTATTTCAAACACTAGATGTTAGTCTACGGGATAAGCAGCAAGGTACAATATGGCGATTTCGTCACCTGTCTCGCTGGCATGTGATGGCATCCACAGTTTGGTGGTATACACGGAACAGTGGTTTGGGAGCACAATAAAGTGTTTACAATAACATACAAAAATGACACTTTAGGAAATTGTAGACAAAATTACTGCCTCTCCGATCATCCCCCGTAGCGTTCTGACAAGGTGTCACGAAAAGACTAAAATCCTTTTCATTATTCATTTGACCCCTTTCACGTTTGACATGGGGGAGGGAGCATGGAGTCGCTAAGTAGGCAATTATCTCCCTTGGATATTCACGTGACCTGCTCGCGGGATCTCGCGTAGTGTGGGAATATGATGGAATGTGTTGCTGGCAAGAAGTTGTCAATGCAGACGGTGTTTAAAGTCACCATTTAAGTACTTGGCTTGGCTGTTCTCATAAACTTGATGTGGAAATTGATTATTGTCTATTTCATGACTGACAACTACGCAGTGTTTAGGTGTGTGTGAAATATACATGTTGGAGTGTGGGTAAAAGGGGGAATTTAACGCTACATGCACATATATTGATGAAGAACAAGACAAGTAAACAGTGTCGAAACGTCAAACAGCACATTTGACGTGTCCAGATTAACGACCGTTCGTGTATTCAGAACACATAGCCTTGTGCACAAGTTGAATTGGAAATGTGTTCATTTTGACACCATGGAATTAAAACGCACAATGCATTCTACTGTATTCTGTTTTTCAAAATACCATCACGGAGATTGTGTAGAAGTGGTAAAATAAACATAAAGGCAATAACCATGGTTTGGAAAGTATTTAATGCACATGGAAAAAGTACTTAGTATTTTTTCTTGACATTTGTGTTACACACAAAGTTTTCACTGGACTAACCGTTTGAATCGGATGAGTCGAATTATAACACTTTTACAGTAAGAGTTTAGCCATGATAATTCGGGTATCATGATGTTGAATGTAAAATTTCAACACTGCTTAGACCGAACAGTTTCAGTTAAACTGTCCTTTAAACTGGCATTTGGTGTTTCAACACCCATCTGGTCAAACTTCGAGTATTTACTCTACGAGGATGGACAGCAGTGTCTCGGGGGAGAATGATGATGTGTTTAGTTTAGCGGGGCTTGGAGAACATCACACCAGGGTAAAACTTTCAAAATTAGAATGCTATACCAACATACTGTGATCACACTGCTTAAGGCGAACAATGACGGCATTACGTACTTGCTGCGATGGATATTTCAATACGCATGCGCACACATGCCCATGCACCCTCATTCCCAATCGGCACACGCGACTTTCATAGGTAAAATAGGTTATTTAAAAACTAATCAACCGTGAAGATCCGTGCTAGAATTGATCTTCAGTAAATCATGCTTGTAGTATGAGGCGACTAACGGAAACGGCTGGTCAGGCTCGTTGACCTGGTTGACACATTACATAATATTCCAGTTGCGTATATCGATGCTCATTCTGTTGAGCACTTGATTGTCTGGTCCGACTCGATTGTTTACAGACATATACCTGGAATATTGATATGAGTGACGCGTAAAACAAAACTGACTCATTCACTCCAAATATCCTTAACGCAAGGACCAGTGTGGTGTATTCTTTTGTCAATTCTTTAAACAGCATGTAAAATGGAGGACTAAAGTATTTATCACATGGTGTCCATTGAAAACGAAATAGTTTGATGCAAAGTCATTGTTTTCCATCTGTAATGATGTGCGTGGTATAAGTTTATATGAACTGAAATTGAATTACAAAAAGTAAGCCAAGAGAATTATCGATCGTCCGCCCATTTCAGATTTTTTCGGCATAAAGGCAATATGAATATGATCTGAATAAATCCTGACACCGGATGTTCGCGCGAGGGGCAATGTTCCGTGTTACAGTCGAACACCCACCATCACACACTTTTCATTAAAAGTTTTGGTGTATATTTCATATACGCTTTTCATAATTTAGGTACCACACGTCCATGATACACAATAACGCAACTCTACCTTGACATGTATGAGACATCCCATTGATTAATTTCACAAAGGTACACAATGTACTTGTTCATATAATGTATCATAAAGTGTTACATCATCTAAGAACGAAAATTCTTGAACTGCTAAAACCTTTTTGAAATAGAAGAATCGCCTTTTTTCAAAGACACATAAAACATCTGATTTAAAAATCTGTCTGACAGGGTTTCTCATTGTGCGGAAGTAAAAGTATAATAAAACCCAAAGAAATGTGTCATATCTGGCTATCTGGTGCACTCATAGAAAAAAACGCTGATTTGTGTGCGTCACCCACACGTATAGATATCACGTGGTCAAAAATTGTCATAACTTTCTTACACCCTACTGAATCATTTTTTGTATGTTTTTATTATCGATAGGTTATTCTTTGAAGTGCTGACAAGAATGGCGTCATGTTGTGAGGGGTTATCAAGACATCACACGTTGATCTCAGGAGACGCGTGACCAGATTGAGGGATTGAGGCTATTAAACATAATCATATAAAAGATAATTTATTGATAAGAATGTTATTAGGTACCTTTCAACTTGACAGAATGTATATGTACAATGTATTGTAATCGGGGCTTACCTTGCTGTTTTTCTACTGTTTTCTCGAGGTTGGGGGGAACGAGCAGACCACTAAATCATTTACACGTACTTCACAAATTGCCTGGAGAGATTCGCCTAGTGCATGCATCTCGGGGAATTTCATTTGGGTTGAGTGAACTACTTCAAAGGTTTGTTTTATAGGACTAGACTTATTGTTGTGTCATATGGCGACTGTATGTCGAATCTGAAAACGTAGAGCCACAAATATAACGAGATACCTCTGAGAACACTCTCGAGGATCTAATCTTTCAGTACATGATATTTATATTGCATGTCCTGATTGAGCTTGTGATAAAAGAGGAACAAAAAGTAGCGTCATATAAAACATAATGATTTCTATATTAAATGTGTCCCTTAAAAAAACTATTTAACAAGATGTGTGTCGTCGAAAAGGCAATACAGCAGATTTGAGTTGTATTTTGAGAGACTTTGTGCTTGGGGGTCTGGTGGTAATTGATTTCGTTTGCCTTTACAAAGGCATGAGTTCGAATCCCATCAATGCATGAGGCTCTCTGTGTCTTGTCTCGGTGTTTTGTCTTCATACAAACCTCACTCCAAACAAACATTTGGTAATAGTTATGTCTGGTACAACAAGCGTTAGCTGTATAAGTTACGTAATTGTTGGTGAGGTTCGTCCATCTTACAATCTGTTTAACTTCAACTTTTAGTTATACTTTGCGTTGCTTAGTTTCGTCCCCTATTAATAATTTATAAACCTTCGTCATAGCCTTTAACGTAAAAGTCCCATCTTTGACAACGATTACTCCGTCCTTTCTTCGACCAAAGCCCAGTTTTAATACACCGTACTTTCTTCGACCAAACCCCAGTTTTAATACACCGTACTTTCTTCGACCAAACCCCAGTTTTAATACACCGTACTTTCTTCGACCAAACCCCAGTTTTAATACCTTCGTCGTCCTCATCTAGAAAACGTCTTTCTTTAGCAATGTCATCCTAATCTACAAAAAACAACAACAACATCATCTACAAAATATCATTTCATTCAACAATGCCATCCTCACCTACAGTACCACTTCATACAATACTATCCTCACCTACAGTACCACTTCATACAATACTATCCTCATCTACAATTTCACCCCATGAAACAGTACTATCCTCATCTCTAAAGTCACTTCATTCAACAATACTATCCTCATCTCTAAAGTCACTTCATTCAACAATACTATCCTCTTCTACAAAGTAATTCATTCAACAATTCTATTCTCATTTAAATGTTAATTCATTCAGCAATAATATCATCACCTACAAAGACACTTCACACAACAGTGCTATCCACATCTCTAAAGTCATTTAATGTAACAACACTACCCTCATCGCCAGTGCCACTTCATTCAACATAACTGTCCTCATCTACAATGTCACTTCATGCAACAATACTACTCTCATCTACAGTGTCACTTCATGCAACAATAGTATCCTCATCTACAAACTCACTTCATTCATCATTACTACCCTCATTTACAGTGTCACGTCATGCAACAATACTACTCTCTCTCATCTACAAACTCACTTCGTTCAACATTACTACCCTCATTTACAATGTCACGTCATGCAACAACTACCTCATCTACAAATTCACTTCTTTGAACAATACTACCCTCATCTACAAAGTCACTCCATTCAGCCACAATATTCTCATCTACAATGTAACGTCAATCAGCGATGCTTTTCTCATCTACAAGGTCACTTCAGGCAACAATACTATCTTCATCTACAATGTCACTTCATTCATCAAAACTGCATTTATCTACAAATTGACTCTATTCAGCAATACTATCCTCAAATACCAAGTCACTTCATTCAGCTTCAATACAACAATGATGTCATCAGTGACACATGCATGGTCTACCATAGCATCTGAGTCACCAAGACATAAAACGTTTTGCCTCAATCACCAATTCCAACCTTATCTACAATGATACTTTAATCATGGATACAATTCACATTTCCAAAAGTGTCAATTTCCATAAGTGTCATCTACAGCAACATCTTATTCATCAATACCACTTTCATCTACAGCAACATCTCACTCATCAATACTACCTTCATCTACAGCAACATCTTACTCATCAATACCATCCTCATCTGTAGTAACATTTTATTCATCAATACCACTTTCATCTACAGCAGCACCTTACTCATCAATACCATCTTCATCTACAGCAACATCTCATTCATCAATACCATCTTCATCTACAGCAACACCTTACTCATCAATACCACCTTCATCTACAGCAACATCTTACTCATCAATACCATCCTCATCTGTAGTAACATTTTATTCATCAATACCACTTTCATCTACAGCAACACCTTACTCATCAATACCATCTTCATCTACAGCAACACCTTACTCATCAATACCATCTTCATCTACAGCAATACCTCACACATCAATACCACCTTCATCTACAGCAATATCTCACACATCAATGCCACCTTCATCTACAGCAACATCTTATTCATCAATACCATCTTCATCTCCAGCAACATCTCACTCATGAATACCACCTTCATCTACAGCAACATCTGACTCATCAATACCATCCTCATCTATAGTAACATTTTATTCATCAATACCACCTCATCTATAGCAACATCTTACTCATCAATACCATCTTCATCTACAGCAGCATCTTATTCATCAATACCATCTTCATCTACAGCAACATCTCACACATCAATGCCACCTTCATCTACAACAATATCTCACACATCAATGCCACCTTCATCTACAGCAACATCTTATCCATCAGTACCACCTTCATCTGTAGTAACATCTTATTCATCAATGCCACCTTCATCTGCAATAGAATCTTACTCATCAATACCAACCTGGCTTGCTTAACACTACAGTCACCGATGCCAACTTCATCTGCAGCAATATCTCACACATCAAAACCACTTTCATCTACAGCAATATCTCACACATCAGTACCACCTTCATCTGTACTCACACATCAATACCACCTTCATCTACAGCAATATCTCACACATCAATGCCACCTTCATCTACAACAATATCTCACACATCAATACCACCTTCATCTACAGCAACATCTTATTCATCAATACCACCTTCATCTGTAAAACATCTTATTCATCAATAAAAGCTTCATCTACAGTGACATCTTACTCATCAATACCACCCTGGCTTGCTTTACAACACAATCACCTTCATGCATACATATACGACTGAATTATAGGTGAATGTCGTATCTGTTAACCAATCAAACAACTAAAAGTAGAACCCATATGTGATATATACATTGTTTTCATCTTCAACCCAGTCACCCATTTTCTTCCAATCCTAAAACCTTTATTTGAATGAGGCAGCTGTTTACAAAAAGGTTTTTAACATGTAAAACAACACCTTCTTAAAAACACCCTCTTACCAAGAGCCGCTATTAATATTCAAGGAACATTATTTCCATAACCCGTCAACATTACATTACGTGAGCTCGCGTTGCACAGGACGTTTACACGCCTTTCTTTCAGAGTTGTTCTTAGCCAACTCACATATAAGTAGTAAAGGCGAGAGGCGCGACAATGGTAATCCACTGCGAAAGCTGGTGTCATAATTGAGGGTAGAAGCCTGGTATATCGTGTGCACGAATCTGCACCAAACCTGAAAAAGTTGATCTGCTATAACAAGTTTGGGTGATATGGCGCCGAGGGGTTGGCATCCTACTCGAAGCTACCCCCCATCGAGATGAAGCTGGAACTTGAGGTAGGTAGAGGGGCGAGAGAGTATTAGCTCGCTCGTGTCACTTCTCGCTGATTACGCTCAGATTGACAATGACGGGCTACCATCTAAACCGGCCCGGGGGCACGTCGTGGACGACACAGTGGCGACGCAGAGGCCCCGCTACACCTCGTCGGAGCAGACGACACGAAAGTGTTTCGATATGGCGCGAACTGTTGTGGAGGTAGCTTCCAGCCAAACTCTTGACTCGAGACTCCATTGTGGAATGCGATCTCGGAGATGTCCGGAAGTGATTGTAGAACAGCAGTCGCCATGTAGATGTGTACACGGAATGTCAGCTATCTGGCAGGGCCAGACGTCGGGAGTAAGTGCTGGGTACTCTAGTGACATGGGAGCGTCTGGTAGTCATGGAGAAATGGTGGCAGGTTGTCATGGAGACTTGGTGTTAGTGTAGGATACCTGGTGTCAGATCGTCGTGATGTCACGGCAACAGGGACGTAAGGAATCAAGGTTTTAGACGGCTCAGAAAGTATGCTGTCAGGTGGTCAAGTAAATATAATGTCAAATGGTCAAGGAAATGGACTGGGCTGGGTAGTAATGGACGTGTCTTGGTGTCAAGATTGTCAAGTCGTTACATCGTCGTTATGACACACGGTGTAGGTGTCAGGTTTCGTGGAGTCTTAGTGGTGGGTTGTGCGGGCGTCGCAGAAGTCACCATGGTAGTGAAGTGATCTTAGTGTCAGATGTAAAACGGTCGTGATGTCAGGTAGAGAAGAGGTCATGGTGTCAGAGAGTATAGGAGTCAGGAAATAAGGTGATCTTTGTGTCAGACGGTGAATGAGTCACTCTGTCAGGTAGTGAAAGAGTCATTGTGTCATTAAGTAAAGTGGTCTTTGTGTCAGATGGTAAAATAGTCACGGTGTCAGGTAATGAAGCGGTCCTGGCGTCAAGATAGGCAGGTAGTAAATGAACCATGGTTTCACAAGAACCAAGGTGTTTTATGCGATTCCGTCATTCTGTCAAGAAGCTATGATGTCAGGCAGGACAGTGGTCCTCCTGATGTCAGGTAGTACAGTTGTCCTCCTGATGTCAGGTAGTACAGTGGTCGTCCTGATGTCCGGTATTACAGTGGTCCCCACCGATATCAGGTAGTACAATGGTCCCCCTGATGTCAGGTAGTACAGTGGCCCTCCTAATGTCAGGTAGTACAGCGGTTCTCCTGATGTCAGGTAGTACAATGATCCTCCTGATGTAAGCAGGACATTCGGCCTGCTGGTGTCAGGTAGAAACCTTTTTGGCTTCCTAGTGTCGGATAGAACAGTCGACCTCTTGATGTTGGGTCGAACAGTGGGGCTCTTGTTAACGAGTAGTACATTTGGCCTCTCAATGCTGGGTAGTACAGTCGACGCCTTGGTGCCGAGTAGTACAGTCGACCTGTCAGCGTTGGGTAGAACATGTGATCTTGTGGTGTCTATTAGTACAGTCAGGGTCTTGGTGTCAGGTAGTTGGGGTAGTTGTCAGTGTTGGGGAGAACAATAGGCCTCTTGGTGCCGATAGTACAGTTGATCTCTCGGTGCCGAGTAGTACATTTGGCCTCTCAATGCTGGATAGTACAGTCGGGCTCTGAGTGCTGGATTGTACGTACAGTCGGCCTTGTGGTGTCGGGTAGTACATTTGCCTTCTTGGTGCTTAGTAGAACAGTCAGCCTCTTGGTGCCGAGTAGTACTGTCAGCCCCTCAATGTCGGGTAGCATAACGGACCTCCTGGTGTCAGAAGTGAAGTAGTCATGGTGTCAAGTGGGAGATATCTGAAAAAATAGTAGTAGGTGTTAAAGACTGAGCTGTCATATCAAGTATTCATGATGTCACACAGTCAGTGAGTGCTGCGTTGTGTCAGGAAGAATGGCTTGTGGTGTCACGTTCTTGGGTCGCCGTGTTGTTACACGTGTGGTGGAGTCATAGAATCTAGATGTGTGGAAGTCGGGGCGTAGTGACGTCACGCGTTCAGGATGCTGTGGTTTGGGGCTAGTAAAGGAATCATTATGTGAGCAGTAAGTTAAGTTGAGTTTTACGTCGCATCGGCATTATTTCAGCCATAAAGCGACGAGACCAAGTCTGCATACATAAACATTTTAAGTACGAAGTGACTGATTTGAATTTCTAAAAGTAATGTTTATTCATTACATTTTTTAAAAAATAAATGAAATCACTCAGGTTTTGTACTTAAAATGTTTATGCATGCAGACTTCGACTCGTCACTATACGGCTGAAATAATCCCAGGGCTTCGAGGTGACACAGTTAGGATGTTGTGGAGTCAAGTCACAGACAGGGCATCGTGTTCTCACACAGTAAGGGTGTCATGTTGTCAGTATTCAAGTAATCATTATGTGAGGTGTAAGAGCCCTGTGATATCACATTTAAAAGCGTCCTGTTGTCAGTAATCACGTAATCATTGTGTGAGATGTCGGGGCGCTGTGGCATCACATTTCAGGGCGTCCAGTTGTCAGTAGTCAAGTAATCATTATGAGAGATGTCAGGGTCCTATAATGTCACATTTCAGGGCGTGTTGTCACACATTGAGGACATTGTGGTGTTCAGTTGTCAAGGAGCAATACTGTGATCATCCTGATGTGGGCAGTCAGTTCGTCGAGTTGTGACACAGTCGGGGCGGTGTGTTCCCCAACATTGAGGGCTTCGGTTCGTGAGAGTCATTAAGTCATGTTGTGATGTATTTAGAAAAGCATGGCAGACTCAAGTTAGTTAAGAAACTCATCAGTCACTTTCGACAAGAACGTATTATTTACAGACAATCAAGCATATATTCTGCAGATGACATGTACATTCTGTACCTCGGACAAGATTGGAGTCTCTAACATAATACACATGACAATGTATCAAAACGACCTGGACGTTTATCTGAAAAGTCTTTTCTTTTTTCCACCCCAAATTTCTTTACACCAGTGACACAGATTAAAGAGATTAATCTAAGAGAGGTTCCGCTTGCTAAGAGACAATACACACCCCGCTGCCAATACCGAAGGCAGTAGTGCCTGCAGTTTCATTCAAATCAGTTCCTACCGAGTACCCATCTACTACTGACTGTGGTGTCCATGCGTTGTGAATTAGTGTGAGTGAAGGCCTTTGTTGTCTTGACCACTATTCCTAGAATCGCCCAAAGGAAACGAAGTGAGTCCAGGTGTGCATGTTCCGTGAGAATAAATTTATTTGGGATAGTTTTTTAGAAGAGCGAAGCGGACATCGTTCAATAATTCACGTGAATGATGTTTTCCGACGTATCTCGATAGTGTAAAAATCAGACAGACAAACCAGAGGCCTGCATGAACATACAATGTCCGTGCCACTTTGTTACTACATTCAACAGCCATTACATGTCGACATACGCGGGGCAGTATGATTGTGTTCTTCCCTGGAAACCTTATAAGGCAATGCAAGGGAAGGGATGATAGCATCGAAAATACAGTCTCAGCGTTGACAATCGTTAGTCTCTGAATGTATATAATTTTGATAGTAATAAGTAATGCCACATAAATTGAAAAGAATCCAAAGTGAGATGTGAGATTCAGAGCCTGAAGAAATCTAGACTGCTTCATTTAGGGCTAGGCAGTATGGAAAATAATGATGTTCGGGGACTGTAAAAAGTGTCAGCTGGAGCTGATCGTTGCTACGTGGTATACGGGTTCACTAACAGGTTTGGGTGATGTCTGCAACACGACAGCTTCCGGTGTTTGTGATTCGATGGTCACTCCGGTCTGGTGTTCGATTCCTTTAATGGTTACACGGAGCCCATGTGTTGCCTTCAGTGACTGACAGCTGAACTGACTCACACACTCTTGGATTCAAACGACAGATAACACTAATGATAACTTTCTATTTGTCAGTGCATATCCAAAAACTACATAAAACTGTAAGCCTTGGAGATATTCACGCTTTCCTCCAAAATCGAGTTGACATAGAGCCGAAATACTTTCAAAGCGGCGAAAGGCTACACTACGGTTAGAACTGTATTTCGTAACATACAAGTGGTCGGACAAAAGAAACAGCTCGTTATATACGTCATTTCGTTATACAAGCGTGCTATATAGACGCGGTTTGCTGACTGAATTTGGCTCATTCACCCTTTGCATTTGCGTGGGTGTCCCGGGACTGGATAGATATCACTGAAGTGGGGAATATATTTTCTAATTCACAACGACCTTCTTGTTACAGTACGAAGTTGAAATCATCGTCGCGCTACACTAGTCGTGGGGTAGCCTAGTGGTTAAAGCGTTCGCTCGTCATATCTATTCCCCGTATGGGTTCAATGTCTGAAACCCATTTCTGAGATCCCCCGCCGTGGTGTTGCTGAAATCGGCGTAGAATTAAATTCACTCACTCATATTTGTTACGAGTGGTTTGTTGGTCCCGACACAAAACCTGACATATCCAACAGACATAATTATCACTCACTGTATATGGTAGTCTTTTGAAGGAACGGGGTCGGGGGGTAGCAGAGTGGTTGAAGTGTTAGCGCTTCACGCCGAAGACTCCGGTTCGATTCATCTAATCGGTACAACGTTCGATGCCCATTTCTGCTGTCCCCTCCGAGATATTACTGGAATATTGCAAAAAGCGTCGCAAAAGCATATCCATACACTCTAAAGGAATCAAGGCTACACACATAACAAATCCACATTGTTCAACGACAACACCCGTAAAGATCCGGGTTAGAACTGATCTTCAGTAACCCATACTTGTCGTAAGAGGTGACTAACGGGATCGGGTGTTCAGGCTCGCCGACATGGTTGACACATGTCACCGTATCCCAACTGCGTATCGATGCTTTTGATGTTGATCACTGGATTGTGTATTCCTGACTGGATTAATTACATACCATCGTCATATAGCTGGAATATTGCGGCGTGAAACAACAGTCAGCCGTCAACAATACAAGTATTCATGTTTGCATAATCGCATATTATTCAAACGTAACGCCCAGATAGTGCTATCAATGCCTTTCATATGTATCACTTCGTCCACTCGAGATCTTCCTTTCATCGCTGGTGGTGTAAGGTGTGCATTTCAAGAAACATACGTCAATCATTTGACATCAAATGACGTCAGATCCGGTAACTGGGCCACTCAATAGAGACAGTAATCTTTCCTATCATCGACATGAAGGAGACACTTCACTTGACAACTATACAGTCTCACTTATACGTAAGAATAAAGAATTTTCGCTTCCAGCCATTTGAACGCTAAGACATTTTGACAATGTGTAAGCTTTTCGAAAACAGCTGGCTTGATATTTGACGTCCTTTCGTACAGAACACAACCACATTAAGGGCTATCAATTAGGAATTTGGTTTAAAGGCATTATGTTTACGTTTTCTTTTATATTGGAGGGGAGGGGGGGGGGGGGGGCAGTTTATAATCTATGGTCAGGAGGTGGAGGGAAATGATGATTTTAAGTTCGGGGTGGGGCGTGGGGGTGGATGGTGAGAGGTAATTGCATTTGTACACATGTACTAAGGGAGGAAGTCATTGATTTTGTATGAATTACATAAATTCATATGCTATGAATTTATCGAAACGAACTGTTAATATATATTTTTCGTGTTTCTCATTACCGATCTATTAATAACTGTGTTTATTTTTATCTATATGTGACACTGTTTCACTATTTTTCTATTTTTGGGTACATCTAAACACTATTTATAGTCAGCATCAGAGACAATGCCAATAAGGTTGTCTTGGAATACATTCATATATAACAGAATATACAATAATCACCGATACGGGAATGTTTATTAGATCATTTACCTGGGGAGTGTACCAAAAATGTATGTAAATGTAAGAGATTTAAATGTATTTACTGAAATAGGGATAATGTACTTATGCACACCATTCTGATATGAAATATGATTTTATGATATATTTGTTCCCCACTTCGCATATATTGAAAACAATTTTCAA
The DNA here is from genome assembly GCF_037392515.1 of Haliotis asinina. Taxonomy (NCBI): domain Eukaryota; kingdom Metazoa; phylum Mollusca; class Gastropoda; order Lepetellida; family Haliotidae; genus Haliotis; species Haliotis asinina. The sequence goes on from NC_090280.1 coordinate 73,505,130, forward strand.
TCGCAATAAGATTTTTCATTTTCTGTTAAATACTTCCCAGTCACTTAATTTCAGTTTATTTGCTGGAATGAAATGCGTTATATTCCTGAGTAAAACGTTGCTTTTGTCCCAATTCTGTTCCAGAAAATTGAATAAAGCCACATGAAACTCAAGTCTAATTTTATAAAATCGTTTCTTGATGTTTTTTGTTTGGTTGTTTATGTCGCACAGCAATATTTCAGCTGTGTGGCAAAGATCTGTAACCACACGAAAGGACTTGTTTATTTCGTTTGATATTGTTGGGCATTCTGGCATTTGATCACCGGGAAAATGGATGTTACCCCTTCAGATGTTGTAAGTATCACGTGATGTGTACGTTTAACAAGCCATGCATGAAATAGACACCATGTCTGTCGTGTACATACCATTACCGTCGTATTTAACCATTTGATGTGACGTCATCACAGCCATTTCCCATATAGTACTTCCATGTTGACATTAAAGTTTAGTTGCTAACAAGTCTGACCACTTCATTTCAAAAGGGGTCGTCATTATGAAATTAATACCCTGTCAAATGCGTTCTCGTTAGTGCCTTTGAAGCATGCCTTTTGTCATCATCATCACCCCGTCTTATGCGAATAAACTACTTCAATTATTTATCTGGTCATCGCAAGTCAGCACTAAGAACCGTCCTTGAGACATACGGTAGACGATTTTACCCAAAAGTATGCTGAGCTCCAGATAATTTTTCAAGCAATTGGGTATTTACCCTCATGTCTGTTTGTGAGTGAGTGAGTAATTGCACTTTTTGAGGGGTAACTAGTATTTTGTATACTCCCACCAGTTTAAAGAATTGAGTACTTTTACACAGTGTTTCTTATCCTTATGGAGTAATTAGCACTTTTAAGTATATAAAAATAAATGACATAAAATGACCGAAGTTTTAAATAATTCGTATATTGCCAAATAGTTGGAAGCCATTTTAAACACTCCACATGGAAGTCACGCGAATACTTAAGTATACTACGGCCAGAGGATACGGTTGTAATAGAATTGCATATATAGGCATCGCGTAACATTTGCTAACACTGTTGTAAAGTTCAACCACACATTACCATACGCAATCCGATTTAGTTAATTGAGTAAAGTACGCAGGTATTATAGACCTATTATAGACCTATTCTTATGCGTTTTTTTGTACCCAGATTGTAATTAATTGAGTATATTGAGTAAAATACGCAAATACTCGCCCTATCTGGAGCTCTGCGGTATGGTAAATTTAGTTCCACGAAACACTGTCGGCATCTAAGTTTCAAGTCTTTGAATGACCGCCAAACGCTAACAATTCCATATGTGCTAGAGCCAATTTCACTTTGATCGCCATGTCAGAAATACCTGTCTACAAGTCATCTAGGAAACAGTCAGAAGTATTTTCATCTAAACACATTCGAGAGTGGGCTCAAAATACCTCCACCCCTTTGCAAAGCTCGGTCGTGCGTTCGGTGATCTCATTACCACACACACTTTTGAAATGATCGCATCACTTCGTCACAACATTCACTTGGGATTTCCTGAACGTGACGTCATTACGTAACATTCGGAGAACATCGCCACCACACTGTTGTCGCTGGCATATCTCGGATAACGCCGATATGTTACTATCAGTTGAACGTGATGTCATCACATTATCTTCGGTAATGTCCGGCAACGGTCGGACATATTCCCAACTGTCGCTTTCCCTTTGGAGCACGGGCGAGGAATGCAGGCGATTTCTAAGAGCTACTGTCTCAGTCTAAAGTCGTGTCTTAATCATGTCTTTATCAGATCGTCATCGGGTGATCCAGCTTCAATAGCTTCTCCATCTGCTCGTGCTCATCACCTTGCACGTGAAAACCGTGTCGCTCTTCCTGACAACTGCACGGATATTATGTGGCGCGTGTTAATCACCTTGAAATACATCAAAGGAACATATAGACCATCGCGACAGCAGAACACGGACGGGTACAAGCTAACCTGACATTGTCTGTAATTATAACCAGTGATCAGAGGCCAGCCCGATTAGCCTCAGGGGTCAGGCAGGTAACAAGGGGTGGGACCGAGGTTTGGACCCAATCATCCATATTAATTAGTACGTGGGTATTCATAGTTCGAGTTGTGGGGTATGATTTGGGGATAATATATTAAGCGTCCCCGCCCCATAGAATCTAAACACGATCATGGCATGGCGGAAAGAATAGGTATCTTGTCTTTACAGATTAGATTTGACAAATGGCCGATGTCAGTGGACAAACACATATTCACAGAATAATTTTAGTGGCAAAGGATGGTATACGTGCATTGAAACCTTTGAAATACGGACAGTGATATCGCGTGGACAGACGTATCATGGTAGTATATCTGTATAGTTCCAGCAGTTTTAATAATAATTGTCCGAGTGAGTGAGTCGGGTTTTACGCTGATGTTGGCAAAATTCCAGCAACATCGGTGAACGAGCTTAGTTTTCCGCCGCACTCCGTAATATTCCAGCTATATGACGGCGTGGGTCAGACAGTCTCGTGGTCAACAGCATGAACATCGGTCGGGCCCGAAGTAAACCATTTCATTATTCGTGTAAGCCAGATAGGTTGTAAAGCTTTATGTTTAGATAGTATTGAGCGTCCAACATCATTACCTACAATCATACGTAAGGCCGGTTTTTTTCAGAATAGTGGCCACGCCACTGTCGATCTATGCCATTGGGATACGATGGCCACCTAAGTCATGATACGATGTGCCAATTAAGCCACTGTCCAGCGATAGTAAGGCAGGAGACACTAGAAATGAGTTTCACATATTGTAGCCATACAGGGAATGAAACCCTGGTTTTCGGCGTGACGAGCGCACGCTTTAACCACTAGGCTACCCCAGCACTCCTAACAACGAACTGAAAGGTGAACAGTTTAGAGTCATATTCATAGTAAACATTTTTGTCAGCACCATTTAGCTCTGTACCATAATCAAGGTTTAGACTTAAATTGTGAATGGCGTGTTGCTGCATATTCCAGCTATATGACAGCAGTCTATAAATAATCAGCTCTGGACCAGAAAATCCAGTGGTCAACATCTTGAGCACAGATTTATCAAACTGGGACTCGGCGACAAGTCTGCGAGTCCGACGACCCGAACCCGTTAGATGTCTTTTACGACAAGCTTGGGGTGCTGAAGATCAATTCCGATCCGGATGTTCACCGGTATAGTTTGAACCTGAAACAAACGTCGTCAAGGATACGTCAATAACAGGACTAACGTGGACGTAACCTCTTCGTTTTACCCTCTTTTAGAACACCTGGTGTCATCTCTGATTTTCAGCTGCCTATTAATATAATCTCCACAGCAGTGCTGCACTATCTAAGTGGAATCCATGCCAGGGGCAAAGGTATTTTAACCCTTGATAGACTTGTACATGTCTCTGAGGTAATAATTATTAGTTCAACAGATAAATCCATATATATATATAAAACGAAGACAGTGTCCCTCTAACACACATCCTTATTTCTCTCCTCTTATCTAGACCCACCTTTTGAAAGGACAGAATTACTATTCATCCGTGGACTTAGCATTCAGTACAGCCTTGGAGAAAGGCTTCATTCCTAAAATGACATTTCCTAATCAACAGTTTTGAACGTTTTTCATACCATGATGTAACTAAACCTATTAAAGACCGAATATGAGTACCCATTTATATGTAAGTCTTTGGTGCGAAACGTCATTGTATAGTCATATTATTGGGAGATTTATTTGATTGATTTAGAAATAACCTCCTTAAATATTATCACTGAGATCACCCAATATTTACCAGCCATTATTAATATAAAAAAAACCAAAATGTCTCTCATAATTCAATCATTTTTTAAAAAAAAGATCAACACCTCGCTGCAATAAACGGGTCAAATTGTCAGCACCTCTACCTCCCACAGAACGGTATCGCTATATCTCACACATCCCCCAGCGGTTCAGATCATATCGGACTCCTAACATGGTTTTCACCACACAGCACAGACAAATTGTCGTTTTTGAGCTCCATGCAGCGTCAGGCATCCTCACCGAGGGTGGCACAGCATAAAATATAGCCCATGGCGTGGATTATTATCATGAAAGAAAATATACGTGTTTCAACCCCTCGAGGGACATGGGATTAGTCGTGTTCCAACTATTACAACCGGTCTAGACCCAAGGCTGACAGACCGAGCAAATCATTGCTTCTTAAATGTAGTATATGATTTTTGTAGGCAGTGATTTGAGAAATGGTTAAATCTGATAGGAATCTGGTTTGGAATTTTGTTAGTTTTTAACGGGTGTTAGTTTTTAACTGTATTTTGTCTTCTCATTTTAGCTCTTCTATCTTCTTCTTTCTCTTTCACTTCGTCCTCTTTCTCCATCTTCTTCGGGGCGGTGGGGTAGTCCAGCGGTTACTCCAAAGACCCAGGCTTGATTTTCAACATGGATACAATGTGTAAAGTCCATGTCAGGTGACCCCCATTATTTGAATATTGTTGGAACATTGCTAAACGCGGCGTAAAACTCACTCACTCACTCACTCTTCTTCCCCTTCTTATCCACCGTGGTTAAGATAGCTTATGAGGTGCATTAAACGTTGCAGATTCGTGACGTTGCGCAGTGATGGTTTTACTTAAGGTTTTATAACAATATACATTCATGACCCAAGTTGAAATGTTTCGGAATGACTGAAATATATTTTGTTTTTTTTAGCGTTTTCCAAGATCATGCTGTTGTTACTGTGGTCGTCTTGAATGCTGTTGTTGGCGTGGTCGTCTTGGGTGTTGTTGTTGCCGTGGTCGTCTTGGATGCTGTTGTTGCTGTGGTCGTCTTGGGTGCTGTTGTTGCCGTGGTCGTCTTGGATGCTGTTGTTGCCGTGGTCGTCTTGGGTGCTGTTGTTGCTGTGGTCGTCTTGGATGCTGTTGTTGCCGTGGTCGTCTTGAATGCTGTTGTTGCCGTGGTCGTCTTGGGTACTGTTCTCAGATGTTAGACTACGTCTCTAAACCCCATCCTGCACATGCGCAGGAGAAGGTAAGTATATATATCGGCATGGGTAAGGACCCGTGAAGGTCCCGGGGCAGAACAGGCCTTCAGCAACCCATGCTTGCCATAAAAGGCGACTATGCATGTGGCAACAGGCGACTAACGGGATCGGGTGACTTGTTTGACACATTTCATCGGTTCCCAATTGCGCAGATCGATGTTCATGCTGTTGATCACTGGATTATCTGGTCCAGACTCGATTATGTACACACCAACACCATAGAGCTGGAATATTGCTGAGTGCGGCGTAAAACTAAACTTACTCCTTATTGTTACGTCCATGAATTATGAACATTCTAAACAGCTTCATCAGAGTTTACGTACTTTACGCGCACGGGCACTATCAGATTGTGTGTTCGAATCCCATGTTCGCCGTAATTATTTTTCTCTCAGTATCATCTATTCGCGTAAGTGGAAATAAATTCAAAGACCTGAATCACTTTGGGCTTCCCCTCGTTCTTACACCGTTTTCAAGCAAGTAGAACATACATCTAAACCTCGCTCCGGTTGTAATAAAGAAGTTTTTCGTCCATACTTGTTTTCCATCTTTACTGTTCCAACTTCTAAATGCCCCACAAACAAGTTAAACACATCACCATGAAATAACCATTTCTGATGTGTTCCATTTCAGCTACGATCAAACACAAGTTATAACTTTCTTTACTGCCAGTTTATGTCGGTATAAAATACCCTCCCATTTGAAACTGTTTCGTGCAGCGTTTGAAATTAAAGTCGGTCCTTAGGTCCGAAGCCGACTGAAAAACACTCTGACCCACAGTTTTTGTTCTCGGCAAGTCCATACGGCCTACACCTTTTTCATTCCCATTACCTAAGAGTATTATTTAGAGTTAACAATATGGGCCTACACATTCTGGCACATACCCACAACGTTTAATGGTGCTGTGTCTTCACAGCTTCCTGCTTTTTCACAGTTAAAGGCAAACAGTGGTTTCGTGGGCAGCTTGGAAGTCCTTGCCCACGTTGTTCCATGAGTTACACTGTTGACCACCTTGACCAATAGTAACCAGGGTCTAGATTTTCGAAACTTTCTTAGCGCTAAGATAGTCTTAAGTTAATGTTAATGTATAGCACTTACGGCTATCTTAACGCTACGAGAGCTTCAAAAATCCAGGGCCAGCGCTCGTCGTTTGTGGGTTGTCCTAGGTGTACATGTGCCAAAACAAAAACCCTTTGCTTCGGAAATTTGTCCTCATAAACTGAAATAGGTTCAAAGATTCTTTTTTGACGCTTATTATCATTAGTATTGCATTTCGTCATCTTTCTGAAACGTTTGCCAGAAGGATGAAGTTATATTCTTTGTGAAAAGCAAGAAAGAGTTCAGGGAAGACTCTTGGCCACGGTGTTTCCGTGATGTCGCCGCCATCTTGGATTTTTTAAATCTTAGGCTTCACGTATACCTGTTACTTGGAGAGCGTGTTCATTGTAAGTTAAGGAGGGGTGTTTTAATAAAAGAAATACGCTATTGAATCTCCCCCGACAGCGAGCCATATTGTAAACAAAAGCACTAGCCTTAGGCGATCGCGTGACCCGGAGCAGAAGCGAAAGGGTAATGATCCCAAACATGAGTAAAATGAATATGACAAAGGATCTTACCCGAGAGAAACAAAGGTGGCGGACCACTCGTCTATTTGAACAAGCGACCATGCTTGTCATTATCAGCACGTGCCATAGGATATACTGACTCGCGCGTGCGCATCTGAGCTCGGTCAGGTGACACGATGCTTTAAATGTATAGCGAGATTTAGGACGGAGCGAGTGAAGCGACATTTTGGACGTAGTCAAATCAGACTCTACCTATTTAGACCATGTACCTTTGTGAGGGGGTTGGAAGGAGGGAGGGGGGCGGGCGTTTTCACCTGCTGTTGACAGAGGGATACCCTGCCTCCTTCTACCCCCATACAACGCGAGGATGGCATTTCGGTCCCCACGCAGCTCTGTCCAAACCATCCTCTATTCAACCGGAAGTGAAGCACTAATGGTTATGCTATTCGACGAAGCACAAACGGGGACGGGGCGAGGGTTTAGAGAAGAATAGGCATTCGTCAAGTAGATGTTTGGGCACACTTCGACTTCATCGCGAGTAGATTAAAGAAAATATGGGCCTCAATGCGTTTTTGTTCCCCTCTTGTTTAAGCCGTCTCTCGTCTTGGCTTAAGACACCTCCGGCATGCAGGCATTACCTTGCGTGTTGGCTCCACGGCCTCAAATAGCAGTTAGTGTTAATTTGATGAGGGGGTCGCGTTCTGATTGGGACGTTTCTTCCATCTGGCGACACCGTCGTCTCCTAAACAACGACAGACGGTTTTCCTAACGCCTAATTTGCTTCGCCTATAGCACCCAGACGGGCCTGTCGCGAATCTCACCTGGAGCGTGAAAAGAGAAACGAATCCTTGTACTTTGGACGTTACCTGCCTTGTCTCCAATAACATGGGTGACTTGGACTGTGCTCTTGAATCAGTGAATTGGATGTTTTATACGCAAACATATATAAAATAAATATGTTTGCATGATATTTTACGACCAAACTATGAAACCTTTTCCTGTTTTTTTTCCACGGTTTGAAATAGATGAGCTGTTTTGTAATTAAAGATGATCATACATCTCCAGCTGAACCACTGCCCCGTTCCACAAAGAGTTCGTAGCCAGGCGCGTAGCAAGCCATTATTTTTCAATAATCCCGATTGGTTGCAAAGCTGTATATTTAGATAGTATTGACGGCTTGGCTAACATTTTTTACCAACAATCATGTGTATCCCCAGGCTTCTTCATAATGATAGCCGCGCCCCTGTCAGCGCAAAGACAATCGCCACTCCCCACAGTAACATCACAGTCGTTGGTCTAAGGCTGTTTTCTAGAACTAAGTTCCTCTTCATTAAGTCAGGTTCGGCGACCTACTAATTACGGAAAAAATAACGGATGGTTGATGCCATGAATGTTCATGGCCGTTGGGGTAAAGTGACCTGCAATAGTTCAGGTTTCAGTTTGTAATGGTCGGTACGTGTGAAACTCCGCTCCCTCAGGAAGTCTCTGCTCTAAGGCATGGTGTCCATTTCAAGTGGGAGGTCTAGACGTGACAATGATTGTCATGTCTGGGGATGAGACATTGCCTCTAGGTAAGTTGGGCGATCTTTACTGCTGGATTGATCATCTTAAGTGTATGACTACCAGACAAACAAAGGCTTGAATCTTTGACTGCAGTTCTTCATGGCCTCGCCGCACTTCATGACAGCCATGGGATACTGCCATTATTGTCTGTTCTGACCTGGTGTGCTCTCCGATCCCTTGTAACAATTAACCCGTGGTCATCACCGACCTCTGCTTGTCGCAAAAGGCGACTAACGGGATCAGCCTTGCTGGCTTTGTTGACACATGCCATCTTATCCTAGCTGCATGAAGCTCATGATGTTGATCACTGGATTGTGTTGTCCAGACTCAATTATTTACAGATCGTCGCCATGTAGCTGGAATATTGCTGGGTGCGGCTATAAACAATAAGCAAAGACCATATGAATTGAAATAGTGTGGTGTGGTGTGGTGGATGAACTGTGAGCCACGAGAGAGGGAGTTCGAGTCTCTGACTGCGTCATACAGGCAGAATGTATATAAGGTGCACATATTGATACCCTGTTTGAGTCAGATTCCTTCAGGATAACAACACATTCTTTTTCTCGTCCAGCTGGTCAAGTTGGAGAAGTTTTAGTTTTCAGTATGAAGACACAAATCTGATTCCTTTAGTTTGATTGATTAGTTTGATACTAAATCTTTCTGGAGTTTAATGAAAATGGTATTTCACGGAAGCGAGTTTAGTATTGTGTTTATTACTTCTAACACAAACTGATAGAAACTGCGGCTACTGTGTGAGGACTCCCAGTTTTCCTTAAGTCAAACAAGATCCAGTACCACTTTGACAGCGGCATTCAGCATTGTGACGTCACAACTCTGAACCCTTATGACGTCATACACTTACAATATTGCCGTAAAAATATTACACTGCAGTATCTTCCACGGGCGAGTAATAAATAGAGGATACTAAACGACCTTCCGTGTAATACCATTTTTATTAAACGAGTTAATGCATATATGATTTGGTATCAAACGAGCGAAATTGCCTACAGTGTGAGGACTCTCAGCTTTCAAGTCAAGCAAGGTCTAGTAAAATCGCGACATTAACATTAGCATTGTGACGTCACAACATTGAATCATTTTAACGTCATACGTCAAGCGATATTACACTAGTGTAATATCGAAGTGAAAATATTACACTGCAGTATCTTCAACTCGCGAGTAATAATAAGTGTTCTAAGATGCTTTCGGTGAAAGATCCAAGGCGCCGACAACACTTTTCTCTGCCGATAATGTGCACTTTTGCATTACGTCACAATGTGTTGACGTCACTGCGCCATTCCAGTCTGCCCCCTCGTAATCGACCTTTTTTTGTATTACATCACAATGTAGCCGACGTCACGATGGATGTCAGTTGCCATCGCCTCGTACGGCCTCCCACGGTAGAACGAACTGTATTTCTTAATTATTGGTGACTTTCTGATGATATCGGGTTGAAGGTGGGGGATTTAGGTTTAAAGGTATATTGCTCTGTTGCAAGCGTTTAACAATTATTATCGAGTTCTTTTCAGATGGTCCATGAGGTCTGAAGACAGTGTTTTACTTTGTACTCTTCGGAACGTTAGCTTTCAATCACTGCATTATAAAATTAAGGCAACTTCGTAAAAATACCCTGGTCATAGGTGAAAGTGTGTCAGTGAGTGGAAGTGGTGCCATGTGATGACGACAGTCTTACATCACGATTTGTCGTCACTCATTGCCATAGCAACGGTTTTTAATCAGGTTTTAGCTGTCAATATAATCTAATATATGGCGCAGTTTTTGCTGAGCGTTTTGAATATCTATATCTGTCAACATCTGTATCTAAAGATTTGTGTGAAATATTGGATTTGTGGACGTGTTATACATTGCGTGATTGAAATGATACTACATTGACTATTAACGAAGCTTGGATTACTAATGCAAATCCTGTATTCGAAAACATGTTTGTATAATTTATTGAAATCAACAAGGATGCGTGATATGAATTGCAGGTGTCATACCCATGGTTCGATTGTCAATTTCATCACATCATCAACTGTTGACGTGACTGACATGTCGCGAAACATACAAGACAAGATTATATTAGACTTGTTATATACTTGAATAACGATATGTCAGCCCTCTCTGAACATTAAAAAGTAACAAAAGAACATCAGTTATATAAACCAGTCAAACGTTCATAGGAGTTTGACTTGAATACATTTGTGTATATATCTCTGAAGGCCATGGTTTCGGTTGAAATGTGTCCATAATTCTACTGTCATAACTTTACCAGACATCAATGTTCTTTAAACAATCAGTCCTTTGTGAATTTGAATACGGTTTAAAACCAACAATATTTCAAACTATATATGAACATGTTAAGGATGTATGTCGTTGTCATTACAACATCGGTTCAAATACAACTACAACATTCCATAAACATTTCAATAAAGAGCACTTTACTTCTCCGTTCTGTGTTATTAACTTGTACTTTCGAGTTTTGTCAAACTCTTAAAATGTACATATAAACCTCATCGTTATATACATACGTATTTAAATACATCATTGTATTACCGACCACAGAACGTCAAATATACATTTACCTGTTCGCAAAAGAATATATTTCGGGCCCATTTTATATTCAGTTATCCGGTTACCATGTATGCATTGCTGACAGTAAACAGTTTTACTGACATGTGTTTCCTTCTGTTTTCAAAATGGCACTGCGATGTGACTATTCTCGATGTGAATTAGGCAGGTGACTCTGGTAATTATATAATTAAATTATTTCATTACTTTCCGAGACACTTTTCATTGTTTCACTTTATTCATGAAACATGTATTGCATGAATTCTCAAAGCATGAGAATGATTTTATATTGTTCTATTGGTAAGCATGTCAATATGCTTGCAATGTAGAGCAAATTAACGATGAAACATGTACTTACTCTAGACCGAAACACCCCATTGCCATCATAGCAAACCCACAAGTCAAACTCTTCGTGAACATCGTAATTATTTAAATTTATCAAGATGACCGCATCAACTCGAATGCGTGCGCACTCATGTTCGTGCGGTCTGCATGACTTTCCTGTGTTCTACGCCGAGATGTTGTGAGTTTAAATCATCACAAGTGCACATTTTCAGTGTCTTGTCTTCGGTGACTATTTCTATTTAAAGTGCGTATTCCACAGTTTGGAATACTGTTTTTTTTTACAATTCTTGTACAACTAAACTCAGATCCTTACATTTTGTCGTGAAGCAATGCAAGTAAATGTATACCGACATTCAGAATTACTTTCACCTACCTTATCTAACTTTTAGTACTATGAATACAATATGAACAATAATCCAGACATCTAATAACACTTGGCAGAAGGAAAAATCTGAAATATACAAAACGAGCATTAACTTCAATAATTACTTGTCTATCTATCTATCTATCTATCTATCTATCTATCTATCTATCTATCTATCTATCTATCTATCTATCTATCTATATAGTTAGTTGTAATTTATAGGTAGTGATCTTATGTTATACAATGTTTATGGGTCTGTTTGTCGTTCTGCACATTTGTTCAAATATGTCGAAATAGTAAACAATAAAAAATATAGTTTCTACAAAAGTTGTTAATGGATCCTTTCTTATCGGATTTTTCAAAATATTTTCATTTACAAATATAGCGGATATTTTCATCTCCATGAAAATGGTTTATTGAAAACCTAGTTCCACCTGTGTTTCAGCTGATACAAGGAAAGAACGAAGCATGTGTTGGATGAACTTTAGTAGCTAATCGCACCCAAATGGTTGTGTCCCCTCACTCTTGAGGGTTTCTTTTGCATGCGCACACGCGAACACGTATTTATTTGTTATGAAAAGATCTCTCTAAATGATATTATAAATACCACTAGTACCTAGAATATGCCATTTCATATTTCTGTCGCAAAGTTCGAAGGTTCCAAATACATTGCTAGTCATGACATTGTTCATGAACTCTCAAGTGGATATTAAACTTTAAGAAAGAATAAAGTGTTTATTACAAAGTTCAGTTATGCGATCACGGAGACATGTTCTTAAAGTTTTGAAAAAAACATCAAACAATTCTTTACTTTTGAAATTTTTAACTTCGCTGTGAAGGAGCCTGCTCGTCGAGACTGGCGGACGCAATGAGCGGGATAACGCGCCTTGTTTATGGCCATTTCGGCGCTTTATAAACGATCTGTTGAAGAAAACCCAATTGGTTTTGTGTCTCTGAATATCCCTTACTTTGATTTAACTCAGTGCCTGAAGACATTGGACATTTCGTTGGGGATCCAACGAAATATATGAAAATCTTAATTAATCTTCGACAAATATGTGCGCATTAACCAGATACGTTCTTGTACAATGGGCAGAAACGCCGTAAAGATCACACAACACTGGGGAACGGCTCACTTGAAATGTATATTGCCATGGTAACATTCCACAGAAACAGACACTAAGTGTTGTTACAAGACCAGACCTGTTTCTTTGAAGTATTTAAACAAAGCAAGTAAATATACACCACCAATGTTCGAAGTCCGGAGGAAAACAGTTCATGCAAATTTGAACTAATCGTGTTGGTTCGTTCCACCAATGAGCACCCTCTGGAAGGTTTATGCGCCAAATGACACGGACTCTCTCACGCGCGTGCGCAATGGGAGCACATTCAGCGAGGAATGGTTGGCGTTTGGTATGAAATCAAATATGGTCGAAACACGGGGCGCTTTTATGAGACAAACAAAGCCTGTTTGTTGTTTCCGTTGATGAAACTAGCATCACAGCATTCAAGTATTATGGCAAAATGAGACATATACAAAATGAAAAATACACTTCCTAATTGAACAGCCACTCATAACGTAAAAATACACCTATGACTTTTTTCGAAAAATCATGTTGGTCAATAGAAAACGTTTGAAAACATTATCACAGTTATTCATACTGATCTTAACACAATTGCTACAGTTTCCGCTCTACGGCCGATTCCATTAAGTTGCACAACGAAAGTCCAGTGTGGCTAACAAACCGACTGTTTTCATCCATTATTTAAAGTCGATATTATACAGATCACTAATTCTTGTAAATAGTAAAGTAGGACAAAGGATTTTAATTTACCTATTTAGGAGAATATATATAGGGGCGGTATTTTTCGCCGCGGGTGGATGGCAATGTATTTAATAGGCATGGGAAATTGCTACTGCAACATTTAACTTGGGTAATGTTTGAATAAATCCTGGCTCAATATGTTGTGATATTAGTGAGCAATTAAAACGACCTGTCCACATGCACTCATCTAACACAACAGGCCACTGAACTGCTATGTATCAGATGTCGATTTCAATTTTGCAAATGACTGGCATGTGTTGCACATTAACGACCCTAAATAGTGATAATATCATCAGTCGCAAACACATTGCAATTAATTAATGGTAAGCATGCTCGCATGTGTTCCCCAAATCATATCTGTAAGGATAATCATCAATAGAAGTGATACATTTATTGAGTAAGACGATGTAGTTGCACTGAAATTTGATAAATTCGTATTTCGCATTACGTAAACTGATCGATCGAACATAAATGCATTGTATGTATCACTATTAATATGATTTATTTTCGTATGCTGCTTCACTTCGCTTAATACGTATTAAACAAGTACGTTTCGAGCATGATTAGAACAGAATACACCATTACAAAACATCGACATCTTTCGGTTAAATGACTTTCATTGTAGAAATACAATTTCACTCATACATAAATATATACTCTTTCATATATTGCACAGCGCATTTAAAAATATAAGTGGTTGTGTAGTCGTTTATTTTTTCACATAACGGCTTTAAAAAGATAAAAGCCTGATCATCAGGTAAATAACGTTTAGTATTTACGAGTGGAAAACTTCATGCTAAACATGTACATTTATATGTTATGATTCACTGTTTTACCATTGACTATTGATTTATTTGTACACATGCCATGTGCATGAATAAAGTTTCAATATACATCATCAATAGAGTTTGCATTTTTGATCCATTTAACCGGACGTCTCGCCATCCGGAGGCTTTCCGAGTGTAACCAAAGTGTCCGGATAAACGGGGTTCGACTGTTTCTAGATTTTGCATGAAACACTGGTTATTAAGGGCAGTATGACAGGTTATTAAGTGTCGGGCACATATTTCACAACGCAACAGTGAGCGACAGTCCTTAATACCAACATGTACCATGGAGAAAAACGAACGGTGTGAGTTCACCTTATTCTAGGATGATGACATTTTGTGATGAGAAGTTTTTTAAAACAATGCTGGATTAGATTTCGTTCAATTTCCAATTTAGACGTCACTCTGAATTAAATGGGAGGGTGATTATATGGCGAAATATATATGTACCTGTGGTTTTCGTTTCCCTGATCCTAATTGAATTAAATTTCTAAACGAATGGAAACTCAGAGATAGAGATAGTTTTGAAGTGGTTTTATTTGAGACCATTGTTAACATTCAGGGTTGTGAAACAAAATATTTTAACAGATTTGGTAATGAAATTTCAGGGTTCATTCTCTCTAACTGAAGGTGAATTGAAGTTGAATTTATTTAATTGATGTTTAGTATTGTTCACAGGTGCTTTTCGGATAGAGGGTAAGTGTTCATAGTTATTCAATGGTATGCTATACGTTATTCTGTATTGTTTCTGAATAGAAAGATGCACGAAGGAAACATTAGGTGTTCATAGTTATTCAATGGTATGCTATACGTTATTCTGTATTGTTTCTGAATAAACAGATGCACTAAGGAAACATTTGATTTGGGCAACATACCCCGATGCATATGTACACCTCACTTAAGTAAGTATTTCCTAGCATTCGGGAACAATTTCAGGAATGTGGATTTCGTATAGAATTAGTTAAACATTTGTAATACACATCTTGTCTTCCACGAAACAGATAAATATTGAATCAGAAACATTAGAGTCCCTTCTTGATAGCGCGTTAAATAAATTCATTTTGACACTCGATGGCAGAAATGTTAGAAATGTTGTATCGTTTTTGTGGCAACCTAGCAACTGACGTATAAACGAATATACTCTAACAGTATCCGTTTCCAAATTCGCTACATCAGCACTTTTGTGGAGATATATACGAAGGAATGCTACAAGTAAATGTTCGCGGTATGCAAAGAATTCATAATTATTGTCTGAATACAATGAAATGGGATATCTAATCGCTTCTTGTTAATTACTTTCGACTTGTCTTTCACAAGCAGATTGCTCTGAGTGATCTGTCGAAACAGACGTTTTGTATTTCACGTCGGTATACAAGACAGATAATAGAGCACGTTCAAACGTTTCAAACAGCAAGTGCAATTAAGGCTGTGGATATGGCGTTTAAAATTATTCATGAATCCTTTCAAATATTAAGATTGTTTAAATTATCCTCTCGCGTTTTTGATTAAAGTTTTATTATCTATGGAATCTTGGTTCACTTTGAATTATAGTTTTATTAAATATTGAAAATGGACTTTAAATGCATTTACGAGTATTTCGTGAATATTTTGAAGGATAATGTGTGATATCAACGATAAAAGTATATTGAGTAGGTTAAATCAAAAGTGAAAAAATACATTAATTTAATACAAATTAGCTGAAACAAATACATTCATTTTTGTTTCAAACCGAATATAATAAAACGTTACCCAGTTTTATATTTGACAAAATTACCCGTAATAAATTTAGACAGTTTTTCTTTGTGAAGTTTTAAATTTGTGTGGATTCGGTGTAAGGAATGATGTACAATATGACTTCTATTACACAGTTGTGTCCCTTCTTGTTTTGATTTTTTTTCATTTTAATTCACATAACATATTTAATACATTTGTTACTAAAACTTTATCTAAAAAAATTGAACGGTTTCTCATGAGCTGTTTTTATTTAAACCTATCACAGATGAAACGGGTGTGGAATAATCGAATGTATTTGAGTAGACTCAATGAGACGGAGATTAAATTTACAATACGTGTAAGTTTAAAATGATGCGGCATCGAAATATGTTTGTGAAGACTGAAAGCCACTCGAGTGTGCTTTTGATAGCCTTAAGTATCTAAACGGAAGGCAGCTTTACCATGTTTACATTCACCGATGAATACGACAATTCATGAAAGGGTAAAGCTGTGAAATAAGAGCCAGCTATCACTCAAAGCTGACATATTCACATCACTGTCACCGATTATTTTGAGATTTGGCTTGATGGTTATTGTTTACCCCGATAAGGAAACGGCAGCGAAACCTCCCTCCCTCCCTCTCTCTCTCTCTCTCTCTCTCTCTCTCTCTCTCGCTCTCTCTTCGTTTGTGTTGCTTTGTATATAAATATTAAAAAAATATAAAATTACAGTAATGCTCTGTTTCGCCACACATGCATTATTAGTGGATCTCTGACAAAATCCGTTAACATTGTTAATACGAGTGCATGAAGCCCATTTTCCGAACTTACGGATAAAATTATATAATTAGCAAACCGGATTCCAAAGGTGAACTCAAAACCATGTGTTCAAACTATTAATATCTTCATTTAAATCATCTTCAGAATACTTCATGAAAAGATCTCAACTCAGCCATTTCGACGCTTTTAGCATTGTCTATACATTGTCTATAATGTTTCGTTTGCCCCAAACATGCATATTTATGATTATCTTTGTGGAATTAGGGATCTTATCACCCGATTGCGATGTGAATATTCTACTTGTTCCAAGTTGTCCGTCAAATAGGAGGAAAGCTGGTCCAATCCCTCATTATAACTACATTAAAGGTTTGTTTTCATGAGCTAAAATGGCTTACTGATCATCCTGATGTGTATGATATATAGACGGATGACACAAGGTTGAGCACACGAGGATATTTAGTGTTCTCGCTGTTTTCATGATCGAAATATTAATATATCGTTACGTTTCTGAAATGAATGTTTAGGATGTACTGTCCAGTTCTATTAGCGTGAAACTAGTTAACATTGAATTTTCCTATGGGTAAATATGGGTAAAGTTTAATATCTTTCAGTCAATCTGTATTTGTAAACTGTACTAAACAACAAGTAACAAGACAAGAATAGAGTATAAAGAAACAAGCCAATTGGTTATTGCATGATATGTATTCTTTAGAATCTAAAAAAAAAAAAAATTGATATGCGGTGTTTGAAGTTTAAATTATCACATTTGAAACAATTCAATTCCCCTATTAGCCCGATGCATAAAGGAACCAAACCTATTTAGCTGTGACAATATGAAATTGATCTTGTTCAAAAGATTGCCACCATTACTCATCGCAAGGATTTTGAGTCAGATATAATCAAGTGATGAGTGGTTGTTTATATCGAATATTTAATGAATTATTATAAAATAAAATAACGCAGCTCTCAATGTCGTATCAAAAAATGCCGTTACAATACAATCCTTACGCTAAAGATGTAAACAAATATCTCAATAAGTTCGAAATTTCTTCGATAATCCATATTTTAATATAATGGATCTATTTTTAGGGTTATGAATATGTACTCACAGTGGTAGAGTTACCTTGGCGCCAAATGCCGGCTTCACGTCCTTCAATCTTGATCAAAATCTAGTCAGTTTCATTCAAAGAGTCACTAAGCTATGCGTGTTTCACTGTAAGAGTGACACATGCCATTTCAATATCCAAAACATCTACATAAAACCCGTGAGCATCTGTGTCATCAATTCCACACATGCTTTGTCAGTAGCAGGGTACAGAAACTTTCGTGTATTATCTATAACATTCAGAGCAAGGCTGACACACCGAACTACAGGGTACACCTTACCCGAGCACCAAACTACCCCTTCAAAGTCAAACCACGGATGAATGAAAAATACTACACGCATTTAAGTACTCAATTTCACCTGTCGACTATGTCGATTCCATTTGAGAAAATCATTCATTCGAATCAGCGTTCTTTCGTTTCAGTTAAAGAAACTAAATTTAATGAAGGCTGGTTTTAATTGGACATGAAAAGCTTGAATTTAATGAAACCTCTCGTGCATTTGTTTGGTGAATATCTTTATTATGAAATCGGAGGAGCACAAATGCTATATTATGTATTGTCCTCGTATTGTGTATTTTTCTGCGTCTGTTGTAACAAAGTCCTTTCTTGGTTTCTTATCCATTCATGATAACCAGTTGCAAATATTATTTTGTGTGCAACTCACAACAGGTTGATAATATATATTTTCATAGCAAAGCATTGCGGTTTACCTTTTAGTTTAAACACAGTTGACGTATTTCGATTAAATGTGCCAGAGTAAAACAACATACCAGACGTATAGTGTTGTAATGGTATGAAAATTTAAAATGTCATTTTATTTACACAGGGAAAAATCGATTGCCAATAAACTCATAGCGGTTTAATGTGTTCAAATAGCATTCACCGAGAGCTACTGAAACAAAAGGACTCAACGTGTTTTTATATTTCATCGCAAAAGGTCCAGTCATGAAGAACTTATTTCAAAGCCACAGATATATATTAGATTCACAATTACCGTAATTAGTCAAAACGCAGTTCACAAAAAGAATGTCCCCGACCATCCATGGAAGAATAAAACCGCTGACTTTTTTTTACAATCGTTTGGGGAATCACCTATAAAGAGTGATATTTTCACATTTTCGTTGGTAAGACGCAGAAGAGCAACTGGCCTGCACAGAGAACAACACAGTAGTCATATTTTCCAGCAAAGGTTGCACGATGTATACGTGCAGAGAGCCATGCCGGGGACATAGCCGCTGGCTATGTGACTTGCTCCCTTCCTCCACAGACCTCTTATTTTATATCTCAGGTCTGACCTTTGACAAAAGGGCAGTTTTAATTGACAAAACTTGCGCGGAGTTCAGCGAGACATACGCTGATAACATCCGTTGCTTTCTACATTGCGGATTTCATTTTGATTACATTTTCGAATGAATTGATATCCACCTATTGCACATGAACGCTTATAAGGACTTAGTAATGTAACATAAATGTAATCGTGACAGCGTTGCTGTTCCCTTTGTTGGATGTAAAATATTTATAATAAAAAACGAAAACAGAAATTATTTTTTGAAAACGCTTTAAAAATATCAAAAGCTAATTTACTTTAAGCTAAATATATACGACTGAACGTGTGTAACTTTTTACAAATGCTGTTTCTTTAACTAATTTTTAAGCTTATCAATATGAATGAAATACATACACTTACGAACTCCTATAAGCATTAAAATTTAAACTTTGTGAATGAGGCATTTTAAAAAGTGCTAGTGATTATGTTTTATACAAATCGCATATCGTACCCTTTAAGGTTGTCAGA
Source organism: Haliotis asinina (assembly GCF_037392515.1). Lineage (NCBI taxonomy): Eukaryota > Metazoa > Mollusca > Gastropoda > Lepetellida > Haliotidae > Haliotis > Haliotis asinina. The sequence continues at coordinate 73,524,641 of NC_090280.1, forward strand.
TTAATGTACAAAGACGTAGTGGTTCTGTTTTATATTGCATTTGAATAAGATCAAGTAAACATTCGTTATCATAAAGGGTGAAAATAGCCATATGAAACGGAGAAAAGTTAATATTGAATGTTTCATGTTACAAAAGAAAGATAGATTTTCCGGCGTCAACAGCTCGAGACAGCTATCGCCATTCGTAGTGAAGGCGTCGCCGTGTTATATGGATATAATAAACAGTGTCATTAGAGCTTGTATAGGCCAAATAAAAACTATAAATTAAACGCTGTCGCGACATACAAAACAAATAAACGCTCCTGACATCGATAAGGGAGAGAACTCAAAGGGTTTGTTATTTGAGTGATAAGTATTGAATTATGTTCTATGAGCGTCCAGTTGATAAAGATTTTAATAAAGTTTCTTTCATATATTTCACCGAGTATAAGTCAAAAGGAAACCACCAGAAAGGTTGATCAATTCACACCAGAACTGGAGGGAAGTGAAAAAGATACTCTTAAATATTGTCTGTAAGGGGTCATGGCGCACACGCATAAACACACAGACGCGCATGCACGCACACAAACAGGTGCATTATTTGTAAAGAAAATGTTGCAAACGCAGCAGTGTGTTTTCTATTTCAAATGTCTATTTTAACAAATCGCGGAGAAAAATGTGTGTTTTAATTGTTTTCAGATACTGCATATGACTCATGTTTGTTTGTGGTTGCAATTTTGACATAAGCAGAATTTTGCTTGTTAATATAACATCTCAGTGTGAATATACTGTACCATTAATGCAGCTGTCATTACATTTTTTAAACATGTTTCATGACAACCATATCATGTGTTTGATCTAACCCTAATTCTGATTCTTATTTTATAAATATTCATACATATAATATACATATAGTCTATAAACAAATGTGTAAGAATGAATGGACGAAACTCTTGGCAACACGGTGTCGAAATTTTAGCTGAACAAATTCACCGATCAGCGAAAAATCATCATTCACAATCCTGAAATGTTCAAATGAAAATTGAACAGAACATGTAGTTTCTATGTTAATGATTGAAAAGGGAGCGCCACAGCCACGCTTCCACTGTATATAATTTAACACCGCGCTACTTAAATACGGAAAGTCGCCTCTGTTACTATGACGGGGAAATAAGTGGTATGAGAAGGCATAAGGAGCTACAAGCACGATAGTATCAGAAAAAGCGGTGCCTGAAATCTGTAACAAAGCCAGTCCTCGACCCCTGCTCTACGGGCGCCGTTCGAACCTCTAACAAAGACAGCAGGATCGTGTTTACGCCGCTACCCCCACACCCCCTCGCCACTACCCCCACCGTCGTCGCCCAAAGCCATAAATCTACGATTTGTATAAATTACATCTACATTTCCGCAAATCCAGTTAGGCTGCGGGGATTAAAAGATTTATTCAGCGAAGACGGGATTCATTTCAATAAGACTGTTAAATTGCTAGGGGGATTAGACAGCAAACGGTATTGTCGGTGTTGTCTCGCTCTGTCGTTGCCTAGATTTTCAAGTAGATTTTAATCCACTGTCCGCAGTATAATATACATTTGGCTCTATGAACAAACTGGAGATATTTATGTGTCGCCTGTGTGTAATTTGCAATGGTGAAATGTATTCATGTACATTTCAAAATGTGTCAAGATAGCGGTATGTTTGGGAGCAGTGATAACGCTGTACATAGCATGATGACAAGTTAAGTGTTGTGGCCCCGTATGATTTATTTCATATTTGCCATAAAAGTATGATACAGGTAATAAAGCGTTTCGCCCTTTGGAAATTAATCGATTAAATTTATGATAAGTATCAAACTAACACCTATAGCTTCTTTTGACAATAAATAAATTAACGGCCAAACGGTACAATCATAAGAAACACATTTATTGAAGATGTCGTGATAACGTATACACTGAAAGTGCTATGTATCGGATGATCAAAAACAATATTTTACATATCCTGCTAATGCGTTTGCGTGTGTGTGAAGGTAAAATGGAAAGATAATCATAATCGTTTCAAATACTTATACTCACAAATGTCAAATTCTAAAAAGAATAAAAAACGACTGTGAAAAATAAAGTCAAAACAGGCATGGGGATTACACGAAAATGTAACAATTTTCGGCACTAAGAATCAGGACAGAGCGATGCTTAACAGGTTCATGTGGAATACAGACTTTAAAAAATACATCGATGACATCAAATATATCTATTTAATTAGATTACATATTTGTTTTCCTATAATTGGCGAGATTTTGACCCTGGGACCTTTTTTGTGACAGGCCACCAAAAACAACTCAGCTTACGATACCGTTCCTTTTTGTCTGACTCAGCATCTTATTTCTTCTTCAACATCTAGTCCGCTCAGGTAGTGGAATTTTTCTTATGCAGTATTCCGGGTACTCAAAGACAGGTACCTCCACCCCAGATCTCATGGGTCTTCAATTATTCAAAAACTACACGACTATCTTTCAAATAGGAATTTTAAAAATAACAAATCAACCTTGTAACCGTTATTGATTACTTCTGTCACATAATGGGCTATCTTTTTTGCAAACGTGTCTTAATTGCGTCAGGGTATAAAATATGCATGTTCCTAGATACGTATGTACCCTCGATCTCAGCAAAAGGAAATGCATAGAATAGTTCACCAACACACTGCTGCAAAGCACGCACATTCTCATGTGATTCTTCTGACAAAGGTTGGAATAGTTTCCTTAAATGACATCAAAGCACATATTTGAAAAGATGTTTGAAGGGTGAGTGCAAAGCCGTTATATTTCAAAACGAACAAATCTTACAATTTACTTTCACGGGATAGTTTTCATATTCAACCACAAATTACACGTAACAATGAAGATCATGAGTGTTGAATAATAACAATAAATAATATCAACGTCGGTATTAACGATTATAAAAAAGATGACACAACAGGTATAATATACACAGGATTAAATGAATTGCTTGTTTGTCGCTTTAACCGCTGAAACTTCATTTTATTAAAAAGGTACACCTCCTCCTCTGGCAATAAAGTAGTGGCTTCAGTTTCAGCCTTGTCAATAATCGTACTTTCTGTCCAATTTTCGTTTCCTACACGACTTGCGAGAACCAAATATTTTCTTTGGAACCACAAAACCAAACTTTGCCAGTGACGCAGAGTGGAAGTGACTTTTCAGATTATGCTAGACGTCAGGCCTGAAAATTCTCATAGCTACAAATTCTGGCTCGAAGCCAAAGGCGCCAAACAGTGGGTTTAAAGAGCCATTCTGTTTGAAATTCGGACGAACGTAACCCTCCGATATCCATAGGAGCATCAAGCACACCTTTCTTCTAAGCCTCCCACCCGGATTAGTGATGGTTGCCCTCCGAGCCCCAAAACCACAAATTAATCTCTTTTTTCGTTTCCGTCAATCCTGCCTGTGTGACTTTTGGAAAAAAACAAGATGGCGGGTGTGTTGGTTCGAGGTCGCTAGAGACGAAAGGAAGGGCAGAAACTCTAGGACAACAAGAATAAAGAATCACGTTTGTTGCCAGTGTTGACAGTAGCTAATCCTAACATATTTCAGCCTTGGAGTTGTCCAGATTCAACCAACCAGTGTCACCTGTTTTCTGTTCCCGCCTCGTGGTCTGGTAGGCGGCACCATTTGGGTGGATATCCCCGTCGACATTATGTATTGATGCCACGGAGTGCGACGGGGTCTGTACTCCGACCAAACAACCGTCGGTGCAGCTCGGCCATTTCCGTCGCAAATAGCTCCACCCGCTGAAGTTTGGTCAGCAGACGACAGCCGAAGGAGCAGACGACAGGCAGGGCGAACAGACGACATGACAGCCAGAAGTTTCAACTTGAAGTTGTCATTTAACCTCTGGTCTGAGCACTTGCAAGATCTTATTTGAGGGTCTAGACGCCATAACTCTTTACCGATCATAACTCACGACGACATATGATGTCCTTTAATGACGTCACACCAGGCCTTATATGGAGCGTTTCTGACTTGTACACTTTATGACCCACATTTCTTTCTACCCTTTTGATACGTTCATTTCCATTTTGTAGATTCATGATAAATATTACAGGAAAACCTTCAAATAACATATCTTATTCAATGAAACAAGACTGTACCGGGTTCTCCTTGAGGCATGGTTCGTGATTTCACTCCTGTGCTTGGTGTAGGTTTATAGCACCAAACGAAGTGAGGACATAAACACAGGGTATTGAGTATTTATAGCAAGGATTCACATTTCACTTGTTTAAAATCCAACAGATGTTAATGTTTCTGTATCAATATAGTTCTAAATAACTCCAAATGCAAACTCTCCGTTGCCTGACCTGAGCGAGCCAGTGTCGTTTAACGTCGCAGTCAGCAGTGTTTGAGTTATCTCAGTGTGGTGTTGAAGGAACGTTGCGTCAGTCGTCGAAGTTTGGCACTCGGCTCTCGGCTCGATGTGTTCATGCATGCATGGTGCTGACGAACCCAACCAATAATCTGTAATAACCGGGTTCGAACCAGCAAACATGAGTTTCTGGCGCACACAACCATCCGTAACGAACCTACTCACATGTTACTTCATATAATAAAAACAGCAGCTACTATGGAAGGGCGCGATTGTGTTGTCCTGGCCGTTTTTTAAGAGTGTTACACGTTCAGCATTAACGTTTTAAGGGGCAACCCACCTGAGATATTACTGGGGCAAGTGTCTATACGAATGAAGTCGCCTCCTCCCTCGCTTGTGCGGGAAACTGCTAATCTGGAAACCTCTTAATCTTGGCCATTTCACCAGGTAGGCTCTAGATCATTTTGATTAACCGGGTTTCACTGCATGAATTCGGAAGGATACATATTTCCTAATTTGACTACTAACGCATTTGCAGAGCACGAGTTTCATTCGCTGAGAGACCTGAGAACGTATCGGGCAGTCTGAAACAATCCATTGGCGTAGAGGCACTATACCAATCAAACGTTATTGTTCCTGGAGCCGAAACAAATTTGAAGTAGCATGTCAGTGACGAGTGGATGTTGTTTTTAAAATGCCAATGAAATATCCAAAGCAAACTTACTTCTTTAAACGGGATTCACAAACTTGACTGATTTAGAACCAGATCCAAGACCTATGTTTGCGCATTGGGAAGTTGTATATCTTACCGGCCTTCACAGCCACCCAACTCATATTCACGCCAATACCGGTCAATTGCTAGATACACATCGACACGACAAGAATGTATTGCAATGTGTCGACGCCCATAGCAAAGACTGGGCAACTTTCCGGAAAGGAAAACATACGTACACAACATCCAATCCTGTAACCGCGTCTAGACAGTGTAAATCACCGTTCTCAACAAGTTCTGACACACAAATATTCTCCTACAAATACGTAAGTGTTCAGGGTGGTGTCAAGGCGAGCCTCTTTGCCCTTGTCTGTAGGGGTCTTCAGTCGGTTGACAAAACGATCATAAAATCGTTAGTCGCTTCTAACTGTTAATCGTTCTGGTGGACCACCTGCTAAACAACACTCGGGGAGACACACCCCGATATACTCTAAGAAATATAATGCTGGACACAGAATGCATACACCCACTTTGACGTTGTACAGTTGAAAAATGCAAGAAATGGTCATTGGATGATGTCATATATACAGTATCTTTGGTTGTGTTTAGGACCTTGAAGTTTCCAGCAAGATCACTTTTAAAAGTTTGAGTTTGTGGTCACATCTAAATTTCACATATACACCTCTTTGCCCTGCGGTTTATTACCAATCTCTTTAATCAGGACCACGCTCGCTGTTTTGTAAATCTTAACAATATACTATTTTCATCACCTTTGGGAATCCTTTTCTCAAACAATACCAGCGACCCCACCAGCTCTCCTCCCACAGCAGCAAACGGTCGTCCCCAAAGCGGTGGTTACAGGTGAGGCGTTTCAAGTGTCACCGCACCCGACAAATTATTTAGCAAGGAGCGAACATATTATACCCAAGATTATGTCCCCAAAGAACCATTGACAGGTTACATGAAACTTTCAACCAAATGTTGACAAACATCTGCCGAAACCCATCTTCTTCAGAATCACAGTTACATAATCTTCTCCACGAGGAGGTATACATGTCCGGATGAGCTCAGGCTAACTTAGTTTTTAGTGATTATTATATTATAGTTTAAAGTTTCCTGTGATCGGTCCCAACCTAACGGGTTTACACAATCTTCTCTTTCGCGGTTTCGTTCCTCTTTAATCTGGGACCAGACATACTATCGCATAGGCGTGTCCCGCACTGATATATCTAAAGATAGACATGTTGCGTATGTAAAGATACACCAAGTGGTGGCAGATTAACCAAGATAATCTCCTATTGTGTTTTCGCGGATAATCGGCGTTATTGGTCTTTCTGGACATAATAACTGAAAGCCTTATTGACTGGAATCTGACCATGCATTCGTTGGGCAATTCGTAACCTTGGCGTAAAACATGTTATGTTACGAAATCGGTTCGTGTTCTTTAGATCGTGTCTCTATTATACTGACTGATTGGCTGACTGACTTTGTGTTTACAGGACTTGTGACACTCCCAACAGTGGCTGAACACCGCATACTGGGATCTTAACATTGAGTCTTTGTTTAAACCATTCAGCTTCCTCATTGCTCTTTCATCTCTGGACTCGACAAACAAATCTGGAAGAATGAATTTCTTCATCTTGATCATAGTCTTCGATAATGCATATTCGTTCTGCAGAAACACAGAACTTGTATGAGTGTTAATATTGTGAGTAATCTGATAGCTCTTGTGATATGTATCAGTTTTTTATTCATCGCCCAGAGTGAGTGGCAGTAGTTTTACGCTGCCTTTAGCAACAATGCAGAAATATCCCGGTGAGGGACACTAGAAATGGGCTTCATAAAATTTACCCAAATCGAACCGGGTCTTCGGCGTGACGAGCGAATGCTTTAACCACAAGGCTACCGCACCGCCTCACCATCGAGATGTCTTCGAAGCCAGTGAACAACCAGTGATACAATTAAGGGCAGGAACTGCCGTCTCTGTCTACGTAAACAGAAGGGTTCGATCCGTGTTTCAAACAATGTAAAGCACGTTCCATCTTGTCCACTTCGATGTTCGATTGGTCAGCGATTAAGTTGTGGACGACTGTGGACACTGGAGCCTTTGAAGCGACTGTCCGTGAAATCATTGTGAAAGTTGGCAAGAGAATGAATAAAGAACTCCACGATCATGACGACTTGGTGATTGAAACAATGCGTTTGACAAACGCTCGCGCGATCTGGTCTGTTGACCATTGGCCAAACTACTGTCCTCGCACGTGCATCCCGTGTAAGTTGCCCATATGTACACGTCCTTCGAGTCGTGATCATTTTAAGTGTTGAGAGAGACAGTCTTAAGTTTGCTTGCTAACATCGATTCTCCGAAGCCATGGCCTTCATTAATACATTAACAGTCATCCGCTATTGTTTTATCACCATTGACTTTGGAATCGGGTTCTTTGTTGTTTAAACTTCAGAGGGACCGTACTGCAAGGAGGAAAAGCAGTCTTAAGGCCCCAATTTGGTCGACAAAGTCCAATGGCATCAGACGCAATCTTGTGAGATTTGATGTAATGAGTGTTGGAGCTTACGCTGATTTTCATGTTTGGAAATTGATTAATGTCAGATTCAATTTTTGAATTCCTTCGAAACGAAATACGTTGCTTAAACCTTTTATTTGTTGAAACGAAGCTAATAGAATTACGAAAGATGTACAAATTCCCTTCACAATATGACCTCATGAAGACATGAGAACAGCTTCACTGAACAATAGTTTCTAGCTTTTAGGCATCACTGACTTGAGAAGAAGCAAAACTGTCTTAATGTCCAGGTTTCTGGATTAATAAGGGCCTGGTTAAAAAGGTGTAAGTTATCTTCCTCTCCCAGAAAGAAATATGACGAAATAATCCAACCTACAGACCGAAACAGGGCACCTGACTACGAACAATTCGCCCATGTGAAGAGATTCATAAACCCCAATGATTAGAGTCGAAATAACACCATTAGTCAAACGGGGCCCTCCATACAGACCTGTACATAAATCATACCCTTTGCTATCTCGATTTAAGGAGTAACAGTGAGCCAATATCAGCTTCATAATAAACTAGTCTCAAAGATTTATACTACATGTTGATTTGACTTCTTGACAGCCCGACTCGCCAAGCAAGCTATGCTATCCATTATTCGATGTGATTCTCGTTAAATCACGTGTGTACTCAAAATCTCGACCTTATCAAGATCCCGTCTAAACTTTAATCCCCCTCGTCGCCAGTTCTACCCTGAGGAGACGCACAACCGCTAAATATTTTGGCTGTCGATTTAACTGTTCCAAGGCTTCAGAAACAATCCTTCTTCTCTACTATGAGACTGTTTAAATTTTCTCGCGACACGGCAGTAGTTGTTTTGTTAGAGCCGACGCCTTTTGCTGCGGAACTGGCCTTCCCAACTTCCGGTCATATCAAAGATCATCTAAAAGTTGGATCGGCTGCCTGATGGGGACGGGGCTTGACCTTTTAAAGGGAAAGTGTCGACCTACAGGAGACACAAGAGCTAACACTTTCGACTGTGTTGTTCGTTCCTGATGCCGTCTGGTTGATAAAGTGTGTAATAAACTGCATGGGGCTTTAGATAAACTGTTATAATAGCAGTGTAGATAAAATGAAATTATCGCTATTTTTCAATGGCTAATTCCTCAAGACAACTTTAGAAAATAAACGAGCACTGTGAAAGCAAGGTAAGACATATATCATGTACATTACGTAAAATACTATGTTACATATTTATTGAAAAAGAATGTAAAGAGTGTGTTGATATTGTAAAGTACAAGATTCGTTGCAGTGTTCGTGTAGATATTGATATTTGTTTCTAAAAGAAACCGTTTTCATTGCATATATTGTTATTTTGTGAACATTATTTTGCATGGTTACCTTGGTAATCTTGTTGCCAAATAAAAATAATATTTAGAATAAACAGAAAATGGGTAGTAATAACAAATATGTGTATTTGCCCGTTTTAATGAATCATTATTTTCTCATAACGGTTGTCAGATTCTAAAATGCAAATTCACTACGGAAATATGTACAAAGTCAAATCATACACGTCTTCATTATAAACAAAATACTTGAACACTTGCACATGTTGTGAGAGATCGGAATTGGGTGGTTTATATTGATTCACATTCACGCAAGTGTTCTTCTTTCTATCGAACAAAACTAGGCTGCGAAAAATAGTAACGTGGATGCAAAAACACAATAAAACACAATAAAACACAATAAAACTTAATAAACGGCACTGGTAAATAGCAACGCGTTGTTCGCTATGTGTTTCCTCAAAACGTTATGTGAAGTCATAGAGTCGACGTCAGTTATCGAAGTCACTGAAAGGTTTAAGACAAGATTTCGTAAACACAGTGTGAACATACTTATCAAGCACGTGATCAAAACAGAGTATTACTGCCAGGAAAGCTGCTAATTAACGCACGCAGTTACTTAAATGTATGCCCAATCCTCTGTAATAAACTGTGTCCCTCGTTAGTGTCCGAAGATACCAGATTCGCACTGACTGACTTTGCACTGACTGGTTCGCTTTACATAATCTTACCCGTACAATATTAGTGATAGTGAATAATAATAAACGATTGTTTGATCGGCATTCTAGAAGTTGGCGAGTCAGTAATGAATCACACGACAATATGGAAAACAACGTCATGTTTATTGCATAGAGCGACGTTTCGGTGCACATTCTTACACCCTTGTCAGGTAAAAGTGATTACAGTCCCTCTCACTTCTCATCACTTTGTTGTAGTCAGTTTTAGCTTGATAACGGTGTGGGGTGGTAAGGTAGCATGCTGGTTAAAGTATCTGCTCGTCTCGCTGAAGGCGCGTGTTCGATTCCCCACACGGGTACAATGTGTGAAATCCATTTTTGGTGTCCCCCGCCGTGGCGTAAAACCATACTCACTCTCTCATAGCGGTGCAACGATCTACACCGAAAAGCTCTATGCAATGAACTAGAAGTTATCAGGTGAAGGCTTATGACATCAGTTCCTGTTTATGATGACCTTTAAATCAAAAGACTCTCCCATCAACCACACCTGGTCAGATTAGTAACAAATAAACCCATTTCAACTGAAGAGGGGCCGGAAAGATTCACTGTGTAAATGCGCTTCATTTAGGCCTTTAGCATTACAGGGAGGGCTGGACAGTAGGGAAAATAATATGGTTCTGTGACCGTGAGAGAGACTACTAAGCTTGTGACATTGCCAGTTTTTTGTTGGTTACTACAGCCTCTATACTGCCAGAGTTGTTCTATGCAGCGTAAAGCCAAACGTATCAGGGGAAAGTTTTGGAGTGACTCTCGATCACAAAGCTAGACCGATTTACACTCACAGACTGAGCGTATTAGCCAGGCTCTCTGCTTCTCGGATCTTATTTTCGCACGATGTGTCAAATACAGTAGCGATTTTCATTCAACTTTTCGAACGTTCGGTCATAAGCCCTAGGGCAAAAGGGTTGTTCTTTTGCCTGTCCATGAGCGGAAACTTTGTAGGACAACCCTTCTCTTTGTGAAGGTGGTTACATTAATATCTGTCATTGTGCTCCTAAGTGGACATCCAGCTCCTGAATCATCGTTCGTTTCAGATGATGTATGTGGGAAGGATGGTTTTACAAGGACCCTATGTTGTAAGTGTCAGTGCCACTCAAGGTTAAAGTCAGAGCCCTTTGTGACATGACGTACTGATCATGACCTGTGACCTTCGACTTACCCGCCAATGTATAGTCGATTATAACGAATGTTTCTTTGCTTTGGTATAATACGAGTCGTTTGAAATACAAGCTGGGTACAGTATATTGGAAATTGGTACTACATTTAGTGACTTGTGTTCATTAAAACAGATTGCATTACTTAGTGATAGTGATGGTTCGTGAACGCATACCCATGATATTCTAGAAATCGAACAAAGGAATCTGTAGAGATGTCCTGATATTGCCTGGTCAGGGGGTAGTTAGGGCAGGGTAAATTTTGTTCATTTACTGATTTCAGGTTTACTCATTTGTCCCACAGGAGGGAGTTGTGGGGTAGCCTGGTGGTTAAAGCGTTCTCACTCGTCACGGCGAAGACCGGGTTCGATTCCCTGCATGGAAGGGCAGCTAATTTCTAGTGTCTTCCGCTATGTTATTGCTGGAATATTGCTAAAAGCTTCGTAAAAGATCCGGGAAGATCCGGGGTAGAATAGGCCTTCAGCAACACATGCTTGCCACAAAAGGCGTAAGAGGCGACTAAGCTGATAGGGTGGTCAGGCTCGCTGACTTGGCTGACACATTGCCATCGGTTCCAATTGCGCAGATCGATGATCATGCTTTTGATCACTGGATTGTCTGATCCAGACTCGATTATTTACAAACATACAGCTGAAAAATTGCTGAGTGTGGCGTAAAACTAAACTCACTCACTCATTATGTTTTTCCGACCATTTTTAATGTCAGCTAAATGTATATATTGTGTCATACTCGTAACATTCTTGAAAAGATAAATGTATTCTTTAGACTGTTAAACTTCAAAATATGTAAGTTTATATATGTATCTTAATGGCGTATTAATTAAAACACAAATATATTTTTCTTTGATCGGCATGTGCTTTTAGCTTGATAGCGGTTTAAGAACCTGCTTTTCACTCTTTGTAAGAAACAAGAACAAATATCTCGCTATGCAGATGTAGCTGACAAAGTCGTGAAGATAAAAAAGCAACCCCTTCCATATGCTGGATGTCAAATAGTACGCACCTCACAATAGTCTTGAAGAAACATGAACGATTTGACTTTATTCGTTTCTTTAATGCTTATTTAGTAATCATTCTTATTTCATGTAAAGAGAAAAATAAACAAGTAAACACATTTCTTTTGATTTAATTTTATTGAAATCACAAAATCAAAAGAATTTACCAAAAGCCATCACATAATAGGTCCTTCAGAAACCAGCAAGTCTAGAAATGAACACAAGGGAATACACAATAAATGGTAGTAGTGTCAATGCATTTAAATTTATGCAAAACTGAAGGAGAATGTTTTAGAGTTTAAGCTGGCAGACTTGAAATGTTTATATGATATCTAATGCGCTGGGTTTACTTTCATTTTTTAAACGTTTTGGGTATTTTAACAGTGAGCATTTTAAAGTAGACACCGAGCTTAATGAGGCTGGCTTTTCCGGATATTTACAATAAAATATTCCAGCTTATATTTCTACTGAATATAATTCTTACTGTTAGTGTTTCGTCATCACAAACGTGTAAACTCACGCTCTATTTCCCTTCAAACCAAACGCTTCCTAAAGTGAACAACCTCCTCACAACGTTACCTAACTTTATTAACATGGCATTTGAAATTAATCACAAGAGTTTGACATGACTGGTGGCAGCATTAGAGTGACCTCCCTTGTTTATGCCAACGCTTGTGTTACTCCGAACCTCGTCGTAACGCGTCCACGTGTCAATATACAAGCGTTTAGTTGTATCGGATGCCACAGGTGTTAAGGACGGCTCTGCTGACACGTGAGGAATGCCATATTTGGGATTTTACTTTGTGATATAACTCTGTATGTACACAAATGTTGACAGGACAATCAAACAAAGCGGGTTGTACATATGACGAATTTTCTCGAATGCACCGAATTGTGGGTTCAATGTTTTGGTCAAAATGCACGTAGTGTGGGCAGAATATTATCTCATAGACAAAGAGAGAATGAGTGAGTTTACTTTTAAGCCGTACTCAGCAATATTCCAACTATGTGTCTGTAAACAATCGAATATGTATCAGACTATCCAGTGATCAAGACCAGGAGCATCGTCCTACGCAACTGGGAACCGATGACCTGTTTTAAACAAGCCTGACCACCCGATCCCGTTAGTCTCCTCTTACGAGCTCTAACCCCGATCTTCACTGGTCTCATAGATAAAGCAATAAAAGTGACTGAACTTGTTTTACCGCGCCGTTATGAATATTCTGGCTGTATCATTACGACATGTTACTATCCGAGACTGGAGGAATAAAACATCAACAATGATCCATAAAATCACCAATTTCGACCACCCGATACTCATTTGCACGTTTTCACGACATGCATAGGTTTTTGGCAATTGGGAACCGATAATGTCAGTGAACCTGACCACCCGATCCCTTTAGTAGCCTCTTACGAAAAGCATAGTCGCCTTTTATGGCAAGCATGGGTTGCTGAAGGCCTATCCAGATTAAAGGGATATATAGTGATGAAGTAATGAAGAAGGATTAACGAGGACATAACCAAACTTGGCACCTCCTCACCTCTTTTTTCTTATGTTTATATTTCAAATCTTACTTCTCTGTTGCGTGAATTGGTCCTCATTCTATCAGTCACTGGATTCTCGCGTTAGACTTTATTATTTATGCAAACATTTATACAATACATTTATGTAATATATTTATACAATAAACCATACGTTCCATGCTTTACATTGTGGTTACAACGAGGGTTCTTTTTTCGTTTTAAACTTAAAGTGCTCGCACTGATTTCTAAAGTACGCATGTGGGTGAATTAATATGAATTATGAGCATCATGACTTTGTAATTCCCAAATAATACGCAATATTGTTGACCACAATATTTTTTTCTGTCAATGGTCCGCTGCCATCGCACAGCGTAAATTCATAAACGGTCGAAAATCTCCTACATAATCTAATTAATACACATCTACACCCTTGAGCATGCGCAGTTGAAAATTAATTCAGCCTGACCGTACTCCGTGCTTTTGATGACTTGGGAGATAAGGAAATTGTTTTGGTCCTTAAACAGAAATAATAAATGACGAGAACTTATTACTCTGCTTCTTGTTTCTAAATGATGTAATTTCTTCCTGAGAGTTTGTCTCGCCAATGTCCTTTCTTCATTTAATTAATTTACTATAAACAGATGCTAGTCAGGCTCCTAGAGGGTTGGCGAGACGCACTCTGAAATGTGCAAAATTAGCGAAAGTAACCAAGTAATGTAATAATTTCTTGTTGCATATTTTTGTAAGACTTAATTGTTTAAGACGCTGGTTTTGTGAAGTCCCCAATCGCAATCTCGTATGTTCACTTCTTGTTGCTTTATAACTATTATAACTATATAACTATCGTTTGCATGTACTACCGCGATATATTTCTGTGTAACATAATCTCTAAGAGAAATCGACAAATGAAATAATCCTCTTTCGCGTAACAGGCGACAGTCGTCAATGTACCGTGAAACTGATCATGATTAATTGCAACTGTCAATCATAAACCTCTGATTTATGTACATATCATTCCTGATCCGACATACTGTTCAGCTTTTGAACTTAACCGGTCTGAGTAGGGATATGTTTGGGCGTATAGGTGGACGATGTTACATGTGTAGTACCTAAAAGACGCCAAGTATTAATACCGAAACGAAATTAATCAACGTGTCTCATCAAAAGACGATTACACCAAAGGCATGCTCCAAAGGCACAAACGAGGACGCATTTGACAGGGTATTAATTTCATAATGACGACCCCTTTTGATATGAAGTGGTCAGACTTGTTAACAACTAAACTTTAATGTCAACATGGAAGTACTATATGGGAAATGGCTGTGATGACGTCACATCAAATAGTTAAAGACGACGGTAATGGTATGTACACGACAGACACGGTGTCTATTTCATGCATGGCTTGTTAAACGTACACATTACGTGATACTTACAACATCTGATGGGGTAACATCCATTTTCCCGGTGATCAAATGCCCGAGTGCCAGAGATGATGATGATGATGATGATGATGATGATGATGATGATGATGATGATGAATACTACTACTAAGACCGAAAGATGTCAAATATGATCCAAACACATAACAAATCAAAGTTATGTTTCAAGAGAAACTTTTGTGTGTGAATACCTGTAATGATGATCATAGAGCAACACCCGTACATACAACGGGGACAATCTCTTCAATAGACTGTATTATTATGGTAGATTTCAGCTTTGAATGAATGGTGTTTGAATTCATTTCCCCAAAGCGTTCATCATGGTAGTACCTTTTTAGCGGCCCATGACATTTGTTACGATAAAAAGTAAGTTTTATTACCGGTATCAAGAGACTTGACTTACTCGGTATGCCTAGTTTACGTTAGAGCTTCGTGCTTCATTATTCCTCCCTATTTCACTCCATCTTCCAGCCCCCAAACGTTGCCTGAATCCCTAAATCATGACACAGTCACTGAAACATACAACACTACCACATGTTGTTCATAAGCACGGATCGCTCATACGTTGACATGATATGTGAAGGATGCACATATGTACGTATATTAAATGGATGTTCGTATTTAAATGCCTCATGTTCTTATCATTTGTCATGGTTGTTGGCGATAGAGCATTCACTGGAACATTCGTATCGGAACTTTCGTCTATCTAGATGGATGATGCTGCCCGTCAAAACGAAGTAAACATCAATATTCAAAACCCATCTAAATAAAAGCATCATAGTCCTTGATACTACAAATGTACGTCGGTATCAAAAGAAACAGTTTGTCAAGAAACAGCGAGTCAAGGAAACGCTTCTTATATTCATTGCCGTAAATATAAATTGTTGCCCCTAGTTTACTATTGTGTTCAAAAGTATCAGTTGTTCAAACTGTTGATGAACAAATTTGAGTCTTGATTTTGCGCTAATCACAAACGATACAGTTGTTTCATGTGAAATTACCCAGCGATGGAGACAAATATTTTGAAATATTTGACGCGTAGCCTACGTATTTCATATTCTTCGAAATATTTGACGTGATTATGAAATCACGACCAACAATAACTATCAATGTCCTTACAGTTTCAGTTGAAACTCTGATACTGATAGAAAACTATCATGATGAACTTTTGCTTTCCTGGTAATTGAAGTTCACATACTAATGTCTTGTAGTGGACTTTCAGAGAAGGTTATGCACGTTTTTACGACAAAGCCATAAATAAGCCACACAGAATGACAAATGGCAGCCTTTTCTCGTAGAACTTCATATTGTTATTAAGAAAAGCCATAAACATGTTGAATCCAACCTGACGCAAATGATCCCATTTTAAAGTTCTCAGAAGGAAAAACTGGGAATCGGCGTTGGGTTGTGCTTTAAACACCTGTTCTGTTCTCGTAAACAAGAATTCCATTTTATTTATGAAGGCACCTGTAGATACCGAGAAAAGCTTGTCAAACCCAGATCTTGGTGGGTTGCTAATGATCCGTTGTATAAAGCTTTCCTTGTCCCTTCCAGCCTTAATGAACAATATTTCGAACTTTAATTACAGCTGGACGAATCACCATCTTAACTTCGCCAGCCCAGCAAATTGTACATTGGTGGAGACACGAGGCAAAGCACCCCATCTTCGTTAAGTTTCGCTGTTTGTCGCTACAATTCGCCATCAGCAGCTAATTACTGCTCCGCCGATGCATTAGCGATCGCAGGTGCCTGGTGAGCTACCCTTTTGATGTTGTCATTATCGAACGTGAATATATCCCGAAATTGCATCATAAATTTCTGGTATGTCGTGGCATGCTGTGAGTTGGCAATGCGATATAGAAACAACCTCGCCTTAATTAAATAATTACCGTCGTTCATAAGGTAACGAGGAGGCTCCACTGGTTCATCGGTATAATGGTTCTGTTCGCGAGAACCGTCGCTCTCGCGAGACTAAACGCACGCGTTAACGAGAACTGCCAACGTCAAGGCCGACGTCAGAGTAGATTCGAAAAGTAGGAACGTCATTTAGCGTGTGATAAAACGAGCTTGGAGTGAGGTTTTTGGCCCGGGATGACAGGTGCCTGCTAGCAATAATGTTAGTTTCACTCTCGCTGTCACTTGTACGTCAGATGCTCACGAAAGCCAGTGGTATAATTGATTAGATCTACACAAATATCTGCTTAATGTGCAATGGAGATATGGATAATGTGAGACACACCACATGGTGTTTCGGCGTTGTTTCAATAATAATCAATACGTTTATTTTGAAAAAAAGAGAACTCTGTCTTCCTCAAAGAAAGGTGATTAAAGTGGATAATTAGTCGTTTTTAATCTAGTGCTTGAGTTTCATAACGACCATTTATACCCTAAACGTGCGTGACGTTAACCTGCATCAAAGTCATTTAGTGTGGATAACACGTAAAGAAACGTGGCATTGACATTTAGAATTGCTCATCCACGTGTTTTGTTTGTAAATTGATGGCTTAAATGATACTTACTCATATTACACAACTTGTCAGAAGTCGTTGCCAATGAAAGAAAATATCGTCACTGATCGTAGTGCTACGCAACTTTCATTTTCATCAACAGGAAATAATTGATACAGACCAATGTGTTCTCTATTGCCACGGATATGCCTATAAAAGAGCGACTCAAGGGCACAAGAAAACCGCCACTGTTTTCTCACCAAACAGAATTGACAAAATCAGTTCTACACTGAAACAATGGTTTTGGAGTTGCATATCTTGTGACAATCGTTCAAAATAGATGTGGCTCTTTTATGTCTCTATTTTAAAGTATTTTCAATTTGAAAGTTATTTCATGAAATGTGAATGAATTTTACCAGTTAGCGCGTTTGGTTCACAAAATACCCGGAACGACCTACAGTCTAAAAGATATGCAGGAATAAAAGATCAACGTGGCAAAAAGATCATGATTATTATTAAAATTATTGTTGTTGTATCCCCTTCATAAATACGCGAATAACTCAAAACGCTTTCTTACAATAACAAACATTCTTAAAGTACCAAGCACAATAATTCGTTATATAATACAGAATATGTAAGTGATTCATTTATCCATATTCCCATTTGTCGCTACTGTCTTAAAGTTTTGCCTAAATCCAAGTAACTTCGGTTTGTTCAGACGAAACACATATACAAACCATTGCATTTTAAAGTAAAAATGTAGTAATACAAATAGCCTCAAAATTTCTCGGCATCCGCATCTCTTCATCTTAGCGCTAATACCTTACCATGAACATAGCAACTATTTAAATCAACTACAAATCTCGTCATATCAATAATTACATATTTAAAAATACATTGAATCTGTCGAAGAAATCTTGTCGATACGCAGGATATATTTACGCTTTTATTTTATTATCGGAATTTGATAGCGGTTCCAAAACACATGTTCAGCATGCTATCTAATTCGTACAATTACCTATGCACCTAGCTGAGGTGTCTTGTGACCATAGAAACGGTGTCTGTCCCTTATAATTTCAAGTATTAGTTTCGTCGTTTTAAGATTTTATAACCAATATTGTAAACACGATGTACGATATCTAATACTAACACGATTAAATCAGTGACACACTGCGATTGACGAGAAATAGAATAATCTTGGAACTTATGTTTGAATTAGAAAATATTAATATGATTTGTCTCTTACTTTACTTAAAGTCAATACAATATTTAATTTCTAATTTTAGATTTTTTTTATATAACCTCCAATATATTCTGATGATCATCTACTATATGCAACTTATTAAGGAGAAAATATTTTGGATGTATCACATAATATAATGTACATGTTGGGTTTATAAGCAAAATTTATTGCAAAATTCTGAGAGAAGAAATAACTTTAAGTACATCTTAAAAAGTCGTTATTATCTAATTATGCTGATCATATAAACAATGTACAAGATTTTGAAATAATCACCGTCTGCAAATAAATATTATTTGTCTTGCACGGTGAAACTAAATGTACTCGGTAAAGGTAATTCTTTGTAATGGTATAACGACTCCTGACAAAATGTGTTTTAATAATCTACGAAATAGCTTTTCACTGCAGGCCAGTCAAGTTTTCAGTAATTACGCTGCGATTCTCATTTTTATCAACAGGCTGTTAGTATCGAAAATATAATAGAAATTCATTGCTAATTTGTCCTGACGTAAAATCAGCGCGGACCTGAAATGCAAGCCTAAATTATATTTCATACTCATTGCCCTCTTGTGTACCTCGCGTCATATATTTTAAAACCATAATTCTTTATTGTAGAATTATCAAGAATTAAAGCATACTATTAACGGACCACTGAATTCAATGATATTGTGTAATATCAGGTAAAATCGTAAGGTAGGTATTAAATAATAACCACTGACGTCTCGACAATTTGCTTAGATCAACGCACAGTGAAACAGCATCTGCGAAACAATCGACTTTGTTCTTATTTGGTAAAACTGATCAAACACAATAACACCAATTCAAGAACAACTACTTCCTCAAATTATACGACATACAACTCACCTGTACAACAACAATCACCTGGTACAGGAAATAGCATGTGTCGTTTAATCCACCGTTCTGTAATTGTTCGTAAAGATCATTAGATGAAAACGCCACCGACGGCTTCCTGAAGGCATCACCAAAGGTGGACAAACATATGTATTGTTGTGGGTCAGGGAAGGGGGATGGGGAAATGGGGCGGGCTGGGGGAGGGGGCGGGGAGGGTGGTAGAGGGGACATTGTGTAAGCGTGAGCAGGTTTGCATTTGGGCGGCAGTTCTAATCTCTGTTGATATTCGTTTGGTTGGAACTTTCTTTGAAATTTATTTGGAAGTTCAGAATGTGGAACTTTCTTCCTCAACGCGGCGTCTTTTATGAGCGTTAGTTTGTGTGATAACCGGTAGCATCAACTATGAAATGTCGGTGTCAGAGAATAACCGATAACCCGCCGATAATTTGTGGCAGATAATCTCAAATTAGCAAAGGAAATAATAGAACTGAATCACTGAAAATCAGTCAAGACATTAATATCTAGTAAGTGGAACTCACTTTCAAATTTCACATATTAACATTTTGTAATTTCCTATAAAGTCTCTCTATTAAGATTATGCATTGCAAGAAATTCAATTTAGCTTGGTGGTAGTAGATTTAAATAACATAGCCTGAATCTTATTGGTCGGTCTCATCTGTTCTCATCTTGTCTCAAACAACTGAAAGGTCGAAATATATTTGATGTCACACGAGTGAAAGTCTCATTGTTCTTTCTTCTAAGTGATCCAACTGTCGAAGGCTTGATTCTGTAAGTTATGCCACTGAAGAGATATGTCTTATCTTTCAATGGCACTTACAAGTGATACACGTAAGGTAGAAAGTCTTATAAATATTAACTTGTATTTTATGAGGAACTCAACGTTTCGGGGTATATCTTTACCCCATTCATCCGGTGATGATCAGATGGTAGAAGGAACATTGTGTACGCGTCAACAGGTTTGCATTTGGGCTGTGGTTTTAATCTTTGTTGATTTTCGTTTGCTTGGAATTTTCTTTGAAATATATTTGGACGTTCAAAATGGGGATAATTCTTAATCATCGAAGTTGAGTATATCCTTACTCCTTTATCAGAGTAACGATGTAAGTATATACTCCAAAAGAAACTTGTGTTCTTCATAGTAACGAAGTTGATATCCATGAAACTATCCCTTCAGAAAATTATCCTAATCGTCCTTCCAAACGTGTAATTTGTGTCCGTTCAGGTATATGTTGATATGTTCGTTACACGCCAGTTCGCAAACATATTGACGTGCGTCGTTCCCATGTGAAACTGCTCCAGGTTGCACTGGATCTACACCATTGTCCTAGCAACGCCAGAAAGTCTTGAAAATTCTCGCTGTTTTGGAAACTTTTCAGGTCGCAACAAAAGAAGAGTCTTAGACTTTGACCCAAAGTGATTTGGTGCTGGATTTGCAGGGAGACTCAAAGGCTACCCAGATCTAGTCCATGTACAAGGGGTCTCGCGGGGTGCTTCTTAAACACCCTGAATTACACGGGTGTAATGGAAGAGCGTGATGTGTCTATAGCAACCTGTCAAGCAGGTATCGTTGATGAAGAAATGGATGAATACGGGTAAAGTCAAACAGACTGCTTTAACAAAAGACGTATCAATAGAAGAGGTCGGAATTCGTTACATGGCAAAGTCTCGCTAATCTGACAGTGTCTTTTATCTCTGAGCACGTTGTAGCGGATGCTATGGCATTGTCGTATATTTGCTAAAACGTGACCCAAAGTTGGTAGAGAACAGTGACGATTATTGACCGGCACACGACGTTTTATTTGCACTCGAAGGTAACACTGTTTAGGTGAGGCAGACTTGAATTGATCGCGGTGTCCCTCAGAGCAGCGCCGCTGTTCTCAACGATCCTATCCCCTAAGGTTCCGTTCGGGTGTGATCGATCCTGGGAGATATCTTGGGCATAAGTGTGAATTCTTGGGGAACTAGGGTACAGGGATGTTTGATTTTACACACGTAAATGTACCGTGCATGCCAAAGTGAAAACAGGCACTAAAAATCGTTGGCGAGTTTTGGCGGTCGGTGCTGAACGCCGTCTTTTGGGAGCCGTGATGACGTCATACCGCAAGCGCCATATTTTGGGCTTTGGCCATGAAGGCTGTTTGTTGTTTTTGTAAATCCTAAATGTTCGTGATTTTGTAACGATTTCAGAAAGAGTTTCCTTGCTTCATTTTTTTTACCTTTCCATGTCGTACTTGTATCCACTTCGTTCACGAAGTAAAAGTGGAATTTGATAATTCCCATTGCATTCTACTTTTTGTGTTACATGTACATACATTAGAATATTTTTACGCTGCCCGATCGGGGCTACATTAACGAAACATGTTCAATAGTACCAAAACGAAGTGAGCTGAAAAAGAACTACTAAGAAATGTTCAGTTATTTAATTTTTTACAAACCAATTTAACAAGGCAGGAGAGGTCATAGTGACTAACTGCAACAACTAAATGCAATATGAAATCTTTTTTTACTTTTAAATATGCGCCAACATAAAAAATATATTGTTGTGTCGAATGTGCATTCGTTAATTATTTTGCATACTTAATACTAACTCATTACATTAAGAAGGAACGAAACGTGTGCTTGGGCGCACGGCGTGGCAGCCAATAAGAAGTGTACCTTTTTATGCTACGACTGAATTCTTAAATAGATAAACTTAGATGGTAAAATGTTGCTTTCAAAGAAAAAAAATGAATAGTGTATAGAAATAGCTTGGATAAGCATGCATGTTAATTGAACTGGCTACACCGCTGGTGATTTGATGCTTGGCATGGCCATGCCATATTGAAACTGGTAGATACATTAAATATTCGTATGAAGCATAAATCATGAATTATTCTTAAACGTGATTCTGAACTGACCGTGAATAAAAAGTTAAGCACCACCCAGTATATTTTGCAAAAAATATAGGTTGGCACATAGGAAATCTTTCAGAAAAAAGTAACTATCGTAATTTGGTTTAGCTCTTTTATTTTAAAAACAAAACCATAATGGAAATTATCTTTTACTGTCAACAGTTGCATGCACTTTTAGAAAACATGCATTTTGTTTTCCACAAAAAAAGGTTACCTTCTTTTGAAAAGTGAAAATCAGAAATGACTGTTATATGGTGATATGACTGTCACTTTTAACAAGTGAAACCTAAATTTTATAGTCTTGAATAAGCACAGCAGGAACAGTTATTTTGATTTAAAAAGTAGTGTCATCATATGTGTGACAATATGTCCTTTAATTGTAAATACAAATGATTATGACATCCCTAAAACAGTTACCGGATGAACCTTCTCTGAATATGGATTGGTTTTCCCAATTAGTTCAGTTTAACATTTCCACAGCTTCGCATCTTAGTTTTGAAATAGACTGGCGCTTAATTTCTTATTCTCGGTTTATATACACTTCCTCCTGAAAATATACTGGTCGTCTGAGACGTCATTTGTCTGTGAACTGTTGACAAAAACATCAATAATACCCAATAACCTTTTCAGTATTTTTTTGTAATGATAAGAAGCATGGGTTATATAACAGACGAAAACAACATTTATGAAAGCATTAATAGTTTGAGTTTCAGGAAACGAATTACAAGGGACAAAACGTTTTAAATATATCAGGGAAGGATAGATAATCGCACCTGTTTTAATCATGTTATGGTGAAAACAACCATGTGTGCAAATCAGGGCTAAAATAAAACAAACACGAAATGGACCTTCATTGGTGATAAGTTTGATGGGGAGATTTCTGGTGTAGTGCTTCTGAATCCTAGAAACGTTATGATTACTGGTGTCATCTGGAAACAAATCCTGTTCTCAAAGTCATGGCTCACTTGTTTTGCCCAGCAGTTTCATTCCGACCGTATTTGACATTTCAATTTTATTAGTAACATTGCAAGGGTTCAATGATGTCATTACGAGCTTTTGAACATTTTCCCAGTACAGTACCTGTAGCAAGCAGTACAAGTAGCAGCACATGTAGGTATTCTGTACTCTTACTCACCACCATACGCCGAAATGAGATTATGACAACTGGTGTGATTTTCAAATAAATCCTGTTCTCAGTAGCTCATTCCGGCCGTAGTGGACATTGCAGTTTTATAAGAATAGTTTAAGGACTGGCGCCATCATGACCTTTTGAATGTTTTCTCAATACATTTTGCAGTACATGTAGGTGTTCTGTACTTATATTTACTACCAGAAGCCGAAATGGGGTCGTGCACAGAACATCAATGGTCTTTGTGGCAATCTTTAAAGAAAGGTTGACGAGAGAGTGGACTGACAATCATTGCCAACATAAATCTACTAATGATGACACAGGGTCACATAACGAAACACACAACTTCGTTTACAAACAGCTGGAACAAATTCAGGAAGCCAAGGTATTTTTA
The DNA here is from genome assembly GCF_037392515.1 of Haliotis asinina. Classification (NCBI taxonomy): domain Eukaryota; kingdom Metazoa; phylum Mollusca; class Gastropoda; order Lepetellida; family Haliotidae; genus Haliotis; species Haliotis asinina. The sequence continues at coordinate 73,548,395 of NC_090280.1, forward strand.
ACCTAAGAAAACCAAAGTAAGATACATGCTAGAATTTTAATCCTACCAAAACTGCGACACCATCAAAGCATAACGATGTCAGATATCTGAAAAGTCACTTGTTGTGTGGCAAATAAGGTATTCATGCTTGCAAACATCACATCAAGTCATCATGCCGACTGGTCGCAACGCTTTATCTCTTCATTTACTCTCGTTGATACACCGGTGAGTGCTCGGGGGGCAAATCCGACAATCTACCCGTAACATGCCGCCATTTTGTTTGCAGAGCAAGGTCCTCAAATATTGGAGTCATGTTTTTGTGGATCGTCGAGAGGTAGAATTGAATGTCACTGACAAAGGATTTGTGAAGAATACTAGGACTTACTACAGACGCCACTAAAACCAAATTTGGAGTTGAAGTCGGTATTTTGCACGTCTCTGGTGAAGCTGAATTGGGCGAACTTCCTTTGATGTGTTGCTGAGCAGCTGTTGGGTCTAATTTCAATAGCGTGGAGAGACTCAATATTGAGGACTTTCAATTTTGAAAGTTTTTAACAACCTAACAATTTCGAGGATTACTGGTTTGGATTACTGCCTCTAAAGAAGGAACGGTTTGATTTAACCAAAAAGCGTTATCTATATTCCAATGACAGAACGAGCACCTACACTTCACAAAATATGATGGATATCCTGGAGCGCCATTTAGTAGACGTTATATCGTAGAAATACACACAAACAAGGGAAGGGGTCAGAAGAGAAATCACACTGTGAATATGGTCATTGTAATGATATCCGTACTTATCAAAACGTACATATATCCACAACGACAAACAAGGGATAAGTAAATATGAATAAGCATGCATGTTCATTTTGGATATATATTTATCTGTATTGATTTATATCCTTTACAAGAAGTATAGTCCACGGCAGGGACTGTAACAGTGCATTAGTACACCTGCTATACAGGTAACCATATATATACACAGCATACACATCCAAATTTCCATGATAACATATATTCATGATTCAGCAGCATTGAAACGTCAAACATTAAAAATAAAGGAACCCTTCACTTTGAACATATGACAACAATAAAAACACAATTATGTGATAAAAACTAATGCATTGTTTGACATGTCAACAAAACGCCATCCGTTGTCAATGGAATGTGGGATATACGTGACAAGCATTGCAATAGTTTCTGTGCCTCAACTGTCATCTTAAAATATTTGATTTGACCGAAATTGATTTATGTTCCTAATTTGAAATAGACGCCCAGCCTGCGCCATGTAACTATGCTAATATGTTCTTAACCTTCAGCATTCTTAATAAACTATCGGAGGCTTAAAACGGCAAAAGACCTATTATTGGGCATTAAACAGGCTTTGAAGTGCCTTTGGACCGGGAAACAGTTCCTGCAGGATTTAACTATGCTATTTAATAGATGCAGGTTTGTTGTATGTGGATCATACGCTTCAGGTTTGGTCAATTTATCCGATATGAAGCCACTATGTATCTCGAGTGGTCTCACAAATTAAGAATCCGGTGACATCAGAGACTGGAAAGACACGCTCAGTTTACAAATATATGGCTTTTATAGATGTGTAACGATGCCATGTAAACAAATTCGTTGAGGAATGCTTCATGCTAAATTTGGTTTTATCAGAATTTTGAGACGAGTGATGACGACATCTTGTCTACGAGTTTTTTTTCGGACAAAGTCGACTTGACTTTTCATCAAATATCACATACAAACTGTGAATTGTTTTAAAGTAAAAATCAAAATTATTATGCACTTAAGCCTTTCTGTTATTGAGCTGTTAGTTTGATTTTGATGTATTAACATATTCTAGGTGATGTGCACTTTTTTAAAATGAAAATGAAGAAGTTACCAATTTTCAACTAAATCCTTGAATGCATGTCTGCACAAAATGAATCTAAAGTTTTATAAACTAATTATGTTTTAAAATGTATTCAAAAGAATGCCATTTGGTTTTCTCAACTATCCCATGTGTGACTTTCTATTTTCCCAATCTCGGACATGATAACCTTTGTTGTTGCACCTGTGGGTCGGGGAAAAGAGCTTTCGGGAGGGGACGGGGCATCAGGACGCGTGGGGGATGTCGGGTATGGAGAATACTTGGTGGGGAGGATTACGGCATATAATGGTAAAGATCAGCAACGAAAGATACCCCTTTCACGGCCAACCCCATCTGCACACGTTTGGAATCTTGGAGACGCGTAAACGTCGTCCATATTGCGCCCGACCCGCCGTAAACGCCAGTTTTCACGCCACGTCTTATCCTATCTTTTCACGACGGCGTCTGCGAACCGCCGATGTTTCAAAGGCCGTCTCCGTCCCCGCGCCAATGGTCCCCAAGCTTCCACAAACCCTTGTTTGTCAAGCGATCAAGCCTTTCAATATGGCGGAGACTTCACTGTCGTTGCTTTGGATACTGGGCAGTTCTTGAAATTGGGCTTTAGAAAATGTTCAAACCCTTTTCGATACAGGTCCCTTCTATCCTAAGTCCATGCACTTTATCAATTACAGTTCATTTACTTCGACTTGTCTTTTAATCCAGGACTAATCTACGGTTTCTGTTGCGTCGTCGAAGATACTCCGCAACAAGGTTCCGACGTCACTTTTCAGTATAAATTGAATTTGCTGTCAGATTGCCCTATAAGAGTTGGGCTTGTAAATTAAGACCTGGAAGACACGATCAATTTATTGGCTCATAAAATACATCCACACAAAAGTTTACTAAGTGCCCATGTTGAAGAAACATTGTAAAACGTAATCTGCGGAAATTGTGATTCTCTTATCTCTCCAGTATCGCCATTGAGTAATGATACATTATAATGAATTGATTATGCATTCACGGCGATCGTTATTCCCCTAACAAAATTGTTGTTTTAAAAGTAAATAAAACATGCCTTTTATCATCTTCCTAATAAATGTAAATCATGATGTTGTGGTTAACAATCAATGCGAGCAACGCAGGCGTTCGCCAAGGCGATGTGCTGATGGCGTGTTTATTTCTGAAAGATGAGAGAAATAAGGTACATTACCGCAACATTATATCAAGTTCTTGTACTGGCTATCTCAAATATGTACTCGATTTATAATGGTTTTACAATAATATCTGTCAAATAACACCTAGTTTAGATGCTCATTTATCAAAGTGATATGAAGTAAGCGATGAGAAGGTTTTACGCAAAAGCTATTCAGAATTTTCTTAGAAAAAAAGGAATCAAAATTGATCTACATGAATAATCGTATATTTTAACCACACATATATAAAACCGAACAATAGTAAGATACCGCGGAAAGGAAAACTGTTTGACAGTTATTGGAATTAATTACAGTTTTAGGATAATGGTGCAATGATAGGAAATTAGATGAAAAGCAATTGAACAAGGATATTAAGTGTCGCCGTCAATGCATACAGAAGTTGCCATGACAAAGAAGACATGATATATAAATCATTCGAAACAAGCGAAAAAAATGTGTCATTATTGAAAACAAATACGGAAATTTGAAGTAACAGACTGTACACATACATTTGGAGGACAACTGATTTGAATAATTAATTTTAAACTCTGATACATCTGGCATTTTGATGGTTTGGTAGCTTGAGGACATAGTCAGGTGAGATGGGATTTGCAATTATTGCACAGAGCGATGACTACCCTGGCTAATTACGTTTCCAATTTGTCAAGTTAACGTTTATCCTTTTCAGCAGACAAACCGAAACTGCATCGCATTTGCGACTGCTAGCAACATCTGAAGTATCGCGTTTCACGTACGTTTTGTTAACAAAACAAATGAGAAAATGCGAAATATGTCAAGAATATTAGTGTGCCACTAATTGCACGAATACATTATCTCTGGTGCCCCTTTAAATAATGTTATGAAAAATTCATCGTCTCATTTGAGATATGTTTAACCTATTGCTCAGTCACTTTCCAAACTCAGTTATAATATTTGAAAGACAAATATGAATATTGCATGCAAACAATCAAGGTAAAGGCATATTTAAGTTTCAGTCAAAAATCTGAGTGGGTAAATTTCAAAACACGACGTATCACATTTAGAGCAAATGCTATAAAAGTGAGCACTCGAAGATTGGTTTTCTCGGGGCAACGGCTGTTCAGTGAAACACTATAAGCATCTCATATTAAAGAAATTATTAATAATTTAAGGACAGTAGTATGCCCAGGCAAATCCCTATAGTGATCATTTAAACACTAAGATGTCCATAAGCGAGACTATGTCGGGAATGTCCGATCGCAGTGACACAGTATTCAACGCAGGCAAATCTGCTTTGGTGATCATTATGTAATACTAACATTTTTATGTAAAACACATCGTGTCTTTTGCAATACCCATAGCGCAGATCTAAATATGACACTGGGCATTGATAGTTATTGTCACGCACGTAGATCCGGATCCTTTTCCTATGTTTAAAACTCTAATAAACAGTACACGTACAGTATGCATACATTTCTACAAGACCCTCGAGAAGTACGGATCATGAATATAAATTATATCCTTGCAGGAGTATAATCATGCACACCATGGAAAGCATCGTGTATACTGTTTCTTGAGTCATAGTTATCACAGACAAAGGGCTCCCATGACATGTATGAGATGCAAAGTGAATGAGGGTACATATGGCACAAGTGCAGTGGAAATAGGAGTTCGTGTTTTATAATGTTTTATATGTATACCGGAAGCTGCAACAGTAATACATGTATACTTTAAACAGGTGTCATGTAAACAGGTGTCCCTGTTTCTTATTTTCCAATGTGGGAAGCCCATTTCTGGTGTCCCATACCGTGATATTGCTGAGACATTGCTAAAAGCGGCGTAAAACCATCCTCACTAACTCTAATTTTCCATGGAAACAACAGTTTGTATTTCCTATTTCAATATAAATGCCGTGAAAATAAGCGTTTGAGTTTAAGATAGCTGTAATGAAATTAAAGCGCATGTTTCATATTTTTACTGGGACAACGGAAATAAGTTCGTGTGTCATATTTTGCACATAGATGAAATGGAAACAAGAGTTTGTGTTTCATATCTTTCATATAAGTACATATAAGAGGCCCTGTTTCATATTTTTCATTTTGGGGCAGTAGCTATAAGAGTTCGTGTTTCATACTTTCCAAGACCCTGCAGTTGAAACAAATGTTCGTGTTTAGTATTTTCCAAGAGCCTGCAGTTGAAACAAATGTTCGTGTTTCATATTTTCCAAGACCCTGCAGTTGAAACAAATGTTCGTGTTTCATATTTTTAATGTCGGTGCAATGAAAATAAGAGTTCGGGCATGATATTTTTAACGTATATGTCATGGAAATGAGCGCTTGTGGTTCATGTAGGTGTAATGAAAATAAAATTGCGCGTTTCTTATTGTTATAATGTTGCAATAGAAATTAGAGTTAATGTTTCATACTTTTTATATATGTGCAATAGAAAATAGAGTTCGTGTTTCATACAGGTGCAATGGAAATTAAAGTTCGTGTTTCATACCTTTGCCATATATGCGCAATGGAAACAAGAGTTCGTATTTCATATTCTTTTCATATTGGTGCAATGAAAACAAGAATACGTGTTTCATATCGTAATACGGGTGCAAATAAAACTAGGAAGCATGCAAACACCTATTATTATCACTACTTTTCACTAATCCATACATATTTTGCGTTCTGTGCTACATTTTCGAATGATGTACGACATTGATTCCTCTATAACACTTAAGTTTTAATTCGCACTACAGGAAACAGGAGCAGTTGTTTTAAGTCGTAACACACGTGCAAAGGATATCTTGTTGACGTCACATAGTAGCATCGTAACGCCTGCAAAGAAACGCCTGTCCCTGGCAAATCTGGTAATGCAGTTATCAGGGACCATCTGTTCATGGCAAATCTAGTAATACAGATAGCAAGGAAACACCTGTTCATTGCAAATGTAGTGAAGTCGATGTAAAGGAAACACCTGTCCATGTGAAATCTAGCAGTATAGTTTTCAAGGAATTAACTGTTCGTGGCACATCTAGTAATATAGACGTAAAGGAAACACCTGTCCATGTGAAATCTAGCAGTATAGTTTTCAAGGAATTAACTGTTCGTGGCACATCTAGTAATATAGACGTAAAGGAAACACCTGTTCTTGGCAAATCTAGAAAAAATACCAAGCAACAACTGTTTTTGGCACATCTAGTAATAAAGATGTAAAGAAAAAACCCAGTTCTTGGAAAATCTAGAAAAAAATATATCAGGCAACATTTTTCAAATCAAGCAATAGAGATGTAGAGGAAACAGCTGATCGTGGCACATCTTGTAATACAGATGCAAATCAAATAGCTGATTTTGCCAAATCTAGTATTAATCATAGATGTAAAGGAAACAATTGTTCATGGAAAATTTAGTAATATAGATAAAAAGAAACACCTTTTCTTGGAAATTCTGCAGAAAAGACGTCAGGCAACACCTGTTCTTGGCAAATCTAGTAATATAGATATAAAGCAAACAGCTGTTCATGGCAAATCTGGTAATATAAATGTAAAGGAACACCTGTTCATGGCAAATCTAATAATATAGATGCGTGGTATGTGCTTATGGCGAAATCTAGTAATGTAGACATGAAAGAAACACACGTTAATTAGTAATATAATACAATATAAAGGAATATGTTTGCTAGTATAAAACATAAAAAGGTATTATACTAGAAAACGAAATGAAAAGGAAGATTTAAGCTAAATATCTTAATGACAAAGAGAACAAAACACTTGTTTATATTTAACTGCGCGGTTTAAGTAGAAACCAAAACGGCTGTTTTATGTTATATTTATATGCAGTAATATAATTGAAAACAGAAGAAGAGATAATGCTGTATACCCTACTACAAATGAAACTCTAATATATCGTAATATATATGGATCAAATCAACAGCTGCTGTTATATATTGTAATATATACGTGAAAACAACATCGTAATACTTACGGATACACAAGGGTTTTGTGGTTATAAATTGTAGTGTCCATGCAAACAAAACAAAGAGTTGTGTTACATGTCAAAATACAAAGTGTTAGGATAAACATCCTAAAAACGCTGAAAACAAAACAAAGGTTCGTGTTATATATCTTAATATATGGGGAACAAAAATAAGAACTAATGTTATCTGCGGTAAACTAGATAGTTTGTGCTATGCATATATAGAAAGATGAAACCAAAACAAGAGTTCATGGTCAATAGAGCAATATAGACAAAAACAAAACAATACTTTTCTTTATGTGCAACTGAGCAATATATACGATAACAAAACAACAGTTTTATATCCACCAGAGGAATGTAAATGAAAACAATTGTATATGTTTAGAAACATATCGAAACAAAACAAGAGGTAAAGCTTTATATTGTAATGAAATAATAAAAAGCAATACTGTATGTCATATATCACAACACCTTTTTGCAAAAGCTCATGATGTAATATAGATGCAATGAAAATAGAAGCCTGTGTTATGTGGCTATGTTTGTAAGCAACACAACCATCAGTGCCCCTCACATTACAGACATAGCACACATACACCCTTACATCCCCACATTCAATTCCGTTGAGATTTGTCTCTTATTCTTAATTCAGTTTTGTCCATTAAACTATTAAATGGATGTTTAAAGCATCACAAAAACGAACGTCCAGGCGTCCAGTCTTCTGTTTGTCTTGCGCAGAATGTATTAATTATATTATTTTGGAACTGTGTTGCCCCTTCTGTGCAGTTGGTATGTTTTCAGCTTGCACTGTATACACGTAATGTGTGCCATTCAATGTTGTATCAAAGTCACAGGAATTCACCCATCAAGGTGCCATAGATTATGTTTCGTGTATGTGTCAAACGTAAAAAGAATTTCTAACCTATACAGTAAAAGGAATATTTCTGATGACTCTCTGTCAGGTTCTTTTCAAGTATTTGTGGCTTTTCCTACATATTATTCATGGCGATGCTGTAGGTCTTCCAACATTTGCATATACTTCACTAGGATTTCTTAAAAAGTATGATCCAAGGAGTAAAAGTAAATTTTATCTGCACAGTGAAGCATTGCTATAATGGAACCTTTTCAGGCAACAACCCGTCTTAACCTTATCAGCAGTACCTAAATTTAACACTGTTTTGCCTCTAACTATGAACAACAGTTCTATATAAACATTTTATTGTCTCAAATTCGTTTCAAGAATTTATCGCTTTTCCTAGCTATAATTCATGGAACAACCCAACTGTAAATACAAAAACCTCCCAATGAAATATACTAGTTCTTCTAGTTCATCTCTGGAGCAATGCTCATGACTCGATTATGTACTGGCAATCGAGGATTTCCATGTATTTGTCCGACATGGCAAGGTTCCTCTAATACCGTCCCGCCTGCCTCAAAGTACCCCTAAAATCAAAACAACATCAGCAACAAAAATGCAAAAGCAAAACAAATAAAAACAAACAGAAAAAATATACCCGACTTAATACACCTCACGGAATATCAGGGTTGTTCCGTACTAAAGTATGGGTATTCTGTGCAGATAGGGGATATCATTGTCGATTGTGATGATCACGTGATAGTGTAGGTCTGCCAGTATTTGCATATTGTTCAATGGTTCCCTTTAAAACATGATTCAGTGAGTCCAAGTATGTTTATCTACACGATAAAACATTGCTCATTTAAGGCAACATCCAGTCTAAACCTGTATCAACATGACCTTAAATTACCAGTATTCAGTCTCGAACTATGAACAACGAATCTATATCTATGTTTGTTGGTCCCTGGAAGGTCGAAATCGGCCTCATAGTCTGTCGTACAGACCCTGAAGTATAAATATCCAAGAAAGCCCACGCAAGTCTAGAAAATGTGGCACGTCTAGATTTTCTTAGCTTCTGAATATGAAGAAAGTCTCAGGGCTCCATTTCATTATATTATTTTTTTTTCACAAAGGACATTTTTTCAGTAAAATATGTTCATTTCAGAGACTAGCTGTTAGTCTATCGGCCTCACTACGGCAAAGTTTGCGGATACAGGTAACTGTATTTTCATTGCAAGTACTCAGATAGTCCCAGACATACTGTTTCAAGGAGATTCAAAGTTGTTTTCAAAAGTTATTTCATTTTGTCTCAAAAGTTCTTTTCCGTCAAAGCACCTTCCGTTGAAATGTATACCTCAACATCCGCATTCATGTTAGCGTTCGTCAGTGAAATCCTCATACATTTCTAGTAACAGATTTCAAAGCACTGACTTAAACCCAATATCACCAGAACAATTGTGAAAGTCATCAAATTCCTTTCTATTATATTGTTAATCCAGCTTTTCAATATCACCGAAGTCTTTCGGCGTCAAAGGGGATCAGCCGCTGATTTTCATTTGCGACCATTTATTTTCCACTATCATTGCACTTTTACACACACCCGTACAGCGCGCGTGCAACATAATTGATAATGTTCTTCGAGTCCACTATTGGATAAACATCAATAACGACTTCAAGGCGGTTAATCAATAAATCGTCAACGTTCGAGGTAATCTTGGTGCCTGAGCGGCATTGCCAACCGGCCGACTGGCTTTGGTACCCTTCAGACACGTGAAGGATCGGCGAATACCTTGAGAAAAGAAACAATTTGGATAGTATGTTTAGGAAACATTGTCAATAAGTGCCTCCGGCTGTTGACAAAATGGCGGCTTGCTGTGGCCGGTTCTCACGTCTGTTGAGCAAGGTTGCCCGGATGGTGGCTCAGCCTCGCTTTGAGTGCGTCGCAGATGAAACAGACGGCACTGAGAACATTTGTCTCTATCCTGTCCCCAGCTTGAGCAATTAGTGTTGCTCGGAATTGGGTTGAACACAATACGACGTCTGTTTTAAGATAACTTGTATGCGAACTTTGTAATCCATTAACAATAAACATGGCGGATAGGCGACCCACAGAGGCGAGTCATTCTTAGACCTTGCGTGCAACTCTCACAACACAAGTTATTAAGCTCCCGTGAATTCACAAGTGAGGGGTAGTTGGTGAAAAACAATTGCAAGTATAAAAAAATGTATAGATACTTTGAATTAAGCTGAACGACTGATCGGGGATGAAAATAAATTATTAATCGTGTTAAATGGATGCATGATGCTGGAATCATGATTGGCCCCAAAATTCTTTGAATAAACATATATGTTTATTTCAGATCACTTATCTATGAAGACCAAAACACACAAAAAGACAAAGGCAGCAGAAATTATCAGTCTACAGATGTTGATTTCACAAAATATGTAGAAACAAAGCAAATATCCCACGCTTTGGGAGTTAGTGGATCTTTGTTTCACTGGAAACAATAGATTTTGGCTCTTTGTACTTATTAATCTACTTGATCTCAACTTCTTCTGAAACCACTTTGAAAATGGCTTCGTCAAATGTAGAATTAGTGGTCTTGACCGCATGTTTGTCAAGGTTTAAATACATATGTGGCATAAGAAGGAGGATGCTGGAGGTCGACTTCCATCTTATTTGTCCAAGTCAGCTCTTTGTGACCTGTTTTGTAATGTCCGGTAACAATTACTTTCATCAAATGTCCCAGCTATTAAATAGGTTTGCAATTTATACTGAAGACTGAATATATTAACAATGCCGATACCTCGGGGTGCATTTATATGAATGTTCTTGTGACATTTACAGTTTCAAGATTGATGTTAACACAAACAAGTTCCAGTGGACTAATAGTTGCTAACTAGCAGAAAACTAGTTACATATTTCCTTTTTACGTGTTCATCTGAAAATAATGTATATGTCTTAACATTAATGACACAAAGAAACAATTGTTTTCCACCTTCATGGGTATTCACGTCTCTAAGTTTACAATGGATATAAGAAATATAGTAGTGATATCATTAAAGTTTGCATATCACGAAATAATATCGAATAATAATATCGAATTCTCTAGAACGATTTCGACGTAGACTGAATGTAAATTATACGACACTTAACGACAATACTCTCCACAATGTTGATGGTTTCATTGTCAAGGCTGTTTAAATCTGAAACTTGGAAGTGATAGATTATATGTTTCTTTAGATTAGGTTTGTTTAAATTATGTTGTAGATATTTATAGTTCTCGGTCATGTTGTATATAAACTGGCAAAAATAAAAAAAACCCTTGTGCTTTAATTGAACTAGAGACATTGTGATGTTCAGTTTTATCATTCAATTTCTCCACAGTGGAATGTTTTTCTGTTCACTCTTTTTAACTTCTCTTAATAGAATCCTTCTTTCATGTTATCTTTCCGTCAGCGTCTCCCCTTGTGGGAAGTTCAATAACCTTTCTCATTTATGCTTACTCCACACATATGTCAAATGTTCAGTGACAGGCAATACACCGCCAACAATATCTTATACAATTGACGACATATCAGTTCGGCTATAAACATTCACACAACAAGCTGAAATGTACAAGACTCTTTTTTGTGCGGACTCTGTTCAAATGGAAACCTTGAGTTTCCGATGATGTCCTGGGGAACTGCAGTTGCAAATACTTAAACGGAAATTTGTTAACCTGGAGTGTTAAATTGAAACACAATTGATGATGTTTCAATCAAATATATTTTAAATTGTGTTGCGTAAAATTTATCATTTGTAGCTTCAGACCACAATATATGGACAAGTACAGCCTCATGAAGGCAACGCGCTCTGATAATGTCTTAGTTTAGCCCACATCAAGGGAAATAACTCTTATTTGAACCTGAAACTTTGTCATCAACATATACTATTATTGTTACACTAATGTTAAAAGCATATATTTAAATCGTTAAAGCACAAAAATGATCCTCCTACATGTCAATATAATTCTTGTACACGTGATGTCAGTGGTTAAAAACCGAACGATCATGCACGCTCTTTTTAAGATTCAGTGAATCCATTTTGATGTTAACGATGTATTCAGATGAAAGCTGCCCGATCAGTTTATTATCTGTTACAAATCCGCCCGTTACCTTGTACATCAAGTGTTAGACAAGTCACATACTACGAGGCTTAAAAGAGTAATTATTGGAACAAACGGAGTTGAAAATTTCTAATTAAAATGACCCAAGTGTGTACCTACTACGATAATTGGGAGTCGAGTTATACCTGTAATGAGGGCAATACAAACTTCAAAGCAGAATGGAATGTTCTCCGTCACGAATAAAGCTCCGCTGTATGATATATTGTCTTGTTATCGGTAAATCTTTCTTTGTTGCCTTTCTCAATAAGTCTGTCTCTTACGCCCCTTAAAGTCTCATGCGGTGACTCTTTTACAGTCTTGAGGAATCACTTTCGAATTTCGGGCAAATGTAATCCAAGAAAACTTGCTTTTTATTGGCCCGATTCAATGCCACTACGTCATCAATAGAACAGGTTAGCGCGTGAGGTTAGACGCTGGTATCACGCGGCACGAGCGCACGCGCTGAAGCAGACGAGATCTTTGCGAGCAGACGACAACTGAGAATGGATTGGTCGCTTGACTGGCCGAATGGGCTCCGCAATCTTCCTTGGTACCGGTCAGTAGATCATATTAATAATGTGTTTTTAACATGGTGTGTAAGCAAATATACAAACAGCCTAATGATGTATCTTTATTGATGACGTTATATAATCATTACAGCAGAATGTTTGAAATATGTCTCAGTTACTGGTCGATTTGTTGTAACAAAATTATCGTTGAAGTCAATTAAAATGTGTAGTATTTTGAACAATAAAATGCATACTTACCCCGAACAAACTGGAAGGGGGTCTTGTTAATCCATAGCAAGTCCTTTCACCGTAGCGATCCGTTGAGGCGAAATGTTGACAACAACCTTAGTTTTCTATAACAATGCAAGTATGGTTTTTTTTAAACACACAGAAATGTCCTGGTAAGCAAAGGCACCTGTCGAAAACATTCATATGTTTCCATTATCGTGTTCAGTCAAAAGTGAAATTTGCAACAATGAATAGGGCATATTTTTTTTCGACATAAATCATGAAGAAAAACAACGAGCACGTTAGCTCGTGAAACGAATGTGAAATATACATGATACATATCACTGAAATTGACATCACCGACTTTGATATAGCCACGAGTCGTAGATTTGAAATTGACGTAAGACTGACTTGAAATAGACTGCACTGCGTTCCCCAGTCACACTCGAGTAGATAGGTATAAATTTGATAGAATCCGTGCACAATTATACCACTGTCTGTTCCTATAGGTAGATCTAGTACATTTCCCTTGTGGAACAGTAATTGCGAAATAATCGTTCTCAAAGATAACGAAATGCATTTATAAAAAGGATGTAGGTTTGACAGGCATTCGTGCATAATTTGCATGTTTGTGTTGAACTGAACACAACATGTTGTTACGATGCAGTCATATGTGATAATGTCTTTGCTAATCATGCGTCCAGCATAGCTAAATATTTTATATACTTGTCAATTTCACTGGTTTGATACGAGGTGATTGGATTCTGCACAACTGAAAAGATGAACATTTAAAGTAGATTTCTCTGTTCACCATAATACTTTTTTCACAATGTTTCGATTACTATTTCAGTGGGATTTTGTCAGTAAATTTGACTTCGTATTGTTTTAGCTCTGTTTCGCATGGTGATGATGTATTCCTTTGGATAATGCTTGCGAAAATAATTAATGCATATAATTTCAAAATGAATCTTTCTTTAAAAGGGTCACTACTAAACACCTCATGTTTTCCCTGACATTCCCTGATTTATGCATAAAATATAGTATTCGTCCCAAATGTACATGTAGGAGAAAATATTTTCTGCCTGAAAATGAATTCAAATGAAGAGTCATTAGCAATACTTCAGACATTCGATTTTTGATGTGTACTGTTAAAGTTTGTGTACATTTTGTATATCATTTTTTACAACACGTACTGGCATATATGTAGGATGTGTACCTCTACACACCTAATGGGTTAATAATTTCAAATGACATAATGTTTATGAACGCAGCTGGTTGCTGTTTGTCATGAATAGTGATGCTGTTTGTTATGAATAGTGATGTTGTTCGTTTTGAATAAGGAATACTTTTCTGAAGGAGACGTGTTTCACGCGTGCAGTGACGCTGTACTGATCATATTGTTTGGAACATAATCAGGTGATTTTTTTATAAGTTATACCTGCTGAACTCTGCTGAAAAGTAAAATTACATTTGGTAAAAACATATTACAGACACCCTGAACGATTTACTTCCTGCTCTTATTTTCCTGTGATAAGAGAAAATAATAATTATCTTGCTTCTGCTATTTCATTAGATGCATAGACAACTAGTTATTAAAGAATTCCGTGCTGCTTAGGCAGTTTGATATGCCCTATTAACACATTTCGTTGTTTTCGTGGTGAAATATTAGTCCGTAAGAAAATAACAGTAAGCACGGATTTTACATTTATTATGCATTCTTTTATTCTGCAAGGTCAAATCGTGGTTATCTAAACATGACCACTGACTGAATGCTTGACCAATGGTCTCTACGGGTTCACAATGTTACAGCCAGGAACAATGTTGCCTTTGTACATGTCGGTCAAACTTGGCCTTTGCTTTGGACAAGACCGCAACAAACAATTATGCTTCAAAACCGAATATGTTCTTAATGTTCAAAATTCAAATCTTCTGTCACAATGAAATAAGATAACGACATCAAGATGTAATACCCATGGATGCATGTTAGCTATGGGAACAAACACAGCTCAATTACATACTGTCGGGGTATTTCATCCCAAATCTACATGTAGGTGAAAATATGTTCTGCATGAAAAAGAATTCAGTTGAAGTGTAATGGGTAATCCTTCAGATATCCGGTTATTAAAGTGTACTGTTAAATGTTGTGTACATTTTCCACATCGTCAGACATTTTTACAACACGTACTAGCATGTATGTATGTATGATCTGTGCTTATACACACCTGCTGGTTTTCAAAACAATTCAACTGTTCAGTGTGATGTAAAACGTCGTTTATCCGACAAAACAGTTTTCACTGGAGCTAGAAGTCTAGCGATAATGAAAATAATACAAATGGGTAACTTATAACATATAACGAGAAGGTGCGTTTATATCCACACAGCAAAATAACAGATGCTGTTAACAGGTAAGCGAAAATGAACACCTGTACAGTGTTACAATACAATAAGCATGTTGTACAAAACAGCTACTGTAAAATAAACAGTTACACAAATTCACAAACTACTATATAATGCAATACCCACACTATGAATATCAATTGTGCTACAAGCCTAAATAGAGAGAGAATTAATAGTTCAGTGTAAAACAATTAATGAAAACTGTCACACAAACCTACAAAACTGACAATTACACAGTACAAGGTACTGAAGTATGAAAATAAATTGTTACACTAATCTACAAAACAAACCATAACAATACATAACACTGAAATATAAAAATAAACTGTTGCACTAACCTACAAAACAAACAATAACACAATACAAAACACTGAAATGTGAAAATAAACTGTTACACTAACCTACAAAAGAGACAATGCACCTCTAATGATGTGCTAAGTAATTACCTACATATATACAGGGTTTCAAATCTTGTGATAAAAATTGTGATGCATATGACATTTCTCATTTGAGATTTAAAACAAAACTCCAAACTACATCAACAATGAACGAAGACCTGCTGGGAATGTGTTCTGATCAAGTTTGCTTTCTCTGCATGCATGAATGTTGTTTTAAGATGCTTGGACAATGGTTGTCCTACAAATCGGCACTCTCTCCGGTGATAGTGTACCTTGTAATTGTTTTAATGTGAAACAGCTATCACAGTTTCGTCATAGTTAAAGATTTAAGGAAACCGTGGCAGCATAATGCTTCGTCGTTTTCGTTTTATTCGTTTTCCCTGAAACATTGCAAGTACTTGGCCATAAAGTGATAATTGCATTTTCAGATTAATCAAGGAAACTACTGAATCATTCACGGTGAGAGAATTGTCAATTAGTTTCTCCGGATCAGACGGATTTGGTGATTTCAGGAAGTTTTCATAAATTGTGAGCGACGAGATTTATCAAGTTAGTTTTAGAGTACGACATTTAAAATGTGTAACCGGTCGATTGGACAACCAAATTATGCAACCTGTAATTTGGAGGGAGTGTGCGGGTGTGTGTAATGGGAAGGGGTGTTGGGGGAATGAGTGTTGGGTCGCATATTTATGCATAATTGTCATGTTATCGAATAACTAGGATAGGGGGCGTGTCATCATATTAAAGAAGTTGTTTTAATAACATTTTGCATCCTTGATGAAGTTTAACAGACATCAAACATTTCTTAAAATTTGGTCCACAGCCTCTAGCTACCTCTGAAGGATTGCTATGGTAATGCGCCGAGAGGCAGTGTTCTGTTTCTGGCCGGTCCAGCTTGGGTAGATCAATTGAGACACTAACAAATATATGCTTCAACATGTGCTAATAGTGAAACGAGTGCTAATAAACTACACACTGGTGATACATTCCATCATTTACAGTTTCAAAGTTAAATGGAATCCTGTCATTAGTTTATTTTCCTATGGAAACAACATGCGTCACATGTGCGTTTTATTCCATTTCGAAAATCTCAAAGTCCCATGTTACAAGGTAAGAATGAATGCGTGTCGGTCTTATATTTCGCTATCATGTTCCCCACTCTAATTTTGATTAATCATACACGTTTGCCCATTATTACTTGTGGTTTTATGAGAAATAATTCTTTTGCTTGACACGTGGCCCGAAATAGTTTCAACTTGATGCATCTATGTCACTGAAATAACTGCGTTCCTTTGCGTCTGTGTGCACGTTGTGGTTTATTCACATGAAGACTGTGGG
Organism: Haliotis asinina; assembly: GCF_037392515.1. Taxonomy (NCBI): domain Eukaryota; kingdom Metazoa; phylum Mollusca; class Gastropoda; order Lepetellida; family Haliotidae; genus Haliotis; species Haliotis asinina. Next base: position 73,565,241 of record NC_090280.1, read on the forward strand.
ATTCGTCAATGCGACTTTGCATTTTGTAATGTTTTTCATATCTTATATCTATCATATGTGTTTATTTTAATCACACATAGATTCATCTAATTGAAAACAAAAATACCCGACTATGCACTGACCACATATGGCTTTATTGAAATTGCAATAGATATTTGGTTCTGTGAGAAGACATCTATTCATTTGCATGATAGCGTACTCAAATGCTTTGTCGAACAGCAAAAACAGGCTATTGAAATATGCTTCTCTGCCTACTGTGTGGTCCAGGTAACCAATATCGGTATTAAAAGTATCGATCGATTTGTTTGAACGGAGATGAACCTCGTCTTTAAACCTGCTACAAGAAGTCCATGAAACAGTACAAAACGTTAACATAGAGGCTAGTTTTAACGTGTGAAGTTGCACCAACGTGAAGTGACATGTTTGGTGGCCAAATACGACACTACTAAGATGCTTAGTATATGTAATATCTTAGTACCAAGATGGTGAAACTTACGTTTCACACTTCCTAGAGTTTCCGATATTTTCATAAATTTCCCGTTGTATTTCTGGACTTAAAATGAAGTATTTAAATGTATTCAGTTATGGACTTGATGAAGTATTTTTGAGAAAGTTTAGTTCAAGATGAAACAAATGTTTTTGTTCTGTCAGCGAAACGAAAAACTATCAAAGTGAGTAGACAAGGGTTTTCACATACCAGTGCAAAGCAGTTTATAAAATATTTTAATATTGAAATGTAAACTTCCGTTCTCCTTTCAAAATATCTCAATACCACCGTTAAACAGATTGAAATAAGGAACTGCAAATACATATTTGACTTGTTCAGGCAAGGCTCTGTTGTCAGATTCAGCTGTTGTATACTTTCAAAATAACCCCATTATAATGTAACTGTAATGTATTGTAAACTATCTGTGTTAATTGTCCATATCGTGAATGCTTGCAAGATATTATTGCTGCACGCTCATATTTCAGGTTTACCGAATTACTTTCATCACAGCAGAGAAATATTCTGTCACTGAAAAGCAAAATTGTCCACTTGAAATTGAAACCATTGTTCTGAGCAAATACATGGTATACGCACACAGAAATCTTAAACATGGTGTATTACTATTGTCCACGATATAATAGGCTAAATCTCTCTATTACTGACGCGCGTGTCGCCACTTTGTTTCCAATTTGTCGTATATCAAACTTTGACAGCTGCAATCCAATGACACCCTAATACAGGGGGATCTCTAAGTATGTAAATAATGTAGATAAGTACCGGTGATCCCCCAGGCCTACCGGTTGACTGCAGTAATAGAAGGCACGCGTCCCTACAATAGCAATTAAGTCCCAAGGTGCCCCTCGTTGACACTCGTAATTGAGAGGGTTTGCAAAGGATGTGGACCTCAACATGAAATGGACATTCCTCTTCCGCGTCAGTGTGTTAGTTTCAGACAACAGCTATCAATCAAGAGATGATATGAAATTAACATTTATCCAGAAAGGGGTGCACAAGTCAAATTTGTATGTAGCATCCTAACTTGTTCACTTGTAAATTGTGTCATTCAGAAATTGACAAGAAGGTGATGACCTCTTGACATTGATACTCGTGCAAGAAATCTACATGAACATCAGTGATTGTTGGGTACGTTGCAGGTCCTGCTTTGTGCTCTTTGTAACTGATACGGTGCACCAGGAATTGTTTACAGGATTGTGACCATGATTACAGCTGTCATTGATATTGTCAGAAACAAATTGTTTACGTGTACAAATTTATGAAACAGCATTGAAAACGCAACGTCTGCTTTAATCCTATCTTTTATGGTCGCGGCAAAACGTTCATTGCTTATATCGAAATAACCGAATGCTCAACATAGATTCAATATTCATCGACTGATGGGAGTATCTCGGTATTTAACAATATCGTTCACGTCCGATACATGGCACATACGATATACATTTCATTTATCACAAGATAAAACACTCTGACATCGTTGTTATAAATTGCATGTATATTAACACGTTGTCTGAACGTCAGCTGCAATGCATCAACACCCTAAGCCATCTGAAGGATGTCCAACAGGACATAGCAGACCAACGATGGGAACATTAAATTCATCTACATGAATAATATAATGCTCAGAGCTCAATAATGTTTAGTTTCGATAAAGCTGATTAGATTCTTTAAACTGGCGGATATTCATTGAAGTAGAGATTTTGGCTTACTTGATTTACCAACACGCATTTCCTTACGCGATACCGAGTTAGCAGAAACACTGACTCTAAGGTGTCAGCTGACAAGATGGTTATGAAGGAGTCCATTTCATAAATCCTCGTCTTCTGAAATTGGAGATGAAAATTTAAACTTAACCAAAAATACTACTTAGCTACACACTAAACCTTGTACAATAATTCCAAATTTCCAACAAACAATTCATGAAACTGATGTTACCGATAAGAATGACATATTAGTTCACGTTGATTTGTTTTGAAAGAAATTTTTAAAAAGATATACCAGACCCAAATGATAATGATAACATTTAGCCAAATATGGCAAATCACGCACGCCTATTATTGCCCAACGAATCACATCCAAGTTCACCAAGATGAAAGCATGTGTTGGCATTTCTTTGGCTTCCTTATTTATATACACATGTTACAGCTGATTCTGCTTTAAAAGTGTCATTATACATCCCATGAATTGCGAACAGCATACAAATATAATTTGGTTGGTTTTCGTCCAAATATGTAACGGCGGAACACGAAGCAGACAATGGAGGACAAGAACTCGTCACGCACAGAATCCATGACTTGATCAGCGTAGTGCCATTAGTTTAGCTGTTAGAAGCCCTCTTAACGTTGACATTTAAACGGCATTCCAATAGAAATAATTATACCCACGTTCTTTCTTCAAGAGGGTAAGGTTTGGACTAACCAACACGTATGTATGTCTAGCGTGCGAAATGTATTACTCTGTCAACAAACAGGCTCATTTAACTCGCAGCCCGCCAGTACCTAGTCCGTGTTGACAAGTTTAATCCCCTCGACATGTATTTTGTTCGTATTCATAAATTACAAAATGCCCACCGGGTTCTACTTTATTCTAATTTGCTCATTTATTACACTTAGTGAGAAACACGAAAAAAGACCATGAACTGAAAATACCAACTTTGTCATTCAGAAATGAATATGAAAGGTAGCCTCTCCACACATAGGTTTGATGACCATTTCAAAAATTTGATTATAAAAAAACATCCGGAGGCTCCAAATCCTTTTGTCTGGTCTTGCGTGTACATATTTCACACTTATGACGGTTGTAGATTATCTTTATGACGTTAAGTAATGTCATTCGGCGTCATAGTGAATTGACATTACGTGCTCTCGTCTTCTAATGTCTCAGTGTGAGACGAACAACGTAAAGACTTCTGCATGCGGGTTGTTTACGTAAATTGCTAATAATGCACATAGTATATTATAATATGTTCCGGAGTTTACTGAAAACAAATCTTGAATCGTCCGTTTATACTTTTAAATACATCCTTTCATTGCTTATCTTTTTTACTTCATATATTCTCATGGAAACGAACAACGGAAAACATAAAAGTGTTCCTGTATTATTTTCCAGCTTTCTTCTCAAGGTATGTAATACACTGTTGGTGAAATTCTGGAAATAGATACAGGAACACTTGTACTTTCACACGATCCCTTATTCGCTCCCCTGAGTATATTACTTTCATCGTCTTGGTTACTTACAAACTGTTTTCCTAATGTAGGATAATTGAGACTGGTTATTCTCTGCCCTTGCCCAAATTGCCTGTCCGGACACAGAGGTCCCGGAATGTTTCCATTTTGTCATCGGCGATATGCCGTGGTCTGGTGTGATGAAATTATTAATCCACGATAAACAAATCAACTCAGATATTAATCAGACTTCTTCGTCTCAACATTCAGCAAATTGCCTTAAGGAAAACCAGGGATCTGGTACTTTCAAGCCGAGCTATCGATGTTGATAGTGCGGTGGGACAGCAGAGAATTTAAAGCGGTCGTTTGTCGCCCTAAGGTCCGGGTTCAATTTCGTTCGTGAATAAATTGTGTTTAGACAAGCGTTATGTTTTCTTGCTCTCTCTGCCATGACATTGCTTGGCGACTGCAAAAGGCGATCCAACGCCAGTCTGACTTCAAAGGATAGTGAAAAAAGTAGCATTGTTGCGTTATAAATTGAACCGCCATGTTGTTCCATATAATAAAATTTAGTTTGCAAACAAACAAACAAACAAACAAACAAACAAACAAACAAACAAACACCGCCAGACAGACTGCAGTCAAACTTGCTGCGGCAGAATCTCGACCTTGGGGCTGCACTATACATGAATAGGAGATAATGTGACTATTACTGAATTAGAATCTCATTCTGCAAAACAAAGTTATATAGAAATCCAAACATAAACTGTAAGCTTAAAACAGGAACAGTGCTTCATTCTGTATTTACATGCTTTAGTGGTATGGTATGAACTTCAGTTTGGCAGGGATTAATTTTGTGAATACAAATGATTTATCATCAAACTGTCAAAGCGAATTAATTGTTCACCAAGTCGTTGGAAAAACTTCCGAGCTTGAGACATGTATTTATCTTATTATCACTGTTTCTGCTATGTCGACGTTGAAACCAAACAGTCTTCTTGCATCGATGGGAACGTCGGCGCCACCATGGTCCCATGCTCCCATGAACACAGCGAGAGACCTATGCAACAGTAGTGCAGTTTCCGTCAAGTAATAATTATGGTACCACAACATAATGCTTATTTCCTGAACAATCCTACAGATAGTAATAACCGTCCCTGGATCGATGAAAGTCTTTTCTTTGATTCTATCGTGTATGAAACAAAATTTAAAGTGCACTTAACAAAATTTATTGTAACCTTTGACACTGTACGTTAGTTTCAATCGGGAGACTGCAATGAAGCGCGATATGTCCTCTTCAATGGGTATACGATGCAGAACCTTCTTGGGCCTGATATCTTGGGTTGTATGGCGTTTTCCCATGGAGACGGGGATACGAACAGGCTGCACAGTGATGGAAGTGAAATGATAACTATTATTCCAGTGTCACACATTGACCAATGTAAAACTGTACCACAGTAATATATGAGGTGCGGCGAACTGGGGTTTAACGTCATACAAGTTCGCTTATATAATGACGTGCATGCGTGTGCATGTGTGGCTGCTTGTACCAGTCCTGACTTAGGCTGGTTTTATAGTGCTAGCTCACCTGAGATAGATTGGCAGAGATAAGCATCACTAATACACTCAGACACATTGTACTGACGCCGAGCCGACTAATCCTTGTTGGGCCCATTAATGCCGAGCACCAGGCATGGAACAAGAAGCACCATATTTTAATGTCTTTTGGTATGACGTGACCTTCCGCTCTCCAGGCAGAGTAATATATGAACCTGGGTAATGCATGAACCAGGTAATACATGTACCAGAGTAATATATGTTCCAACGCATTACATGGTCTGGAGTAATATGTGTTACGGAGTAATTTATGTTCCAAGGCAATACATGAACCAGGGTTATATATGTTCCAAGGTAATATATGCTCAAAGGTTATATATGTTCCAGAGTATGATGTGTTCCAGAGTATGTTCCATAGTATGATATGTTCCACAGTATGATATGTTCCAGAGTATGATATGTTCCAGAGTATGATATGTATGATATGTTCCAGAGTATGATATGTTCCAGAGTATGATATGTATGATATGTTCCAGAGTATGATATGTTCCAGAGTATGATATGTTCCAGAGTATGATATGTATGATATGTTCCAGAGTATGATATGTATGATATGTTCCAGAGTATGATATGTTCCAGAGTATGATATGTTCCAGAGATGAAAGTCACATACTCGCGAATTGGTAAAAGATATACAAACGTTTACCGGAAGTGTCTTCTTGGAAAAGAAGAATCCGAGTTGTCAAGCTGCCGTAGCTGCATTTTCAACAACAGTTCACTATCAGATCTGTTTCCGTTTGGGCTCATTGAGTTTACTGTCAGAATGAACTCGGGAACAACGTTGAATTTGGAGTTAAATTATCCACACAGAGGCATTATTATGTTAAGGTAGGATCCAGTGCCCAGATTCTCGAAGCGCTCTTACTGCTACGCTAGTCGTTATTTATGTTAATGTGTGGCACTTACGGCTATCGTTAGTCCTATGGGAGCTTCGAAAATCATATGCCAGAACCTTATCCACACAGAGGCATTATTATGTTAAGGCAGGATCCAGGACGGTATCCACACAAAGGTATATTTATGCTAAGGCAGGACCCAGGACGTTATCCACACAAAGTCATTATTATGTTAAGATAGGATCCAGAACCTTAACCACACAAAGGCATTGTTATGTTAAGGCAGGATCCAGGACATTATCCACACAAAGTCATTATTATCTTAAGATAGGATCCAGAGCCTTATCCACACAAGGGCATTATTATGTTAAGGCAGGATTCAAGGCCTATGTTTTCGAAGCCCTTTTAGCGCTAAGATTGTACGTTAATGTTAATGTATAGCCCTCTTAGCGCTAAGAGAACTTGGAAAATGTAGGCCCAGGGACCCGTTTCACAAAACTCTCATAAGCCTAAGATCTCGTAACGCTTCTCGTAGCATTTGTACCTGGCATACTGTAACATAGGAGGTGCAAGTGCTACAAGAAAAGTTACGAGACCCTAGGCTTACGAGAGTTTTGTGAAAAGGGTCCCAGGACCGTAGGTGACAAACAGTGAAGATGTTTTTGTGATATGTAAGATTGGACTGCGGCTTAATTTCGAGATACGGAGGCTTTTAAGATCCAGGAACTGACACATGTTTGTAGCATATCTACAGTCCTGGCTTAACTTAGAAATACAGGAGCCTTTTGAGATCTAGAAATTGATACGTATTTGTGGTTTGCTCTCTGGAACCCTGACTTAACTTTGAGATACATGTAAGGAGAAATTTAGGAGCCTGACGTTCCTCTCCTTTACTGACGTTTCAGTTTCTCTTTACAAATTTGTTTCAAATTAGATAATCTAGATTTTTTGACAACACACTTCCTAACAAGCTAATGCAGCCGTCTTCATTTTGGTATTCGTGGTCTGAAGATCAATGACTACCTCAAGGGCGTGACGCTTATTGCAAGGCGTGTTACATGACCGTCCCGGCTTTATTAAGCATCGACACATAGCTGCTGAACACGAGCATCTTTGTGTGTAATTTGACATATCAACAGCGGGGTATATGACTAAAGATCCATTAATGACGGCGCGGATATGGTTTTCGTACAGAAATCTATATTGGAAAAAATGAAAAAGGGTGGGGTGACGCAGAGGTGACGAGTTCATACGCTGATGCTTTCCATCGGCAAAACTGTCAGCACGTCAGATAACAGCTCTCCTGGGTCAAACTTCCAAGCGAAATTTTATTTTGTTTATTTTCTCCTAATATTGTGGTCAGTAGTTGAACGTCTGGTGTCACTGCTGTGATATGATGTCCTGCATGCAGTGGTTTCATGTATTTGTCATATCTGTGGTGGCCATTGAAGTAATCAAATGTATCTTTCTTAAGGGGAATATCTTAATTTTCACTTTAAAGAAGCTATAGATTGCCATAGTTTTCGAAAATCCGAATGGAGAAGCCGTCCAAGTCTGTCTCACAGTCCTGAACCACATAATATTGCCTACTGCCAAGTCATCTCTACAGTGCTAAAGTCGCAAATGAAAGAAGCCTAGACTTCCTCAGGTTCTCTGGTCGCCTGGGTCTCCTTTTCAATTAAAGTGGGTTTGTTTGTTACAATCAAAATTATATATATTCAGAGACTAAGCATCAGTCTAAGGTCGTGCATGCTATCAGCAGTCAACTCTAAGATTCCAGTACCTTGTCGGGTTTTTTTAATAATCTGTACCCTGACCTGTATTTCGTGAAGCTGAGATACATGCAAACATACTTAAATGCTGAGATATATAGGTTTATACCGTAATGCTTAGATACACACTAACATTTTAATGCTGAGATATATAGGTTTATACCGTAATGCTTAGATACACACTAACATTTTAATGCTGAGATATATAGGTTTATACCGTAATGCTTAGATACACACTAACATTTTAATGCTGAGATATATAGGTTTATACCGTAATGCTTAGATACACACTAACATTTTAATGCTGAGATATATAGGTTTATACCGTAATGCTTAGATACACACTAACATTTTAATGCTGAGATATATAGGTTTATACCGTAATGCTTAGATACACACTAACATTTTAATGCTGAGATATATACTTATATACTGGAATGCTGAGATAAATACTAACATATTTTACTTGTGAAATAAATGTTAATATTTTGTAAAGCATCATGGTATCATGCATACAATTCATGAGAATATGATCGCATATTAACGATCAGGATGCTGTTGTACTAAACCAACTTAGTGCTAAGACTACCTTTAGTCTGTGTTAAGGGAAGGTACGGTCACCCTAGCGTTAAGATCGATTTGTGCAACGGTCCCCAGGACTCTGTTCCTCAAAGCGACCGTGGCAAAACGATAACTGAAAGTCTGTCTTAAAGCACGGGAGTTATGATCGTCGAAGGGTGATGAAGAGACCTGTGAAGATCTAGGCTAGAGCTGATCTTCAGTAACCCATGCTTGTCGTAAGAGGCGACTATAGACTGGCACATGTCATTGTACCTCAATTGCGTAGATCGGTGCTCAAGCTGTTGATCACTGGATTGTCTGGTCCAGACTCGATTATTTACAGACTGCCGCCATATAGCTGGAACATTGCTGAGTGCGGTGCAAAATTAAACTCGCTCACGCTTCGAGGAACGGGGCCCAAACAAAGCAACAATCAGAAATTACTGAACCCAGAGTTTTTTAATGACACTGATGACGAGTAGTTCATTCTCGTTACCGGGTCCTCATGTGAATCCTAAATCCCACAACCATGACGGAAACAAACGCATCCTTTAGGAAACAAACAATTAAACTCCCATAAACGTGTCACACGTTCCAATATCTCACTAAAATATACAACGCCGCAACCACATAGTTTATAATACGTCGTAAACTCCGCGGCGATCGATGTGTTTGATTTAGCTTTCTGTGAACAATGAATGTACTTCTCACTTATTGACATACTCTTAAATCTGTGGGTTTTTTTCACGGTGTCACGTGATTCAGTACGAGTTTTTGTGTATACGTACGCAATGTCCATCAACGTTTAACCCTTCAGTATAATATAGTAATGGCGGTGGCGTGATGTAGGCCCCGCGTCACTAGGTTCAGTCTATGTGAGAACAGCTAACTGACTGTACATGGCCATCAATAAGTACATGGCACCAATCACACGGTTGCCGTAAGAAACAGTTTCCATTGGAAGAAGCATACTTAAAATTATTAATTTTGAAGAAAATATGGAACAAATTTGAATTATAAACTAGCGTCCAAAAGAAACACCACTAAACATGTTTCTTGTCTAAAACAAAACTTAAGCTAAATATGGTAACATTAAATGTTTCATTGTAAAAATCAATCATTCAGCAATAGTTTTTAATGGATAACAAGAAGGAAAACGACGCAACTCGCGATCTAATATCACATGAATGACATTATCCAGTATTCGATCACCAACGCAGAGTCGAATTGGAGCTTTTACAACTTTAGGGGCAGCCCATATTGTTCTATGCCAGGGGTGGCCGCCTCTACATGTGATGCAGGCCCGGCGTCGTACTGAGTAGCTGAGTCTTCTGACGTCTTGCTTAGGGATCCGACGCCATTCCTTTAGCAGAGCAGCTGCCAAGCGTTCCGCGTCAATGGCTGATTTTGGCGTTTCCGAATACGACGTCTCAGTTATTCCCAAAGGTGCTCAATTGGGGACAGATCTCGAAGAGTTGGAACTTGCTTTCGTCACCAAAGTTCACTATTTTTTCCCGTTTCGCTGCTGCCAGTGTGGTACAGTCCTGGTTCATCTCAGTTTGGCACGTCGCTGTTGGCACGTCAACGTCATGCCCTTAAAAGATTGATCGGCACAGAGATCATGAATGAGGAGTCGTCTGGTCACACTCTGTCTGCTGATTGGATGTCCAATACTGTTGGTGCTTGATGACGTCAGAGTGACGTATCGGTTCCTCAAGCGCAACACCCGCAAACATCGATCTTCGTGTTGGGTAGAAACCTTCAGCCTATCATTCTTTGGTCTGTGTGCAGGACTGCCAATCTGTCGTGTGACAAGTCTTCCAATGGTGGATTTCCTGAATCCCATGGTCTTGGCCACATGCTCTTGTGTCTGTTCCATCTTTAATATACCGATTTCTCTCTCTCCCTCTCTGCGCTGGTGTTAAACGAGGCATCTTCCTGGCCGCCAAACGATTAAAATGATGTAAGAGAATAAACCTGGTTAGATTTTAAACCATAATTTGATTCGGGTAACTTTGAGCACAGTTTCCGTTTTATTCGTGTATTTTTTTTTTCACGAAATTCGAATTTCAAGTGCAAATGCTCACTTGGAATAGACACGTCGTGTTTGAGATATGTGTTTTTAGCTATTTCCAAACAGGCTGACAATTATTTTGACAATTTACAGTCGTTTCTATTTTGGTGGCGTTTCCATTTGCCCCGCTAGTTTACAACTGAGCACACAATGTCATGTCAAAAGTGGCCAAATGTAAAATATGTTATATTTTTGGATTATTCTTTCTCATTAAAGTGCAGATTTTAGTATATTTATTAGGTCGAGTGCCATCCAGGATTCGAAACCACGCTCTCTCGTGTCCTTGCCGCCAGGACACAAACTCGGCGATCTAAGCCACTCAGCCACCGCACAATCTACTTGAGGCCTGACACTGAGAATGTGGGTCCGAATCCCGCATGGAGCATAACCTAATAGATGTGAGTTTAGTTTTACGCCCATTTAGCAATATTCCAGCAATATCACGACAGGGGACCCCAGAAATTGGCTTCACACATTGTACCCATGTGGGGAATTGAACCCGGGTCTTCGGCGTGACGAACGAACACTAACCCTTCTGTATCTCTAATAGAAGCACTGGAATGTTAGAAATCTGTCATTGGTTATTACCTGTACTATGCAACAGACCTAAAATGGCATCTACATGCATATATATTTTTGCTACATTCAGTTTAACATGTTTATGGGCAACCCCGAGACCGAATAAAAAATATCATATTTCATCTTTATCGCCGTTCAAAACATGATTGTTTTGTTCCAATTAATCAATGACGTTAGCGCATAACCTGTCTTTTCAGCCACGTGTTCAGCCATATGTCGGTTACATTGTCACCATTAATGTGACACGCTGTGATATCACTGAAATATTGTTCCAATCAGGGCCTATCCATTCCTTTCTGTCATCTTTCTCCTCCTCTTTGTAGGTTTGTATATACAACCCGCTTAGATACATATTTTAACTGCTATGTACCTCGATTATGTTCATTTCAACAAAGGACCTTATAATTCACCATACATCCCATAACAACCACATGTTGATTGCACTGGGTGCACGCATTTATAACAAATAAATCCAAAAGGTCGTGACTGAGTGCGATGTTTATGCCGAGTTATCGACTATAAAACGATGTAATGCAAACAACAAAGAATTAAAAGAGCAATAAAAGCTGAAAAAGCTTATTTGATTTGTTGTTTGGGGACGATAACTTGAGACGCCATTCCCACTGCTTATACCCATAAACCACAGTGAGTTTGTCGATATTGAGTGCAAATTTGGTCGTTTTCTTTCATCCTAATTTCTCTATCTGTGCTTCCTTTCTCTTTTCACGCCAGAGTAGTCTCCCTTGACAAGTTTTATCGCTTACATACATGATAATTTGTCTTTCACGCCGTTTGGGCACCATCGACGCTCCGTATGTAAGACGTGATCGCATCCCGCTGTTTTATGGCTACTATTACGCTGCTGGCAAATAAACGCAATGATATGGGCTATAGTGGTACGTCCTCAATAGACAGAGTCAAGTCACGCGTAGTGATTTCATAATTTGAAGCCATTGTGACTAGCCGCCCGCTCACATCATTTGCGGTGGAAAATCTTCAAGGGTGGACAAAAACCTTCCATTTTTCTTTTGACAAGTTTAATAGGTACTATCTTCCTTACAAATAGTTCTCAGCTTGTTCCACGTGACAGGCACGAACTGGAGGAATAATATGGTAATTGCGGAGGATTTGAGACCACGTTCCATCAATAAGACGCACCTCCGTGAACTTCTGAAAATGCCTTTGCACTTGAACGTCTTCTTTTGTTCACTTATCTCCCTTTGTTTCGAATTGACATCTCTGACAATTTTTGCTGTATATGCAAAGACAATCAGACCTAAATTCTGTTCATATGCGTTCATTTTATCATTGACACATGTACGTTTTAATCGGAGATGGCGGTTTAGTTAGCTTTACGTTATATAGCTGACACGTTGCGAGCAGCGTACATCACCACATAAATCTGATTTATGTTTCGTCTAAGAAATAGACATTTAACGCTCATATTTTTGTCTATCTCGGTACAAGGCATACAGGTGCATTTGGCAACGTATGATCACTTTTTTACAAAGTTAGATATGTCATGATGCATATTGTACTAATAACTTTTTTCAAAGTTAGATATTTCATGGTGCGGATTGTACTTATAATACATGTGAACTGTGTTAAGGAACGTTGCATAACTGTGCAGAATGATGAATAGGAATATTCTATTTCGAGTTTATTGTCACCCTAATATCTTTATTGCCCCCGTTACGTATTCGACCCGCTGAGTGCAAAGCGAAATTAGCAGATCAGGCTATTACCCAATATTTCGTTCTTCAAAAAGTGGAATCGGTGAAATATTGTTTGAAAATAGTTCTGCGATAGTACGATTGTGAACATTTCAGATTTATCGTCTTTCACATTCCAAGTCCCTCGTGATAATATCACCTGTAACAAAAGGTGTTTTCCTTGAACAGAAAGCGCTATGTTTCGCTACAAAGGTTTCAGTTTCTTCTTGTACAATGTCAGCACCTATACGATCCTGTCAATGTCTTTCATTTCGGAGAAGAAAGGTTTGTTAATTCAATGGTGGCTGCATATTTCTCTGAAATATACAATATCAGCGTGTCAAGCGGCTGTGTAAATCTTCTATCAAAACTGTTGTCGACGGCTCTTTTCCTGAAATATGCAACATCTAATTGTTGTATATTTCACTCTGCGGGTATCCGATAGCGGATATTTCTGTACTCACGTTTCACCTGTCTATACTCTATAGCATCATGTATACACACAAAGATGTATCATTAGGTAACGCATGTCCTTAATCTACAAGGACATTCCTGAAAGTTAGTTGGATTGGTACTGTATCGCTGCATGTTATTCTTGCAAAACTGTTTCTTATATAGTGCAATATGACTGAAACCGATTAATTCTGTATTCAATTCAATTTGTATTTTCACAATTCGTTGCATATTTTTCATCTGGTGTCTGTTACACTTCTGAAAATGAATTAAAATTGCATCTGTTCTCACTAAAACCATGAAATCTATATTTCTCAAAACCCTCTCCTGACTTTGCGTGAGTCATGTGAATTTAACGTTGCTTTTTATGGTATTCAAGTTAAAGCTCTGGTATTTCAGTCAAACCACAGTGTCACGAGTATTTATCAAACGAATATTTTATCACTAAAATACTTTACTTTTTATTTAAATATAAAAACGGGAGTGCTGAGTGCAGATGTTAAGTTATTTCATTGTCCATTCAAGCACCTCACCGGTAATAAAATATTTCACACAAGGAGACAAATGTTTAGACCTACAGAACCCCCTGCAAAGGATAATAGAAGCTTCAACGCTTTTGAGAGCTTAATGTTTGACGCCCCTGTGTGTGGTTGTGTGTGTTATCGGCCGGTGTGATTTTTCTTTAAAAAGGAAATAAGCGGTGATTTCAAAGAATATGTAAATGTCTTTCTCCATCATCTCAAGGTGCTCATGTTAAATTCACTCGATGATGATGCTCTGTATATTGACCACTGATGTATGCAGCTTCTGTTATTCACCATCTGTTAGATTAACTCAAATTGGTTGTCGTCTAATGTTTGGGGTGACCTAGAATTGTACTCTGCAGATATATTTTGAGCAATAAATCTTACATCATTTTCGATTAATTTTCGGGGATTTCTTCTGAAGATGGAATTTCTGCCAGGACTGTTGTTGACGCTGCAGTAAATATATTTTAGCAAGTCAGCTCATATACGTACATTTTCATTCTACCAGAAATTCATTGTTTTAAACGTCTATGCAGACATGTATCTGGATTTTCTTTTATCGAAGGGCTGTGGGGTAGCCCGATGCGCTCCTCACGGCGAAGAGACGGATTCGATTTTTCAGTGGGTACAATGCGGGAAGCCCATTTCTGGGGACCTCCGCTGTGATATTGCTGGAATATTGCTAAAGGCGGCGTACAATTAAACTCACTCACTCACTCACTCTTTTACTGATGGAAGATTTTGAACCATGTGCTATAACCATGGATGTCGTAATGTCGGATATAGTCAACGGTTCTGTGAGACATAGACTCTAAATTCCACATTTGTTAAGAAACGTATAATATATTCAGTCTAAGTAAACTTGGTTTCGGTTTTATTCGTTACACTCCAGCACTGAGTCTAACAAACCTTAGTAGAAGGTCGCGTCAGGTAACCTTTGAGCGACCTATGACCGTCCAACCAATAGCAAGACGGTTAAATAGATTTGACCAATCAGACAGCTTAGGGATCGGAGGGACTTACAAAAATCCGCATATAACACAGTTATTTGACCTGCAGTATATACGCTTTTGGGTTTCTGTTGACATGGTCACCATAAGCTAATATTTCCGCAAGATGACATCCTTGAATATTGCCAAAAACACTGTTTTCAGCGACTGTGTACTCGCCGTTATCACGGTTGTCACGTGCTCCCATTCGTAACTACTCGCCTCTTTTCGTGACCTACAAGAAGACTCGTACACCTCTCGTACGCCGTTATTGCCAAGAATCGTGGCAAACCAAACAAGTCGCGCGCAGTAAAACGCATTTCAAAACATGAAATTGGCGGAACCTTTGAACTTTGAAACTTCACTACACTATACAAAGAATAACTCAGACATAAACTTTGAGATAAAGCATGAACAACTTTCAACACTGAAACATGTTTGCAAAGGGAATGGCCGTATTGTTGTTTCGCCCACGCGATGTAGGTATTCCAAGAGCCATGTTTGGAAATTCAAAATTTGCTTTCGTTGATCATAGTACAAGCCTATTTCCATCTTCATGCCCGTTTGTGCTTAGACAGAACCCAGTCGTAAACATGGCCATGAGAGGGGTACGATACGCCATCCGGCTTGGCGGAATGACGCGAGTAGTTACGAATGAACATGCGCCGTGTGCATCATCCCGAAGCGATCATACGCTAAATAACATTCGGAATCGTTCAGGTACAAACCTTTTTCGAGATAAAAAGTTCAAAAGGTATGTGCGAATGTCCTCTTTCGCGATTTGGTAAGTAGTGTTCTGATTGGTCAATCTCAAAGTTTACCTGACGCGACCTCCCATAAGGTTTTGTTAATGGAGAGTAAAGAAAGTACTGAGGCTAAGTTTACTTAGACTGATGACATATTTGACCCATGTTGATAATGACGCTGTATAAGTATGAAACTGATTCAAGTGAGGGGAAAAAATAAGCAAAAATCAGTAGTGTCCGAATTATAGAGTTAGTGAGGCGGTTTCGTAGCCTAGCGGTTAAACCGTTCGCTCGTCACGCTGAAGACACGGGTTTCATTCCCCACATGGGTACGTGCGTGAAGTCCATTGAAGATCCCAGCGGTGACTTGCTGTAATATAGCTTAAAGCGTCTTTCGTGTATTTTGGCAAGGGAGGTAATTCGGAAGTATTCAACTACGGGGAGAAGGGATGACATTAGAGTCGCGGCCCAGTATCTAATGCGATTATGATGACCCTTATTTTTAAGCGAGGTGAGGTTAAATAATTACTGCACTCTTAAATAATCCACAACAAATATAATATGAAAACCACAACCACATAGACACTGAGAAAGAGAAACATACCCACTTTATCTAGTGACAAAACGGGAGAACTGCTTTGTAATTCATGTCTATGCAACCGTCGCTCATACCAGCGACAATATGCTTTTTGTCATTTGATTCTTTGTTGTTTGCTATTTGACGTCGGTCCTTAAAGAACTGACACTGGGGGAGACAGTATAGAGTGTGACATCACAATCCTCGAAGGTTGGTAATTTTATGTAAATATACTTAGTATTCCAGTTGACTGGGTAAAGGGGTAAAAATAGATTTACAGCGACATGGTACTTGCTATGTTTGCAAATGCCGGAAATACATGCCGATAATGAAGAAAAGTAAACTAGTTGTGTAACATGCGCTGTGTTTTAAACGTATTCAATCAATTTACATTTTTATAATATGTATTCTTTACGTTCTAAGCACCACTTGGCCAGTTCGCTGATTGGATAGAATACCCCACAACCCAAGATATATTCAACACAACACTGGGCAAAATGAACTGAGATGTATAGTTTCTTTTGCTCATCAGTATAACTCGTTGTAACTTGTCACCGAAAATGGGTTGCAGACTCGATGTCATCTGGAATGGTCAGTGAAACTGTATTTGAATGAAGTTAATAGTGTCTATTTTGCGTGTATATTGATTGTATTATAAAAATAATTATGTTATGTTTTTATATTCAATTGCTCTTGTGAGGTTTCTCGCCAGCTTTTAACTATTTGCATCTGTAAGTCGGGGTTTTCCATTAATAACCGTTAGGAATAAATACAGAAGAATAGAGAAGGTGCCATTCTTATAATGGAATCACTATCGTTCTGAGTGCTGCGGGCGGGTAAAAAATCCTCCATTGTGGTTTCGTGTTTCTTTACGGCAATCATTTAGTGAGAAATAGCCATATATCACACGAAACTACGTTGCAAATTGTTGTTTACTTTCTGTCGGTCTTGGACTTGCAAATTATTCAATTGTCCATGGCCTCGTTGACTTAGACGAGGTAATGCAAATGGAACATCATGTTAACGAAACACATTTCAGCAGACAATCTCGTGTTAATGTGCCGAGTATAAACATTGAAACTGAATATGTTCTTTCACACTGTTCCTTCGGACAATGAATAGCTTACGGAAACGAAGCAACCTCCGTTGCGTTCTGCTGACGGTGGCAATCAAGAATCTTATTGATAATCGTTTTCACACCAGAAAAGTGACTTTTTCAATGAATATTTACGCTCTGAGTTACGCGGATAATCGTCCCTTGTTAGAGAGCGAGTTTCGTTTTTGAGCGGACTGGATTTTCGCAGAGTGAAACAGATTGGCTTGTCGCATGACAGTCACACATTTCGTTCCGCGATAAAACATATTCCGCAATTTCGATGTTTAGTCAAATTTCTCCTTCTGCTGTGGCGCAAATTGATTTCTTCACTCAAGGAGTCCTTTAGGGGTATTCCTTATCATTTTTTTGGCGGAGTTGAGAAACTTGAGATTTTCATTTATGGCGGTTTCTTAACAACACGAACAACCATTTCTCCTCAAGAAAAACTCATTAGGTATTATCTAAACGTGAAAAATGGCACGTTTTGCCCAGAAATCTCGAGAGGGTCCGCTCGATAAGCGAATATTGCCTCTTCTCTTTAGTTTTAACGCTTACCATGGTAAAATGGCTACGAACAAATTATTGTTCGTGGAAGAGCTCTGCGCAAGTTCGTGACGTGTGCGTATTTCGCATTCAAAACCTAGCACCTCGTAATTGTTCCGAGTTCGGTTGAGGACTCAGGTTAAAGTTTTCACTTAACTCCTTTACGTGTTAAATTACACCATATTCTCATTACCAACGTTTACTCACATTCAGGAACATTTGGCTTCCGTGGGGAATATTTGGAAGGAAATATTTCTATCCGTTTCATTTTCAAATCCGTATAATTGGTTCAACCAACAGCTGCGCGCGCAGAGATATATATTTCTATGAGCGATTAGTCTTTTTTTTGCTCTCATAACTGTCTTTGTTACCAAAAAATGTGTTTTGTATTTTTCTCCAAACCCACAATCGTCATAATAGCATTACAGCAAAACATCAAACGATCTAGATTTGTCAATTTCATTTTCTCCCCAGTTCACGAAGTAATTAAGAAATTGTGGATTCTGTTGAATTGCAAATGATGTTTAACAAAACATGATCTCTGGAGCTGAACTGATTTAAACCGTTTTATCTCGGTTATTATCTGGCGCTGATTTTCGTCGCTTTTGCGTTTAACTGCGTCCTTACATGCATATCTCCATTGTCTTTCTGGCGATTTTAGGGGACAATTACTGTTCTTTCCGTATAAAAGGCCCCTGCTAGTAAAACACATGTTGGTCTCATTCTGTTGAAAAATTTACCACCTATTAGTTAGATCTAGAGATATACAGCAAGTTTATAATTTAGTCGCTGCTGTTGCAAGATGAAATGTTCCCAAAACGCTGAAATTGCTTTCATGGTGTTTTCCTGAAATCGCCATGCGATGATCCGTTTTAAAACTGGATGTGCTACTTTTTCCGTCTTTTTGTAAATTTTTTATTTTCATATTTTGTGTGAATTAGTTTCAAAGAATAAAAAAAAAAATTAAATGGCTCTATGTGATGGACATATGGCGCCGTTAAATCAGTTAAACTGACACGGAAAGTATTTTGTGTAACATGAGGTTTAATATTTCCGGCTGAAAATTTAAAGTATTAATTAAAACAAACAAGAAAACAAAGAATGCAGATATTTGTGGACAAAGGTATCAAAAGCCGGTCTATGGGCAACGGTGTCGTTTGCAGTTTTAGCCTTTTTCAAGCTCTTGCATTTTGCTGGGATTACATATTCCATACCTCGCTTCGAAAACATCTGACCCCAGACTAAGAATCTCGCCAATGTTTTTGTTAACATTTAGAAATGATCTTCGGATAACAGAACGATTAGTAGGCAAGAAGGCAAGGTGTTTAACATTCTCTTTCATTTATTATTGACGACCGTGCATTCCTTGAGGATCTGTTCAGCATAGCTATCATTTTTAGAATACACAAGATATGATGTGTTTAGCAACAGGACAGTCGTTGTTTAAACTTTGTATTACTCACCATTCCACAATGGTGGTGTATTGGGGAGATTTAATTACACAAACCTGTCAATGTTTGGGTCAAGGTTTGACTGTAAACGATATTATAATGTGCTCCAATCTGATAAACTTTAGCATGATATCATGCCATTGGCTGACATGATGCAAAATGTGCACTACTGTCTTTGCACTAAAATTTGACATTAGCACTTAGATATGATATTAGAACTTGAATATGACATCAGCACTCAAATGTGACATAAGCACTCAAATATGACATTTGCACTAAAATGTGACAAAAGCGCACAGAGATGACATTAGCACTAAAATGTCACATAAATACACAAAAATAACATTCGAATGTTCTAAGATTACTCTGTGTTCAGGGCGATTTAATATGCATAGTAGTTCATTTTAAAGCTTTCATATTCAATAATTCTAATATCTACCATTTGCTTCCAGGAAAAGTATTACTTTTCGAGGGGTGGCGTAGGGTTTGTTTTTTTTGGTTTTTTTTGGGTTTTTTTGCTGTTGTTTTTCTCATCTGTGCAAAATCGGGATTCGAACGACACCTGTCATCCTGGCAACCACATGTTTCTCACCTTCAGAATATGTGCAAAACGCTGGTACATGTTTACATCATTGGCATAAAATCATCGTGTATATTCCTTGTATTGCATAGGAACTTATCCTTTGGTGATTTCCAAACCACCTTTCAAACGACACGCACAATACTTTCATCAGAACCAATGGAGATAACTCCCAGGTAAGAAACCAAAGCCGTGCTGTACAACAGCTGACGTTCGGCTTTGAACCGCTTGTCTAGCCCGACGTTGCTTTGATGAACGAAGCTTATACGGAAAATGGTAAACTAATTTGTTAGTTTTGTCACCAGGATAAAATGTTTGGCGACAGAGAGTATGAAGGAAGGGTGTGTAGACGAGAAAGTTAGGACGAGGTGCTCTTGGGGTTATCAGGTACCGATAAGAAGCCATAGGGCTTACAAATGACTGTTTGATTGGGGGTCTAGGTGCCTGCTAACGGTACATTAGTAATACGGAGGAGGTACGGCGAGAAACGGTAGAGGGTGAAGAGGGGTGATTCTTGTTTAAGCGCCACGATCGACTGTAAATAATCGAATCAAAACCATACAGTCCAGTGATTGACATCATGAGCATGCATGTACGCAGTTGAGAAACGATGAGATATGTCGAAGATCAATATCAACGAGTCTGACCGCCTGATCCCTTTACTCGCTTCTTATTGGTGGCGATTATGTGTTGGTTACATTTAAGATGCAAGGTCATTGGGAACGTGGGTGTTGTGTGGATTCATGCTGCAGTTGTGATTAGTTTGATTATTGATGATGTGTGGAAGATGGGTTGAGGATATTAAACTTGGAAAGCAGGTATCTGTGAACCAAACTGGTATCGGAGAGGATCCTGGTTAGAATTGGTCTTCAACAAACAAAACGGACAAACAACCGACACTGTCAACACCAAGGAATAGTTAATATAACATCGTTCAATACCTTTACTCTGCCTGTGTTATTATGATGTATGAGGAGTGAGTGAGTGAGTGAGCGAGTGGGGTTTTACGCCCCTTAGTAACGTTCTAGCAATACCACAACGGAGGAGTGGGTGAGTGAATGAGTGAGTGAGTGAGTGAGTGAGGGGTTATACGCCCCTTAGTAACGCTCCAGCAATACCACAGCGGGGGAGTGGGTGAGTGAATGAGTGAGTGAGTGGGGTTTTTCGCCCCTTAGTAACGTTCTGGCAATACCACAGCGGAGGAGTGAGTGAGTGAGTGAGTGAGTGGGGTTTTTCGCCCCTTAGTTACGTTCTAGCAATACCACAACGGAGGAGTGGGTGAGTGAATGAGTGAGTGAGTGGGGTTTTACGCCCCTTAGTAACGTTCTGGCAATACCACAGCGGAGGAGTGAGTGAGTGAGTGAGTGAGTGAGTGGGGTTTTTCGCCCCTTAGTTACGTTCTAGCAATACCACAACGGAGGAGTGGGTGAGTGAATGAGTGAGTGAGTGAGTGAGTGAGGGGTTTTACGCCCCTTAGTAACGCTCCAGCAATACCACAGCGGGGGAGTGGGTGAGTGAATGAGTGAGTGAGTGGGGTTTTTCGCCCCTTAGTAACGCTCCAGCAATACCACAGCGGGGGAGTGAGTGAGTGAATGAGTGAGTGAGTGAGTGAGTGAGTGGGGTTTTACATCCCTTAGTAACGTTCTAGCAATACCACAGCGGAGGAGTGAGTGAGTGAGTGGGGGTTTACGCCCCTTAGTAACGTCCCAGCAATACCACAACGGAGGAGTGAATGAGTGAGTGAGTGAGTGAGTGAGTGGGGTTTTACATCCCTTAGTAACGTTCTAGCAATACCACAGCGGAGGAGTGAGTGAGTGAGTGAGTGAGTGAGTGGGGGTTTACGCCCTTTAGTAACGTTCCAGCAATACCACAACGGAGGAGTGAGTGGGTGAGTGGGGGTTTACGCCCCTTAGTAACGTTCCAGCAATACCACAACGGAGGAGTGAGTGAGTGAGTGGGGGTTTACGCCCCTTAGTAACGTCCCAGCAATACCACAACGGAGGAGTGAATGAGTGAGTGAGTGAGTGAGTGAGTGGGGTTTTACATCCCTTAGTAACGTTCTAGCAATACCACAGCGGAGGAGTGAGTGAGTGAGTGGGGGTTTACGCCCTTTAGTAACGTTCCAGCAATACCACAACGGAGGAGTGAGTGGGTGAGTGGGGGTTTACGCCCCTTAGTAACGTTCCAGCAATACCACAACGGAGGAGTGAGTGAGTGAGTGGGGGTTTACGCCCTTTAGTAACGTTCCAGCAATACCACAGCGGGACACAGCAGTCATGGGCTTCACACATTGTACCAACGTGGGGAATCGAACACAGGTCTGGGGCATGACGAGCGAACGCTTGAAGATCTAGGGTACCCTACCGCCCCTTATGGTTACAATGGCTGTTGATATGGGTATACGTTTGGCTAGTGTACGTAATAAGCTGTAATTAGCGGAACTGTTTTGATCGTAAGTAAGACATTGGATTGAAATAGATTATTTATGAACATGTTAAAGATGCGAGCAATTTCAGTTCACTAATAAGAATAAATGTCAATGTATTTGTTAGTTTGTGTTTGTTTGTTTGTTTGCTGCTTTGTTTTAAATTTTATGTTGACCTGACTCCAAGCGCTAGGACCCAAGTCTCTAATAGCTCGTGTGGACAACTAAAGCGATTTCTATGCGACCGTTTTAAAAAATATTTTCCCTGAGTTTGTTACGTAAAGATAAGAACAAAATACAGCGTGTTTTCACTGATAGATAACTGAGAAAAAGTTAAATCTTAAAATTTAAAGGGCCGTGCTTCCTCATGCTTTAGAAATGTTCCAAATGCATTGTATAGTCGTTTCACATTAGTTGATATGAAATATTACAATCATAACAAAATGAAATCTATTTTTTTTACTTTTGATTTGCATTCTCATGTCCCTTTATGAAACAGTGAACCACACCAAATTTTATTCATGGAGAGAGACAATGGTGTTAGGTTCATTTGAACAGTGTATAGTAGATCTGGCGAAAGATTTCGTTTGACCATCGTTAACGGGTAAGTGGGTAACGAACCACATACCCGGCACCCCATCAAGCACTGCGATGATCAATTTGTTACAGAGAGTATTTTAAAGTTTGCCCTTCATCAAAGCTGATAAAGCTTAACAAACAGATTCTAAACAGGATTTGAATACATGCAGCTGCAATAAAGGGGCAGTGATCAAATGATTTGTGCGTTAAAGGTCAGAATCAAAACATACTAGAAAATATTTTGCTCGACTACTTTTGGTATTATCTTTTCAAGGAGCATAATTTCCACGAGCCTGTCTTACAGTATTATTGATAATACTCCTGTTGTGCACCCATCAGCATCTGCACCATCAGTATCAGTGACTGCTTTCAGCTTCATTACAACTATTGTCGATTTCAGTTGACCACGGGCTACAAATGGATGCTAATTACACGCCCTTGTTGTCAATAACACAACCGACATCTTGTCAGGATAGCCAAGTATTCAATTACAATAAGTTCCCGCAGTCAGTTTCATATTAGAAGTTAATGCCTATGTCAAATTGCTTTCAGCAGTTGGCACAGTCGAACCCAGTGAAAATAGAGATTGGTGTCAATTTCCACTCATACGATATTCCCAAGATTAACTAAAGTCATTGTACCGCCGATTTTATTCGACTTGGGTGTGATGATGTCTAGCATTCATAAATGGACAATTCGTGTAGCGTCTCGTCCGTTAGCCAAAAGTGACCGATTACACGGCCGAATGTCCACGAATTCAGATTGATCGTGATAATTATATGCTTCAGACGGGCCCCTTGCCACCCCGCGGCCATTTTGAATCGTACGGCGCCATCGCGAAACAACCCAATTGACAGTTCGATGATTGTTGGGCGTGAAATACTTGATAATGGTCATTGTCCTTTACCGTGGTCATTGTTTGTCTGGTCATTTTGGACAGATTGGTCACTCGGGTGGTCATTGCGTGGACTCTAATGCACCCAGTTATGTAGACTCAGACAGCTTAGCGCCTCAGCAGACAATCAGTGGCGAAACCAAAGACGGCGAGATAGGCTTGTCTGTTTTCCTGATCTCAGGGTGTTGGATCTTGTTTGAAGGTACAGGATTCCTGCATTACCCAAGGTGTAGGGAATGGGGTTTCGCACAACACCCTTACCCCCTGGGCAAGAGGATGGGTCTCGGTTTGATGGACATTGGTCACTTCAACGTAGAGAAGGCGCTTCAAGGTATTCCCAAGTCAGACGTCTCGTATGGCACAAACCGGCTCTCTTGAATGCGTTGTTAGTATCAACAACTTTTGCCTTGAATGGAAGTCAATTAACTGATTTAAATTCCATGGAACACTAGACTGAAATCGAGGGGGTTAATGTCTGTTGTTTAGTTTAGTCTATGTATGACTATATGATTTGCTTTTCTAAAGATGTTAATTTACACATTTGACCACGGAGAGAAGACATGACAACATCACTACATATAAAAGTCTTTTCAAATTTGATTAGAAATATACCATTCAAAACAGTAGGTAATATTCCATATGGCGAGCCTACCACTGGCCAGCCAATGCATATGAGGAAATGTAATGTATATCGATACACATGAAACATTTCTAAAGGAATGGAATAAAATGTCACATTTCCCCATGTATATCCTCCTTGACTTCGTCAGTTGCATTTTATCAATTTTGCAATGCAATATCCCCTACGTATTTAATGGTATATAAGAGAGGTTGGAAATGATGTCCTTTTGTATATTTACATGTATTTCACGTGCATGGAGTATCTCATGCTGAGAGTCCTCCTTCAATGTTCTGTCGTGAGTAGACTCAATTACATTTTTGACGAATTATTGTTTCTTTTACAGCCATGTTTTTCTCAACGTTTGTAATTTTGCATGCATGAAAAATACAAGGTCTTGTCATTTCTGCAAATGCAGCGCCCAGTCTTTATTCCAAGTTATCAGTTTCGTAGCCACTCTCGACATTGACATATGACGGGTCTTGTCGATTGCTGCCGTGGGAGAAATTGAACATAATGTGAAAGGAGACACCGACGCATATTTCAAAATTTGGGTCATTTTTTAAAAAAAACCCAAAACCTGTGAATTAGCTTTTGAAGTAATGATAAGTTATTTTAAAGCGGATTTGGGAAGTTGCCTAAAAAGTTTCAATGATATTCCAACTGTAATTATTTTAAATAATATCTCCCGATTTTCAAACTGATAAAGTATAGAAGTTAAGAAGGTTAAAGTACGAAACCTAGTTTTATCTGATTAACCTCGTCTGATTCCAAGTGATGATGTCAGTATACAGAAGGTTATTACATTGTGTATGTCAATATTAAAGGGATAAATGATTTCTGATAACTTTTTGCAGTACATTTTGTAAAACATATTATCACAAGCGTATTTCGTATAATCACATTCAATAGATTATTTATAGACATTTTTTTAACAAGAGCGTTACAAATGAATGGCAAACCATAACCTTAAACTAATCATAGTCAGGCAATCCGAACTGCAATAATTTCACATCGACTGCATATCAAAACAATAAGCATCACTATTTTGTGAAATATCAAATTTTGTCAAATCTGTTTCATGCATATTCACATTTTAATCACCGTGTTCATAAGGTGACTATAATTTCCATTCCTCATGTTCTTGATGGATTTTATAGCATTATGTGTTTTTTGTTTAATGAATGTCATTTTCTTGCCAAGATAATGTTTCACATGATTTTAGTTTTCTTGATATTAACGGGACTACCTAGAAAGATTCCAATTTCTAGAGAGGCAGTTAATTGTCGATTACTCGCTAGATATATCTTTTTGAAGATGCTGAAACCTATATGCTTCCTGAACACTGAGCTCCGTATCTTTCATCTATCCATAATTCATAACGTTTCCACCATTTAGTCATTTGTTACGCCGATTGTGCGGGCATATTTTCAAAACGGGACTTTTCCCCGAGAAGTAAAGTACCCGAAATCGCTTACACATCTTCCTTTAGTAGCAGTAAGTGGGTAATTAGTTGATGATTTTATGTTTAAGGAGCGTGTGATGAAGAATGATTCAATAATTGGCTCGTCCCGTCTCTCCATAATGGTGGATCTAAAAGCGCGTCTTTTTTTCACATCAATCATAATTTTCTTGTTAGCGCTTGTTTTCCGTGCGATACCCATTTCCTGACAAATGAAGATGTATTTCCATGTTTAGAATAGTTGCTGCAGTGTTGGTGGGCTGCGTCATTAAATACAGTGGTCGCTGTCGCAGCATTTCATGAGCGGTGTAACCCGTGAATGGTAGGATTGACAGGGGTAGTGATTGCTGTTGCTGGAGGGGTGGTAATTGCATTTGGAATAGTTGTTGGTTGGAGGGGGTGGTAGTGGTGGTAGCAATAGTAGTTGCTGAACAGACAGTGCTGGTGGTAGAAATAGTTGTTGCTGAAGAGACAGTGTTGGCGGTAGAAATAGTTGTTGCTGAAGAGACAGTGTTGGCGGGAGGAATAGCTGTTGCTGAAGAGACAGTGTTGGTGGTAGGAATAGTTGTTGCTGAAGAGACAGTGTTGGAGGTATAAATAGTTGTTACTGTAGAGACAGTGTTGGTGGTAGGAATAGTTGTTGCTGAAGAGACAGTGTTGGAGGTATAAATAGTTGTTGCTGAAGAGACAGTGTTGGAGGTAGGGATAGTAGTTGCTGAAGAGACAGTGTTGGCGGTAAGAATAGTTGTTGCTGAAGAGACAGTGTTGGCGGTAGAAATAGTTGTTGCTGAAGAGACAGTGTTGGCGGGAGGAATAGCTGTTGCTGAAGAGACAGTGTTGGTGGTAGGAATAGTTGTTGCTGAAGAGACAGTGTTGGTGGTAGGAATAGTTGTTGCTGAAGAAACAGTGTTGGTGGTAGGAATATTACTGCTGAACAGGCGGTGTTGATGGTAGGAGTTGTTGTTACTGTAGAGGCCATAGCAGTTCTTGCTGCAGAAGAGGCAGTAGCCGTAAGAGTAGTTGTTACAAATGATGATGTCGTTTTTGTTGTTACCTATTGTAGCAGCGTTCGAAACAATGTTTGCATTAGGAGTAAGGTTAGATGTGGTTGCAGTAGCAGAGGTGTGGGTAGATGTGGTTGCAGTAGTAGAGGTCAGGGTAGATATGTAGAGCAGTAAAGGTGAGGGTAGATATGGTTGCAGTAGGGTAGATACGGTTGCAGTAGTAGAGGTGTGGTTAGATATGGTTGCAGTAGTAGAGGTCAGGGTAGATATGATTGCAGTAGCAGAGGTGATGGTAGATATGGTTGCAGTAGTAGAGGTTTGGGTAGATATGGTTGCTGCAGTAGAGGTCAGGGTAGATATGGTTGCAGTAGTAGAGGTTTGGGTAGATATGGTTGCAGTAGTAGAGGTCAGGGTAGATATGATTGCAGTAGCAGAGGTGATGGTAGATATGGTTGCAGTAGTAGAGGTTTGGGTAGATGTGGTTGCAGTAGTAGAGGTGAGGGTAGATATGGTTGCAGTAGTAGAGGTGAGGGTAGATATGGTTGCAGTAGTAGAGATGTGGGTAGATATGGTTGCAGTAGTAGAGGTGAGGGTAAATATGGTTGCAGTAGTAGAGGTGTGGGTAGATACGGTTGCAGTAGTAGAGGTGAGGGTAGATATGGTTGCTGTATGAGAGGTGAGGGTAGATATGGTTGCTGTATGAGAGGTGCGGGTAGATATGGTTGCAGTAATAGAGGTGAGGGTAAATACGGTTGCAATAGTAGAGGTGTGGGTAGATATGGTTGCAGTAATAGAGGTGTGGGTAGATATGGTTGCAGTAATAGAGGTGAGGGTAGATACGGTTGCAATAGCAGAGGTGTGGGTAGATATGGTTGCAGTGGTAGAGGTGAGGGTAGATATGGTTGCAGTAGTACAGGCGAGGGTAGATATGGTTGAGGTAGTAGAGATGGGAATACCATAAGCTACAGTGGTATACACATGGAGTATGTATATGCAGATGAAAGCATCCTGTATTGCAAAAGCTGTGGAGAGTGTTGCATTGTTTGTAGAGGCAAAAGGACAAATAATATAAGTAGATGGTAATATATACGTAGTCTTTGTAGTTATACTAACGGTCGTAGTTCTGATGAGCGTGGTAACGAAATTACAAGCCAGCTCAACTGCCATCTCTTCTATTGTCGGCTCATCTAACCCTTAAGTTGTCACATTTCTTCGTCTGGAGAAATAAACACTCTTCAAAGGACTGCTTTCACAAGTATAGCAAACCCGGAGACCTGGAAATCAAATGAAAATGGTTAAGTGCGAGTGTCGGTGCATTATTCGTTTTAATTTTTTTTTTCTCACAAGTCCAGAAATTGAACGTGATTGCAAGTCGACGCCATTTTGACGTTGGTGGTGGCCGCTGTTTCGCGATGACAACGTCATCAGCTCCATATTAAGTCACCCTTATCGACGAATGACAAAACATATGCCAAAGCAATCTTTTCAAGCCTGCCCCTGGGTACAGCATGGTTATTTTCCGAATATTACCGTCACACGTCACCGTCCCTGGGGGGTGTGGCTAAACAACTTGGCCGACATTTGCCGAGTCTCCAGGGGTCGAGGGTCACGGAATTAACGCTTCGCTTTGCCACCTTCCCGCTCCATGTATCGAAACATGGTGCGCTAGATAATTGGAAAAGGTTTTTCTTGAAATGACCCTCTTCAGATTTCACACATGTGTCCCGGTTGTAAAATTGCTTTAATTTTTTGCCAGTTTCTGTAAATTCGCCACCACGAAGTACTTCAGCTACACGAAAGATTTAAACTTTGTTCTTAAAAGTTTCCAACTATTTCCATTACTAACCCCATTTTTCATAGCACGACAGTAATTTTTACATTAATATTTTTAAAGCAATTCATCTTTTCTAAACAGCTGAGGCTCACCAAATGATATCGTTGTCGATTTTTTGTTCGCTTCTAAAATGCAGAGCTATTATTTCTACCCATTATTCTGAAAACACCCAATAAATTATTTAGGATCTATCAGTTACAAATGACACACAACGCCAATTTAAAACCATTTTACTGGAAAATACAATATCTCTCAATATTCACGTTTCCCTTCCAACACCTGATACTAATGCGGCGAGCAAAGTGAAGTCAGTTTTCTACACACTTTCTACTAAGCATGTATTAAGTTACGCGTGTTAAGGACCTTGGTGATATTCTTTCGCCGTGGATATGACTAAACATACTCTATATCCTATGTTTAAACCCATTGATTGAAGCCCTTTGCGATGTAGAACAACGTATGCTGTGTGGCCATTATAGTAAGGTTTATTACAGAAGTGTGATCCACTAACGTATCATTTTAAAACGGAACAGAAGAAACACTAGAATACTGCAAATGTAAGCTGTGTTTCATATTGAATGGCGTGAGTGAGAAAACAAGCTTCTCTTTCGAGCGCACGTCCGACACGTGCATCTCTATGTTTGAAATCGATATTTCAAAGATTTGCATAAGAGACTGTATTTGCATGTTTAGCTTGCCACTCACGGCACGGGTGTGGGTTGAGCGTGTGTCCTTCATTGATTGGACATGGTCGTGAACCCTATTCTGTAGACGTGCATGCAGATGACGAGGTCGTGTACAACGACGCTGTTCTGCACCCAGTGGCAAGATATACTGAGGCAGTCTAAATATCGTCATATTCAACCTTACTACTTTTTTAATTCTTGCAAGAGAGCAATATTTTATATTTCCAGAAGGATAGGGAAAACAAGGTTGGGGATATTTGCAATCACATGCAAACCTGTTTTCCGGTGAAAGATTAAGCAATATATATATATATATATATATATATATATATATATTAAAAGTCGTTTTCTTTTAAATCATTCAGCACTCATTCACACATTTTCAGTGTAAGTTTGAAAAAAAGCATGATGACAGAATACTCACTTTTAATTTATTTGCAGTTTTTATTAAACATTAAAACCACTCCAGAATAGCAAATGGTCGGTACCTCATGCATTAAGTATGACACACATTTCTCGTTGTTTTGGAATCAAGTGTTTGGGCGTAGTCGTGTTAGTCTCATGTACGGATGGCCTGGAGTGAACATAATCGTTGATACGGAGGCGGACTTAATTCAGAGAAGACACACTCAATAGATCGAAAGGTCGCCTTCGTCAAACAAATTCGTATTAACCGTAGATCGAGACAAGAAGGGTATCGTAGAAATTTGCATACTAGTCCCTGAAGAGTTGATGTTTATGGGAGAAGACAGGTGGAATGTTATCGTAATTAAGTAATAGGGAATGGAACAAAGTGAATTTCGTTTTCGTATCTAAACGTGAAAAAACATTACAAATTTGTCATGTCCAGTGTCGGTATATTTGTTTCCAATAATATTATTCTGTCGTAACATTTAATCGACGACTAACTGGATCGAAGATCCGGGTTAAATTTACCACCTTGGTACAAAATATGCAGCCATTTGCCGGTGTCCCCGCCGAGACACAGTCCCCACTATACACATGAATCGTGTAGTTGATTTGCGGGGATCGGCACTCGTATTATCAACCACTAGATAATCCTTCTTGTTTACAGAACATCGTAGTGTCCCTCGAAAATTGTCCAGTGTGAAGTTAAACAAGCATTCATCAAATGAGAACTGTTATGTTCATTATCATATGATCTGTAAACCGGTTCTAAGTGGCTGTGTCAATATCAGTTCCCCATCGAGAAGCGTGACCAGTGTGTTTGACAGGGTATATATCTGTGCGCATCGGTTACACAACAAGCCCAGTGTTTGCTGGGTGAGTACGTTTCCGGTATTTGTAAAATCCGGACAATCTAGATAAACCGGATCCGGGAACAGGGCATCAACAAACTGTTTCATGCACCGTATCGGAAACACTGGACAT
This sequence comes from Haliotis asinina, assembly GCF_037392515.1. NCBI lineage: Eukaryota > Metazoa > Mollusca > Gastropoda > Lepetellida > Haliotidae > Haliotis > Haliotis asinina. The sequence goes on from NC_090280.1 coordinate 73,595,916, forward strand.
ATTCCATTGTAAGTTACACAAGACCTTTCCATTTAACTATCCATGTTCCAGGCTAATTGACATGTTGTTATACCCGGACCATGGATACACAAAAACGATAATCTCGGTTATGTAATTACGACCGGCACCGAGTCCTGCTGGCCATATGTTTGGCCAATGAAGCACCCTTCGCCTGTGATCATCGACCTACTTATTCATTCGTGCTCAACACGTCAGGAAAAAGGCTCAGTTATCATTGAACAAGCTTAACTTTTCATGCAGTTATTAACTCATGCAAGACCAAACCAATATACATGTTCAGTGTTACTGAATATCCCCACAGGCCCTAACCCAGCATAATAATACATTAGATAAACGTCGGTAACACATCATTCGTTCATTTCACTTATCCGGATGTCGATTGCATTCACAACATCGTAATTGTTTGACTGCCATCGACAACAATCGCGAAAAATTCTGCTCTAAAGTAAAATGAACAGGTTTATGACTCCATATTTAATTACACTCTCTCTGAAAGGCATTTCAAGTGATGGCCGTCAGTGCCGCTCTATCCGTTATTATGCGTATCATATAAACGTCACTCGAAATGATCTATTGCTAATCACATGAGACGCATCTGCGAGCTAATTTCACAAGTGAACGTAAACACTGGTCCTAGATATCGCTATAGTTCTGCGTTTACGAGCATGCTCTAGAAAACATGTGATGGGCTTTGATTTTTCGTTTGATGTACTAATCGTTACCTTTGTATGTAATCCTGGTATATATGCACCAGTTAAATGCTTGCTGTTTATATTTGTTTATTCTGGCTCTGTATCCACGTAACGTAGGAACGATATCTTAAATAGAGAAACGTTAATGAGTAAAATATTGTTAAACTGTCAGTGTTTCTTAATTTATATTTTAATTCAAAAACACTATTCAATGTTAATACTTATAACTCCATACTTTGTGGAGTCTAACCGTCTTTAGCGAAAGAATAAACTCACATTTTTTCTACTAGTTATGAAAGACAAGCCGAAAAGTCGTCTCCACTCTCGCCCGCCAACGAAACCACAGACAGATTACGTAACTCTGTCGCCAGAGCCTTGCAGTGACGTTATGTGAGGAAGGATTTTCAGTTAGTTGTATAGAAAATGTGTAGCAAGCTCGTCAATTTGCTGATTTCCCGACGTCAACAAAGACATGCCGAATCGTTGTGTTGCCGTCAAATGCTCACAGGTGTCGGGTGATGGTATCGGGTGATGGTATCACCATGCACAGATTTCCACCGGACCCTCTGTTGTTTGTGATTGCGAAGCGAGCGTTTTGGAAGCCTGTACGTATTAAATCGGGTGGTTCGACACCTACCTCACTTCCAAGATACAAGATGCTATTTAGATTTGTTTTCATAAAGTTAAAAAAAAAATAATAAAACTTCTCATTTGTTCTAGTAAATGATTGATGAATAAACGGATTTGTGCATGACACAACTTTTAACATAACGATTTCTTCTTCGGAAGGGAGGTTGTGGTCGAAGTGACAATAATATTGTATGAAATTGTTATAAGCAATGCCATGCAAAATCCTGTTGTCCATCAATCAAATACATATTTTACTACCAGTACAAGTTAGTGTAGACTTTGTAACTCGGTGAAAACAATGCTAAATAGCATTTATACTCGGACCGGCGGATGTTCAGACAGGGCGCCGACATTTTTTTTAATCGTGGCGTCACGGTCTAAAGTCATTTTGAAAATCAGTGAGATTATGGTTTGCTTTCATCAAGTTAAAAGATCAAAACTACGTCCAACAAGCGATTTTGACAAAATTGTCTATGAAAACAAGTTGTATCTCGGAAAATAAGCAAAGCAGGTGACAAGATTGAATGGCAATAGATTGGGACAACATACAGCTTTCATTTTTCAGAACACTTGTAGCGATTGCAGGTTTAGACAAACCTGTAAACAAGACACACTACCATCGGAAATGTAGATGAATACTACAGCAGCCCACATAGGTATACCTCGTATTACGTCAGAGAGGCGCGCCCCTCTGATTGGTTTAAATTTCGTTCGCGGGAGAGAATTGTGCACTTTTGCGCTGTGTTGCAGAAATGAGTAGTTTTAATGACGGGGTTTCATTTATAATGATGTCAATAAGCGATTTGTGGATTTATACCCCTTGAGTATATGTGATCTTCAGGTGCAGCCAAAATGTTAAGAAAGAATTATATAAAGGTGTATTTCAAGGTGTCACCATGTATTCTATTCAGTTAGTAGTGTAGAAGGTGTTACAAAGAAATTGATAAAGGTATATTTCAGAATGCCACTATATATTCATTTGACTTAGGACTATTTCCTGCTCGTACCAAACCTTGTAACAATAAAAATTACAATCTACTGAAATTCGTTTTAAAATTTTAACAAAATCGAAACAATAAATGTAAGAAATTAAGATTATTCAAAGTCAGTCCTCCATTCAGAAAAGTATTTAATAACCCAGTTCGAATAAGAAATGGGTTTTTACTTAATGTGTACCGTATGATGATTTACTCAGAATATATGGTCTCTGGTTTACTACAATCTAAGACGAAGCTGCAAAGAAAGAATATTGATAAATCTATCCGCGTCTACGTGATAAATCATGAGAGTAGAAATATATACCCAGCATGCATCCTGATTTGAAAATAGCGTCATGTACAAATTACCTTAATACTTTATTCGTGTATCGAACATTGACGCATTCGGTTACAATAACTCAGTGAGCGTATTAGCAACATGCGGGGATCGTGATGAGTACAGACGATGAACCGCAAGAAGACACGAACAAAGTCCTAAGGACATAAAAGAAGCCTTATTCCATCACAAGACAAACACGAAACACGGAAAATTTGAATTTAGGTGCCACGAAATGGCGTTTATCGTTATATGTCCATCTGGACGTAATGGAACCCCGGCGCGCCTCGTTTTGAAATTGCCGGACTGTCCGCCACTTCGATTAGTTGCAATGGCAGACATGATACGATCTTGGAGTGTAAAAAGGATCGGCAAAGTACATCTTTTTGAGACAGAATCATAGCGTCAGTTTGTTAAATAGGAAAAGGCGATGAAATGATGGTATTATTTGTTTCTAAACGAAGACGTATTTTCTTTGAGACTGATAATTATCTCGGGGGACTACATGTCGTTTTGTAAATAGGCTCAGAGAAAGTCTCCCCGTTCTGACTCTTTCATGTCCGCTGCTTGTATTGTTGGTTTTAGAAAATCGCCACTTGTTTCAGTGTTCAAAACGAGGCTATTATTTATAAGATTTATAGACGCGTGCGGTGTACGAAAGTTGAAACGTTCTTGTGTTCGCTGTAATTATGGAACTATGATGGGAGAGTATCAGGTCGCGGCGTGCTGTGGTACCCCTATATAAATCTTGACAATGGTGATGATGGCAATAAAGGATTGTACGTTCAATGGCACTTCGATGAGAAAGATGATAATGATGATGATGATGATGATGATGATGATGAAGATATGTTGTGTTCTATTTCATCCTGATGATTATAGTGATGATGATGTTCAATCTGAAGAATGATCATCATGATCATGATCATGTTTATGTGGTTTGTTCTATTTCATCTTGATGAACTGATCGTAACGGCGATGACGACGGCCACGAATATGATGATGGTTTTTATACTGATGATAATTATGATGATCATCATCATCTTCATCTTCATCATATGACATGGTCTGTACTGCCTAAATGTCCTTCCATGGAGAAAGGTTATGTTTTTAGCTCAATAATAGAGTGAGTTTAGTTTTTACGCCGCTTTAGCAATATTTCAGCAATATCACGGCGGAGGACACCTGAAATGGACATCACACGTTCATCTAAAACAAAATACACGTCGGAGACAATGATGATGATGATGATGATGATAAAACAGAAACCAGAAAATAAGCTTCAGTATATACCAGTCACGTGACCATGAACGATTTCAAGCCACATCCACTGTCCCATTAGTGATACACCTTGTGCGTTAAACCATGTTCCATCTCCACTGTGTATGCTTCCTGCTAGGGACATGTCGAGGACATCATGCGATATTGACACCCTGATTCCAAGAGTTAGAAGCTCGCATTGTATCTATGCGCAGACTGGGTTTGGGCCATATATTTCAGCCTTAAGATATAATCGGTTGATATTAATGCATACTGAGTCCCATTAGACGAACTAAATGTAGTAAAGTTATCAATATTAGCGTGCAACTTTACATTGCGCTCGATGGATGCGCAACATACATCAAGATATGCGACTGGTAATTTGACAGAGAGTGTCCGCGGATTAATATCTCGCTAAAGTGATTAATTGTGTAATAAATGAGGCTTTCTCACGCATGTCTGGCTGCGCAGTGATTGACGTAGTGTACCTGGCGAAAATGACGACACACCATTGCCGATTATAGTGTGAATTATGTGGAACTGATACCTTCTACAAAAATGCATAGTGTGTTTTAAAATTACCTTTATCAATGTATCAGAATCATCACCGTACACATTTGAGCGTGTTAGAATTCCTCTACAGTAAACCATACTTGTCGTAAGAGGCGACTAAGGGGATCTGGTGGTCACTGACTTGGTTGACACATGCCATCGCATCCCAATAGCCAAGACCGATGCCCATAATGCTGATCACTGGATTGTCTGGTCTGGACTCGATCATTTACAGACAGTCGTCATATAGCTTAAATACTACCGTTAAACAACAATCCAACCAACTGTAAGCATTTGGGAATCAAACTTAGGCCTGTGGTGTTGAGAGTGAACGCTTTACCCACTGTGTTCTGCTCTAACGTCAGGGAGTCAGCTTACCGTGGAACGAATGCAACAGTTAAATAAATCCTCGTGACTGAGATGTATGCTCATGTTATTGACCATCGGTTTGTCATTAGTCCAACTTTTATAACACCCCGACAGACGATGTATTGCTGGAATGTCTGACTGCACCGTCAGTTTGTCTACTTAACGGATTGAATCACGGCGGCAACTTCATGTTTGCAAACATCAATGTTTGTGCTCAGTACATTTAAACTGTATCATTATGAGAATACTTCATATCACAGAAAATCAAACAGAATCCCGACAGAAATGGGTATTTCGCGCAATGTGAGTGTTGAAAAGAAACGATAGAACGTTCTGGCTAGCTCAAGGGAGGTTACTCTTATATCAGTTTTCATCACGTGACCGCCGCTTCCGGCTCCAAGTTCCCGTGACCTTTCTATATCGTCGCGGGCATCGGCTATGACGCCAAGTAGGGGAAACTCGCGCATTTTCCCGCCATTTCCGGAGAGATCAGCCACGGGCATCTAACAGATACTTACGCAGTCTGTTATCTCGGATCGCCTTTGTCTAAACAATTGTTCTCAATGATGGCAGTTTGATACTTTGCTATTGCAACCTCCCCTCCCTGTCGCAGTCAGCATGTAACTAAGGCGTGTTGTTTAGGGGAAGTCACGAGACTGTTTGTTATTTTGTTTCTTGTATAACCTCGAAAATACGAGTCGTTCATATCCGTAAACGTTGCCTTGGCGTTCCGGATGTTTTTAAATGCGGCATTTAAGAGGCGTTTATGTTAGGTTTGCATGCTTGCCCGTACACTTGGATTTAAAGGGCTAATTGTCGTAATTTCTCGTTTTCCCTAATCATGAGAAAATTATAAATATTTACCCGTATAATCGAATAATCGACACAACCCAGATGAAAGATAAATTTCAGTGACTGTGAGATTTTATTTTCTAAAGGGAATGTTTCTTTTGATCTTTCTAATCTATCCAATTATTTTCGAAATATCGTGTAACCACCTGTTCATTTGCTATAAACTGGACAGATAATAAACATACAAATGAAAAAGGCAGATTCGTGTGTCAAAATAGTTGATATATGTGCTAAGAAGAGTTAAAAAGTCACTTCAATCAACTTGCCCATAATAGGTTTTTTAATGTAATTCTCAATTACATTAAGACACAGCTTGACATTTATATTTTTAAAAAATAATATTGAACTCAAGGAGATCAGAACGCAAACCGACAACGTTGATAACAGAGTGTGCTGTTTGGCACGAAGTACCCCATAATCCGTCCTTGGTCCGTTCTTTTCGTTTGAAACTGAAAATGTTAAATTACAACCTTTGTTGATTTCGCTGTGAAGTGTAGAGACTAACGTATTATTCAATCACAGGAATGATGCGGATTTCATGTCCATGTGCGGTCACGTACCAAACATGACAGGTTTATTTACAAGGTGTCCATCAGCCCTTTGAAGATGAAATTGACAATAAGGGCAGCCGCCTTTGATACTCATTGTATCATTTCCCTGACGCCATTTGCGTTAGTAGCAAATAAAGGTGTTATATTGTCAGTGCTGTTGTCGATTTCACTCACAAGCTTGTCAGTTCCTTTGATACTTTAGCCGATGTATATGACAAGATAGTGCGGCGACTTGTATATTGCATGTCTATTATTTCTGTTAATCAACTGGTATATGGTCTATGTTACACAGCTATGGGTTCCTAATGGTGATGGATTTCAAGTCATACCTTGGTAATTACAAGGGACATGAAACTGTTTGAATTTACAATCCCGTCTTTGAATCACTAGCGGTGTATCTAAGTAAAACTTCACTTGGTAACACGAGGTTTCATGATTGATAGCATCTTGTTTGTTTGCAAGTTGAACAATGGAAAGGGATATTTAAAGAAAAAAAATCAACTGTTTTCTAAACTTCATCTTTCTTTTCAACCAACTGAGAGTGTTTTATGAACATTTAGTTAGCATGCATATATACATATTATCCCCACATTCAGTCCATGCATAAAGATTGTCAGTCAGCATAACAATCATATACGTTAGGTAAAATATCCCAGTATGTAGAGCAAATAATCCATTGCCATTGTGTCATAACATCTATCTAACATTATCTATGTAATGGTATGACAAAAAGGTATTATTAGCGGCTTTGTATTAGGTATTTGAAAACAATTGTCTACTTCGGGTTACTACTATATGATTCCATCATAATATCTTACTGTGTATCTCCTTCGACATCGTTACCCTTAACACTGGGAATTACCTAAAATGTTACCTGAGTTTCCCATGTTTACGGGTTGTTTAAACCGCCACTCTTTGCGAACTTACAAATAAAGGCAATGGGAGTAGTGAAATACCTGCGAAGTTCATCAGGATGTGTAACAAGTAAGGAGGCTATGTCTAAACGACAAACAACTTCACAGGTAAAATAAGACGAGTGAAACCAAGAATGATCCAGCTAGCTCCAGAAAACCTGTGGTTGATAGAGTGGTATTGCCTATAAATAGGAGTCATTTCAGTTTCAACTCATTGTATTCGAAGAAACCACGGTCGGTGGTACATGAGAAAAGTGCAAGAGTAATTCACATTTGATCGTATATTAAGGATTAAAAGGGTGTTGGGTAAAAACACACAGTGAGTGAGATTTTCAATGTAAGAGTCAGAAATACTTTTATACAAGTTTCAGAACATTCTTTCAGTATTTTGTTTCTATTTTGACCTGTCAGAATGCATATAGTGCTATGGGTCCACTGCGTAATTTCATTTATACAAACCGTGTTATGACGATTATGAAACTGCATTAAACTTTCAGAATGCGTATCTTGGAGGTATAATACACATTATATGTCCAAACATCGTAGTTAAATCGTTTACTGATCATGCAAAAGTACGAGTTCGATTCCTTAAATGTTACTGAACTACTTTGCTTTACTACATCACTCGGTGCCGTCGGGTAGCCAAGGGGTCAAAGCGTTCTCTCGTCGCGCACCGGGAGTCTGGGCTCGATTCTCCACATGGGAACAAGGTGTGAAGGCCATCCCTGGTGTCCTCCGCCATGATACTGCAGGAATATTGCTAAAAGCGGCATAAAATCCAACTCACTCATTGCGTCACTCAGACTCACTCACTCTGATTAGCCAATTAGACTCGAGCCAACGATTGTATTGACTGAAACTTGGGAGACAAACAAATAACGGTAGACATAAAATATGGATATTCTGAAAACAAGACTGAAAATAATGACTAAAAGTAATTACTGAGGTCCTCATGAATGGAGTAAGACCTGATTCGATGTTCACATATTACATTATGAATACACTTAATATGTACAAATTTTAATTAATCCAATTCATTGAAATGCCCTTCTGTTTAAACCCTCAATTACAATACAGTTATTTTCCTTGGGGAAATACGGTAATGTAGCACCATTGAGTTAATCTCCGGTCGATGAAATGTCTCATGCATCGGTGAGATATCTCGTGTGTGAGGGACATTTCGCCACTCCCTTACTTCATCAAGCAAAAAAATGGCTATTTGGGCGTCCGCGCGCATGCGCTGTCGTCCTCGTTGGATGTTATGGAGAATATTATGCCTGTGATTAGGCTGTTATTACTGACATGCTGAAATGTATGGGCGTGAAATGAACAAGATTTCTCTTTGTTGGTTCTCCCACTGCTTCAACAGATGCGATATTTTGATGTATAGCGATAACCCCCATGAAGAATGTATTTGTACTGGGATCATACTTGTTGAAATGGTTTTGGTATTAGATTATGATCCCAGTGTATCATGTCCCCGGAACGTTCTCTGTGTGTAGGATATCATCTAAGCGCTTAATGTAACAACTGGCGATTCTTGGAATGATCCGAGCGAAACGAAATTGTCAGTTATGCTCTTTGTGCATGATCTGAATGAATAACACAAGATCCTGCCTTAAATACTTGTCAATGAGGTGTTGAAACATAAAGATGGAAAATGTTCTGCTGAATGCAACACTTAAAGACGAAATGGACTCGGGCCAGTTGGCAGATGACCAAAGTTGATATTAAAAACTCTGTTTATTGTTTGTTTGGTTTTTGTTTGTTTGTTTAGATAGATGTCTCCATGTGATTCCATGTATTCCAGCAGTTAGGCTGAGTTACCGTCTCATTGTCGCACAAGATAAGAATGCCAAAATTCATAAATCACTGAGTGAGTGAGTGAATATGGTTCAACGCCTATTTTAGCAATATTTAAGCAATATCACAGCGGAGGACACCATAAATGGATTTCACATCGTGTACCCATGTGAGGAATAGAACCCGGATCCTCACCGTGACGAACCCCTCGGTCAGTGAGACTTTGTTTGTCATAGTAGATCTAACAGATTCAGCATGTGTGGGTAATGCTAAAACAGGAGTCCCTGTGAGTGTCGTGAATTTAATATTTGTCTTGTTTTCCCATCTCAACGCATGTTGATGATCATTTTGATGTTATCAGTATCATAAATTCTAAAATTCAAACGAGGAGCGGTAGGTTGTCTCGTAGTTGAAGCGCTCGCATGTCACACCAAAGACCCGGGTTCGATTCCCTACATGGGTACAAAATCCTTTACAATGCGCTCATTTGTGGTGTCTCCTGTTATGATATTGCTAGAGTATTGCTAAAAGCGGTGTAAAACTAAACTCAGTCACACTCACTAATTGAGGTGACATATCAATTCTTTCTATGTATTGCTGAAAAATGGAATATGTTTCCACAGTTCTGCGTGTTCGAACGTTCACTTCAAAACATATTCTTTTGATTGCAATTTTTTTAAACAATTACCAGTTTTAGATTACCTTTGGAAGCGGTACTCTTTGAAAGTATATTCAGCATTGCCCATAGCACCATCGATTAATTCGGTTACTGTTTTACGTAGAGTAACACTGGCGTAACATAATTTGTCCATTGGCGACGATGAACAGACTAACAACAATAATCATACTTTTTCTCCCGGAGTGTGCTATATTCAAAGTACCTAATCCCTTCGGTAGTTCACACCAGCCGTTACATAGGGGAGGTGTGCGGATTATCGATTCAAATCAAACGAGTTCACCGTAAGCTCCTAAAACGAGTTAATCATCCACATCATTAGCGATAGGTGTGCGACAGGGCGACGCTCTCTACCCGCTATTATTCATGCATTTTGCTTGCAAGATGTCAAACAAGGGCGGCGCTCGAGTGTTTATCACAGGCTCTTGTACGTACTCAATAATCCGTATAATCGTTAATAAGTCTGAAGATAAGTAAATTAGTAACGCGGCGGAAATTTAGGTCTTATGCCGAATCGGTGCCTATGTGTCTGTGCCCTCCTTGCCTTCAGCGCCGTGTGCATATCACCATTTGACACGTACAAAAATCGCTTTCTCTCCGTAAAAGTGTGAATTTCATCGAGTCATGCTGACAAGTATTAGAGCCACAATGTCTACCTATCAGTGCATGTGTTTATCTGGACGATCTATTATGATCTTTTTTTCTTCTTTTTTTTTTGTCATGGGTCGATTAAGCGTAGACTTTTGAAAGTGGGTGTGAATTATGTTCTATTTTATAGTGTGACTTCAATCTGCTGGAAGCTATTTTACTACTCTATTTTCGTGTGTATTCGACATTTTTAAAAATCGAGGATTTTGTCGTTGTTCTACATCTTAAATATTTATTGCAGCGTGTACATTCTGTAGAGTAATCAGAAATGGTATATCCGCCAATGATTTTACTTTATTCATAGCGGATTATCTGTGAAAATATCCATGCAAAAGTCTGGTTTACAATAAAATACTGCTGTTTAAAACAAAAAGTTATTAAGAAAATAAACACTAAGCACTAACAAAATGTAGCAAAAAACACAATGTATAGCCTGTTTATTTACCTTTAAGGCCCGTATTCGCAACAACAGACCTACATCCGTAACAACATATCCGTACCCGTAACATCGGATCCTACGCGTCTCATTAGCGATCACTATCGCCCTTATCCCACGTCTTACGCCAACAATCGACAGTGAAACGGGGCTATTTACTTTCGTGAGACCCTGGTCGAGCTGCCTCCCCATTGAGAAACCCTGACGCCAAAGTAATTTATGGTGGAATGGGTGAAAGTGGTCCTAGCCGGTGACATTGTCAGTAATAATAAATTCTCCCCCATCGAACTTGTCTGTAAGTAGCAAGTACTGCAGTTAAGTGGTCGCGAGACCCTCGGATTGTACGACCCCACGATCAGAGTTTGGGCTTCTCGAGGGGAGAGGCAGTCGTTTTCAGTGTGTATTGTCGTGCGTTTTAGTGCGGGATGGTGTTTTGTTTTTGTTTCAAGGGTGCTTGAGAAAGCTGGTCGCACCCGCCCAAACGCATCATGTCCATTTCTAGCATTCCAGTTTTTACTGGTATTGTTTCACTTGGCTTTCCAAAGCGAACGCCTTTCTGTTCACATGCTCTTTAAAAATTAGTACAACCCAAACGTATAATTTTGTCTGAAACGAAATAAAATTTAACAAAGATATTAGCCAGTGTTTATGAATAGTCCGCTGATTACTGTATTATTTCCTTCCGGAGAAAGATATTTACTGCAACTTCAGAAAGATTAAGAAAAAAACCCGATATTACAGAGATTTGTGAGTAATATTTGATTGCATGTTCAGCATTTGCCTTAATCTAACCGATACCGTTGTCTTGGGGTGCAGTGGTATGAGTGCAGGAAGACTCGAACTCTACTACCCTTAAATAATACTTCTAGTTAAAGTGTGGTGCAACTTTCAAATCGATTTAAACCATAAATGATAAACTTACTCAGTGCTGTTGTCCACAATGGTGCTTATATCATTCTTATCATCAAAACGTCCAACAAATATATTCATGGGAGTATGAATGGTGAGGGTATGTAAATATGCGTTTCCTGTAAGAATGTATTAACTGTTAACCACATCAGGATCCTGTTCTCATGTTCAGAAGACGTAGTAACGAAATGGACACGTCTGTCTGATATCAAATAATTTGTGAAATGATTAGATCACGCTCATCATCATATGAAATTGACAGAACCTGGATTACACACAATTTGCGCACTTCGAAGACCATTCCTGATAAGACAGTCACGTGGGTTGTTAGTTTGACTCGTGTCGGGGCTGCTAATAATCAAGATGGGATACTGACCGAATGCTGTCGATTTGTTGGATTGTACGTGCTTCAGTCTGTTGTACAGTAATAACACAGTTTTTGTTAACGAATTCTATGTATGGTGTGTAAGTAACTGTAATCTTTGTAACACAATACTGTTTCGATCGTATATATTATAAATCCATATCATAGGAACAAATAACTTAAAAGTACATTTTTTCCCAACCATCATCTGTTGTATAGATAGAGCCATGTTCTGCCCCATGCATATATTCCATTCTACACATACTACAGTGTTCTATTCAAAACACAGGCATGCATATATTCTCATACACGTATTTCCCACTTCACAGTCACATGCATACAATCCCATATACACCTCATGCACATATCCGTACAAAGTTTCCAATATATATTCCGCTCTGCACAGCAGATGTATACACACCCTCTACACACTCGTGGGCGTCATTCTCAGACACCATCACGCACCAAACGTTCGTCATCTGGTGTTGTGATACATTCACCACACACACACACACACACACACACACACACACACACACACACACACACACACACACACACACACACACACACACACACACACACACACACACACACACACACACACACACACACACACACACACACACACACACACACACACACACACACACACACACACACACACACAACCCCACGTCATTTCACTATTTGGGTTACTTCTTGGTTACATCCATCCTCTCTCAATTTCATTTTCTCAACATCAGTTGGTTCCATGCATGTATCATCACGTATCATGTCTAGTCGAGTGTACAAATTACGTTTCTTTCATTTTCTTATAAATACGTTTTCTACTACACATACTCTCTCCCCGAAATATCTTTCTCTCTCATCCCTCCCCCATGCCGGCTTATCTCCAAATGATGTCATATGTAGCGGAGTTGCCAAAGAGCGTTACACCACTAAATCCGACAACATTCCCACTACATATTTCGGCCTTGACAATTGTGCATTCAGGCCTAGACGAGCGGCGCCGGACAGATTCGACCTGGGCTCACAGCGGTCCGTGTTAGCTGGCGACCACGGGGCTAGCACCTTGAACGCTTAGAGGCTACTTATTAATTACTCTTCTCTTACATTGCAACTTGTCGAGCAAGCCGTGTGTATAGCTGATTGGTCTTTGGTAGGTTTCGCTCAGTTAAATGTCACTTAAGTGTTATTATAGGCCCGAGAGCTGGCGCTCGTAAATAAACAAAGTTATCTGGGAATCTGTCCAGGCTCTGTATAAAGTCATCTGGAGGGCGATCAACGTGAATGTAGAGGACTATAGTGGGCGAAATCGACAGGCAGGTATTGCATGTTAGACTGCGGTATCGAATGACAGTTTAGGATGTCGATTTCGTTGATGGGAATGTCAGTTTAGATAAAGTACGACGCCGGTTAGCATGTCGGAAGACTAATCTCCCGTAATACACATCCTGCTTTAGAGCCTAATTGGCCGATAAATGACTAAATGGCCACCCAGTTTCTTATCGTCAACAACTGGACAAATAAATATAATATTTCAAAGAATATGTCACAGATCTGACATATTGCCCCCTTAAAACAACGCCGACTGGCCTACGATATAGGAAACAGAATGTCGGCGAGCAGCGTGTTTGCGCTGTGACGACGCGGCCCGGTATAAACACCACGAACAACTTCGGGACAGCGTGCCGGAGGGCGTGACGTCACAGCCTTGGCGCCAGGCGTACTTACGAGACTAAGTTAGGCTGGAATTTGAAAACAGCAAATCATGCTACAGCGAGTCGCGGACCCTCTCTCGCCCGACTGCCTCAGTCGGCGATTGATGGCTGGGGTTGAAAGGGAATCCGCGGGTTGAGCGAAACCCTACTGAACAAGGGGTTGTGTGTACATTCGCGTTATGCTAGAGACATCCAAACATTAGCGGGCGACAGGAGATCTACACATACACTGAAATCGATATCTGACAGTTAACCACGATATTCACACCTCCACCTGTCACTCAAACTCGAAGGCGGGGCTTGATGCGAGAAATTGACTTCCGACGAATTCGCTCGATTTTTCTCAGTGTACACGCTGCACTGAATTCAGAGTGACGGATCATTCTTAGTATGCCAGAAGGAATCAGTAAACTTATTGTCTGCCTCAATATTTTGTAAAACAGAAAGGTCTGACAGCGTTTATTCCGTGTGAAGGTTCCCGTCGCAGTTGGCATGTCACCCTACAGCACAATTTGACATGAGAGCGGAGAGTGCAGCGACACCTCTTTGTGAGTCTAGTAACATGTGTACTTGTCAAAACCACGCCCCGCTCGTTAAATGATTGGTTGAGAGGCTGATACCGCGGCCAATCGGCGGCGCCCTTTCGCCGCTGAACAATGCTGAGCATAATGCATGTGTAATACCGGCGATGGGCCACAGGCTAGAGAGATCACATAACCCACTACATGTAGCCTTAGCCGTAGGTTTAGTATCCCGCTCATGATTTTGCCGGACACAGCAAAGAACTCAATCATGGCGTACAATCCCTTTCTAATTCACAGACCCATGGATTACGCGATGGGCTCTCTCCTCTCACAGTCGCCGTTCCTCCCAACGATGACGATACAGCACCCTGGGCTGGCGGCCTCCTTGCTTCCAAAGCTCCAGCACGGGCTTGGGCGTGGTCCCATGACCCCCTCGGACATGATGCCACCCCACGACCCCTTCAGACCCCTCCGTGGGATGGAACCCCCCGACATTGAGGTCAACGATGACCCCAAAGTAGAGCTAGAAAGCAAAGAATTGTGGGAGAGCTTCCACAAACTCGGCACGGAGATGGTGATAACAAAATCTGGCAGGTAGGTGATATTAATCCGCTATTGACAGCATATCTGCACATTTCCCACAGAACAGAGGATGAAATTGACAAGACACTTACACATTCTGCTGACATATACACCAATAAAGAATACCTTTCTATCTGGTTGGATACACTACAGCGGGAAGACTAATTACGATGGAACAAATGGGATAATATTATTCACTGTAGTGTTTAGCCAGCGGTACGTGCGATATTGATTCCCCGTCGATGTATTATGTACATCACTATATGGAAGCGATGAATGTAAAACGCGCTGTTATATTAACTAAGTGCAACACTTCACTTGGAAGTAAGCAATTGAAATATCACATGTGGAAATAAATACCTACTTTGTGGCAATAATATTAAAAATTACTTCCCCAACCTACCATTCCGTTATTTATCCTAAGTTTTTTTAATGCACTATAGTCTACAGAGAAGACACATTTCATTTGCAGATGCCCAATATATTTTGATGATCTTGCAATGAAATATATATGTTAAAGGTTATTAACTGGTGTAAGTGTTGTAGTGAATTATTTGAAGCACATGGTATTGATGCTTACATTGTAATGTGGTATTACTAAGAAGCGATCTTTTTGTGAAGAGATTGTCTGGAGACAGTGGGACAGATTCCACTTTACAAAATTAATCTGTCATTGTGATCTATCGAAATGTTAAACCCTTGTCATTACATAGTATAATCATGATAATGTATTCTTAGCTTAATCATCATTCGTACAGACAATGCTGGTTGTATGAAACGAATATTCCACAGCTCGTCATCTGAACAGGTGCCTCGGCAGTTAACCTCTCAAAAGGAATAAACACTGTAATTAACATGCTTGAAATATACATCAAACCGTGCTGATTTCTGCGGAACAACAACATTTATATCAGATCATACTGTGGCTGTCTTGTTCATTGTTGTGTAATTGACACGAAGTCTGTCACCCACTGACATACAAGAACATATCTGTTTAGACTGAAATTAAACAGGCATACTCACTTGCAAATAGTAATTTGGTGCGGATGGCTTCGCGTGACGTGTTTTGCTCTATACACTTTCAGTATAAAATGAACAACACATTCACCCTTTTAAGTGCACACTTGGTGGTGATATGAACAAGTGTCAATTTCATGATATGGAGTCTGCATGATTTATGGCCTCTGATGCTCAATATAGGATAATTAACGTAACGCACCCTAAACATTTCTAAAATTTTCAAGCACATTATAAGGAACACTTCAACAGGTTTATGTTGAAATTTTGCACGGGACAATGCCACTGTCTGTCCTAAATAGCACATTTGTTTTGATGGATGCCACAAAGTAATCATTTTGCACAAACTGATATTTAGTTTTAAAAGGTAGGGATAGTATTATCTCTAAATCCAACTACTTGCAATGGAATCATTTACCATGCATGCTCCATGCATGGTCTCTAAACGTTTTCCATTTTGTTGTCACGAATTTTATACTTTCCAAAATAGTTATGTGTATGAACAATGTCACATTCACACATTATGCTTATCGATTAATGACTATATATAAGAGAACAAATCCAGACATTTCCGAGAAGGAACACAGAATGCAATAGATTAAAGCCTGTCAAATATTTTGTTATTGATTCTATACAAACGAAATACCCTTTACATGTAAACAATGATTTGACCTGATTTGTACAGTAACAGCTATCTTGACTATCCTGAAATGATGATAGGTTTAATCAGTTATTTCCTTTCTTGGATAAACAATCGTCAACACTTACAGTGTCAAGGTCTATTTAGTTATCAAATAAACCAACAAGGTTTTTTTTTAAAAAAATCGATTATGAAATAACTTGGATTTCCTTTCTAATGATTTCGCCAAGTGATATATGTAACGTTTTCTATATATGTTGTATACTTAAATTTGCCATTGACTACTCAAATGGTCCTAGTTTCCATAAACCACCTCGTCCCAACATTATCTCCTTGTTTTACAATATGAGTTATTTCAACATGCCCTAACAAATGCCATTTTTACATATATCTGAGATTCTTTGGTCCCTTGGTTTGTAGTAAAATACTTGTATGATACTTTCTTGTTTTCTCGTCGTTTCGGTCCATCACCTGTCTGTCTCGATTTCTCCCTAGTCTCATCATAACACTGTAAATCACTTATTTGTCTTGTAAGTTATTGAACTAAAATGTACACATAATTAACGGTAAATTACATGTGACAAACGGCATTGACAACATCATACAAAGGGCACTTTGACGAAGAAATATACAAAGGATCCCGTGTTTATTTTGAGTTGTTGTTTTTGAGCGGGTCAATAAGTGTAAACAATCTATACAAGTCTAACAGACTTGCATCTTGTTTTAAACGAGCCTCGCGTGGAAGAGCAGCGTTCGAATATAATGCATTCACATCTAAGATCCTTCTTATTAAGCGTGTCTCTTATATATGCGTTCTGATAACTACTGATGTGTATCATAATCATATGACATCCATTGTTATTGTTTGTCATAAACAATATTTTACCTGTTTAAACATGTTTATCGTTACACAGAGTCTGGAAAGTATCGAAAACTAATATCCTCACAACACTATTCACAATAATATCTTAAAATGGAATTCAAAGTTTTGACGACAGGAATTTGAATTCCTGTTTCAAGTTTATTAGTTTGAAATCGAGTAGTTTAATGGTGTTTATGTCAGTATTTGTATCAGGTAGAGAACATTGAATTCCTTACACAATGCCTTTTATATACAAAAGCGTACATTAATTTGATTCAAGGACATACTAGCTGCTGCTACACGTATTAATGTGCCACATCCCAATACATTGATTTTTAATGAAAACGTCATTGTATTATACACGGAAGTAGATTAGTCTTGCTGATCCACGTGCAGTGCAGTTAGACACTGTGCTCTGAAGGTAGTGTATTGAAATAAAACCTGATGTAGATGATAAGGTGCTACATTTACAAGTCAAGTGTACAAGTTGTGAATACACGCGGCGATAGTGAAATAGAACCGCCTTAATTTTTGGCACACAAATATTTCTCTATTTCCTTTTGTTTGCTGTTCCACGATTGAATTGTTATCACATTTCTGTGCAAATTCACCAACTACTCGTATTCCAGGTTGTCAGTGATTGGTTTAACGAGAGTAATCCTCTAAACAAATCCGGTTTCGTTTCACATATAATCTTGTAGTTAATTTGTCCAATCCCCCCCCCCCCCGCCTCTCTCTGTGTCGCTCTCTCTCTCTGTCTGTCTGTCTCTCTCTCTCTCATATGTTATCTGTGAATGTCTGTCAGTAAACGTTTATGATACAGTCTTAAAGTTCTAATCAAGGAATGCTGTCCGTTGTATTTAACTACCATCTGTCAGTGTGTGCGCGAAGCGCCCTCATTCCAGTACAATATGTACATAAGCATATCCTGCCTACGTATGCTTTCACCTATGGTTGAAATTACAGGATTTGTATTGTCACAATCTCTTGAACGTAAATCCAAAATCATTTACAACAGAAAGGTATTTTCACAACATCGGGTTTTTTTTTTTGCTCCCTTGAAACACTTCTTCCTGTGTCATTGTCGAGTGTGACGAAATCAGATTCATAGTGTAGTTTAGTCTGACTAGTAGTTCAAGTATTTGTCATCTAATATGTGCTTTAAGCATAACCGTACGAATAACAACAAAATACAATTAATGTCTTTTCAATAACATCTTAAGACAGGAGTCCATTTGAAATACGGGGCACCTATTCCCAGAAATTGACAACGACATGTGACACATTTCAGAAGATTACAGCTTTCAATGATACACGTGTCTTAATGCAGGTACCGATTCGGGAATCACAGTTTGATACAAAGATGCGGATTGCCACTCCGTTTCACGACTGAGCACGATTTTCTGTATCACTAGCTATTAATTTTCATTCGAAGCGGTTACAATATACTTTTTTCAATCAGTATGATGAAATGAAAGAAAACCGCACGGGTTTGATATGAACACCTGTGTTAAGCGTGTGGTGACATGCTCGAACGAAAGTTTTCTCCAACCATCACACGCTTGTTTGAAATATATTACCAATTGATGTCTGTTTCATCTGTGACGCAGGAAATATATTCATAACAATAAACCCACCATTCGTTTGTATATTGATTTTCTTTGTTTAATTCCACGCAAATTTGAATATATGGTTTTAATGCTCGATTATTTTTACTTAACGGAACTTGACTTCGGTTTGATGTAAGTATTATTGAAACAAGTTCGGTGCTATTGATGACAATGAACATAACCAGAAGCGTGAAGGAATCCCTAGGCATATCGTAGTCAGTCATTCTGCACTCAGTCCCTCTTGTTCAAATTATACAACAGATGAGTCACCAGCACCAGATAAAAAATAAAATCAATTTAAAAATGAAATAATTTATCCTAATGACAGCAGGTCAGTTTTATAATGTCGGAGAGGAATTTGAAATATTTCTGATCTTATTATGTCAGTGATAGCTGGGGGTATTGTTTTATGCTGTATTGTATAATATTTGGGGTTTGTCAACTTCAGTGGACAAAGATGGTGTGGTCTCTATGTTTACTGCTTCAGCAGCAGTGTATCCACGAAACGCTTGTACACTGGAACTATTGATGACAAATACATCTAGAGTCACATTTATATCTGCATATATTGCTATCACTCAAGGACAATATTGTACGATACATGGTACAGAGCAAATATTTGCTATAAAAAATGAGTTGTTGGGAATTCCAGTAGAATATAGCGATGCTCCTGATATTAGCGGTAAGGTCTCCGAGATGCAGATCTGTATGTTGGATTTAGTTATGGGAAAGGATTTCTTCACAGAGGGTATCGAATTGACACTGCTTTAACCATTTCTCCAAGACAAATGGCTGTGGCGCCAATAAAGCTTAATATGTCAATATCCAATTCAGAACGTTCAGCATATATTGTCATTTCTTTTCATGAGGAACTCAGGATCCACCATTTTTGCAAAGAAGGTTTTGTGCATAGCATTTGTAATTATATTCTTAGCTGTATGCAAGATGACATCCAGAGATTATACCTTCTTCCTGAAAGTACGTATAACAGAGCAACTTTAGGCCACGACGAGCACTGCGGAGAACTGATTCTTTGGTTCAAGCAAGCCTAAACAATATCAGAGTTTCAGTTCAACAGAGATCTCTTTAGAATGCAAAACTCTTTCTTCCCGTTCCTCACATGAACATCGTTCAGTTTTAGTTTACCGATCATTGCAGAGTTGGGTCATACCTCTCGCCAGGATTTGTGGACGTTTGTGGAAAACTACTGATCATGCTTGAAGTAATGTAGTCCTGGGTGTAGGCCTTGTCTAATCCTAGTTTTGCTTACACTGCATCAGTCCTAGTCTGGAATACTCACGGTGGGGAGTACGTGGTTGCATGTTTTAAGAGCAACGGTTTCAGGCACTACAGAACTTTGATCACCCCTGTTCCCTGATGCTGTCGTGGTGTCAGATTTGAAACCATCTAATTACAATTAAGGCTGAGCTTGAGATATTCAGACACTAAGTCTATCACAACCTGTTTGACAAATACAATCGAATGATATCGGTAGCTTAAACAGGCTTCCATTGCTTACAATATATACTCGAATGTATTTATTCGTTACAAAATCCTTCGTACGTTCATGCACAATGCAGTCATTCAGCCTCCCACCAACATTCATTTATCTTCCAGCATTCTCAGATAATTACGGGAACCGTAAGTTGGTAGTTGCAGCATTTCCGACTGAAAAGTCAAGATTAAATGTCTTTGAGATTAACTGCTGACTAAAAATTCAAATATTCCTTAGTTACCATCCATATATACTCGTTAATTTTCACAGCTTCAGGTATTATGCAAATTCAATAACAAACATTCATCTGTTTACCACACTATGAACTCAACCCCATATATTATATAAAAACGCTTATATTCTTGAATCTTTAAAAAAAACAATTATTCGTATGAGTTAACGCCACGAGCAAACGCACTTAATGAATTTATTCATATAACCCGCTCGCGGTCCTGAAATCAACATTGCTAACTATGATTGACACATCTGCTACAGCTGATGTCATAATTATCGGTGAAGCCATCGAAAGCCCAGTGACTGACACAAGACATCTGATTGGCAGAATACTTGTTAATTGCACGTTCAACGCGTGCAAAACGTGCTTTGTTTAGACAGGTCAACGTGTTGAGTTTATCGCCACCGATGACAGAGTTATGCAACCAAAGTTGCTAATGAGCTACTGTGTGATCTTTCTTTTGATGATATTTATTGATTAGCCTCCGCCATTGTTTCTGGGGCGGCAAGTCGATGTGATCTGCGTACAACGACACCACAGTTCGAACTGTCGATGACACTGTTTCGGTGTGTCTGGTGGCCCACTTATATCTTTTCCCAAGTGCACAGAGTGTTAAAGTATTGATTCCGGAAACGAAATACCACGTATTTTACTTACCGTAGCATATGTACCCCGTTACATGGATATGTCATTTCTATCACCGACGCAGTGTGTTTATAAATACCGTGGGACCCAGGGGCATTGCGGGGTTAATTAGTAAACTGACGTATCAGTTGATGAGGTCGCAGTGCAGTGAGTGAGTTAGATCAGAAGCATTACGACATTAGGGGAATAAAGGATTAGGGCCAAATGGGGAAACAACACGGGTGTTTCGGTAGACTAACGCTTAGTCTGTGAATATACACACGTTTGATAGCAGCAACACAAATCTATGTAAACTGAAAAGGAGTCCCGGCGAGACCAGGGATTCAGAACATGAAGCTGGGAAAATCTAGACTTGCTGTAGTTAGGGCTGAAGGAGGGATGGACCGCAGGGTTAAATGATGTGGTTCAGGGACTGTGAGGCAGACAGGTATTACAGCTGAGAGAGAGACAGACAGACAAGTAATACACCTGAGAAAGAAAAAAAGAAAGAGAGAGGTTGGAGCAATTTAAGAAAGGGAAGCCGAGGGTAGAAAATGGACGAACTAACTACAAGATGAAATGCGAGAGTTAGCTGAAGAGAGAGACAGACAAGTGATATATACAAAGAGGGAGAGTGGGAGAGATGGGGGGGCACTCAGTCACTAATAGAAACACCCCCACCCCCAATAAGTTTACGACATGATTACATGTGTAAATACCCCCATATGAGGAGAAAGTATATGTGGAGAAAGCTTTGCATGAGACAAAATGCATGATGAAACGTAAGCATGAGAACAACGCGAGTTAATTGTGTGAGCAGATATGTATGAGACAACATCGAGGTGTATGGTGCAAACATGCCTGAGGAAGAGGAGAGAGTGTGTATGCATGCTGTATCGTCAGGTCACTCACTCTCCGTGAACTCCATACAGGGATATCTCATAGACAAACGCAAGTCCTACTTCATAGTTACCGCTGATCGATGAGACTTCGCACTGACTCGGAGCTGTTTATGGGAATATATTTTTATCATTATCCTGTCGCAATATGATCTCATGATTGATTGATTTAAGTTGCAATTAACATCGCTGTCACAGCTGCGACTGCCAGTCAAACGTCTAGTACAATATATGACTTAATCCTTGGCCAGGAAGTCTTGTGAGAACAGCTATTGGCGGACACAGAGATAGGAAAACGGAAGCATCAACAGCCACTTTGTGATTTATAACAAAATTTGTGTCAGATATATCAAATTTTCGAAATATGTGACAAGACATTTTGTAGAGAGCAATAAATATGCAATGAAATTTATCAAGTCAAAGTTGAGATCTTTCCCCCTAAAGGTTGGAGCATTTTTCCAAAATGATCATTGTTTCTTGATAGTTTCAAGGATATTTTCCATGGCAATTACTGATGCTGACGGGTCAGGTCTTTGTGCCAGTGTCAATATACATCTTAGAATTATTTCATCGGGGTAGCCCAGTGGTTAAAGTTCCAGCGCTTCTCACCGACCCGTGTTCTATTCCCCATATGCACTCAACGTGTTAACCCTATCGTCTACTGTTCTGCGCCTTGATGTTACCGCGTTTACAAGTAAAGCATAACATTCATATTCATTCTAGCATTCAAATTGGTCATTTTAACTACCAGGGCAGATTTGTGTCAGTTTATTATTTTATCCACGTTCCTAAAACTTTAAACTATGTATCTACCATGTGCTACAAGCGTTTGGAACTACAGTGCCGATATAAAGCAAGTGACGCTCAGTCCCTTAATTCTCACTATCAATATTACGAGTATGTGTGTGTGTTGTGCCTGTGTGTGCATGTGCGTGAGTGCGCGCGCGCGTGTGTTGTGCGTGTGTTTTTTGTGGTTTTTTTTTGTGTGTATGAGGTTGATAGTCAGAAATATAATATTCATAAGATATAAAATGTTGATCGTAACAAATAAACGCATATAAACTGTAAAGGACCCCAAGTGAGTTGGTGGATTTGCTTCATTTAGGGCTTTGGCATCGCAGGGGACTGTGTGGAAGGAAAGGTATTCTGGTTCATGGATTGTGAGACAGACAAGTCACAATCCTACTATCCAATCAGACCCAAAAACAAAAATGGCCAAAGTCTAGAATATGTTGCAAGTCTAGATTACCACAATTTCAGTTGAAAATTAAGATTGTCTCTGGATTTCTTCGGATTATCTTTTTGAATTATAATTCGGGAACTATTTTCTTCTATAAAATATGTTAATTTTAGAGACTAGCTGTCAGTCTAGCCTAACCTGAACAGTGGTTGAACGACAGGTTTACTGGAAGACGAATGGCAGCGCGTTATATATATCTTCCTAGACTAAAATAGCTGTCTATATATAGTACATATTTACCGTAAATATATTACAGATTTATGTTTCGTATATGCAGCGAAATAATGAATTAAATGTGATTCTAACAGACGAAATTGTTATTATTTATCAGGAAAACAGATATGCCCATATATCACTTTCAAGAAGTGATATGTCCGAGGGCTTTTCGTGGCGGCCTCTAAAGTCTCGCGTGGGAGACGTTGCTTGCAGATACTGTCATAATATTTTCATAAGCGATTATAACCACATGTGCAGCTATGACAAGACCCCTCTTAGACTAAACAACGATGTAAGATGGCGTACACGTGACATCATCGCTTCAGGAGCTCACTGTAATCAGGCTGATAAATTGTCCTCTATAACCCACGCCAAATATGCAACAACATTGGAATGTGAGACTGAACGCGACAAGTTGCGTCCAAGGCTAAAGTTTGTAGCATTGAGAGATGTGTTGTGTGGAGAGAGGTGGAGAAGATGTAGGGGTGGGGGTGGGAAGAGGGAGGGGGGGGGGGGGAGTGAAGGTGGAAGGGAAGGAGGCGTTTGACGAATGGGATGTTTGTTGTGGTACACATACTTGATAGTAAATTTATATGTGTGAGATCATCTGCTGTTACTACTACTACTACTACTGCTGCTGCTGCTGCTGCTGCTGCTGCTACTACTACTACTACTACTAAAGTAATGATGCTAAATATTTGCAACTAACTGTAAAAACAAATTATCAATACTACTGCTACAACACCAACCGCCACCACTACTATTACTACTACCACTGTTGCTCAACGAATTGTGAAAATACTCCGACTACTACACCTGCTCCTCCTCCTCCTCTTCCTACTACTACTACTACTACTACTACTACTACTACTACTAGTAGTAGTAGTAGTAGTAGTAGCAGCACCGTTAATACCACCACTTGTACTGTTATGGATGGTATAATTATGATAATAATCAAGTACTGATGGCGCTGATAGTAGTATCAGTACCACCCATAGTAGTATCAGTATCACAGGCATATATATCCAATAGATCAGTGTAACATGTTATGTTAATACAGTGAAAAAAATGAATTATTTACGCTTCACAAAATAATATTACTTGTGCGGTTTTGATTACATTGATTCATGGGGCGAGAATGTCAGTATGAATATATGTAACAATGGTAGGATTTGTATTTACGACATTATTGTTTCATCGGCAGTATTTGTTCTTACGGTGTTCGTTTTATTCCGTGTAGCAGTATTGAATCACGTGGTTTGGTGGCAGTATTAAGTCATGTACAGTCAGCTACAGTATTGATCTAGACAGTGGCAGCTACAGTATTAATTCATGTTGTGTGATGACAAGTGTTTGTTCATGTGGTGACAGTGGCAGTTTTAAACCATGTGGTAGTGTCAGTATTAATTCATGTGGCACTGTCATTACTGATTCATGTGGCAATGGCAGTATAAATTCATACAGAGGCAACTTCAGTATTACTTCGTGTGGCACTGTCATTATTGATTCATGTGGCACTGTCACTATTGATTCATGTGACACTGTCACTATTGATTCATATGGCGCCGTCACTGTTAATTCATGTGGCGATGACAGTCTTAATTCACGTGGCAGTGACAGTTTAAATGCACAGATAGACAGCTTCAGTGTTATTCGTGCGGGGTGATGGCAGTACTGCTCCTTGTGTTAGTGAGGCATTGGTTCATGGGAGTCTTTGTTTTAGCGTTGACAACAACGTTCACTCACGGATGATGATAGCCTGTCTCACACTCCCAGAACCACATTACATTCCCTGCAGACCAGCCCTCCTTGCAATGCTAAAACCCAAATTGAAGCAAGTCAATATTTCCCCAGGTCAGGGATTTGAATCTCTGGTCTCCCTGGGGTCTCCTTTTCAATATAAATGGGTTTATTATTTAAAATCAAATTCATATGTATTCAGAGGCTACGCATTCGTCTAGGATGATGACGACATTGCATAGCCGGTGATGGTGATGGTAGACAATGAAATCGCTGTTTTACTGACCTTTGATATAGACATTTATATCTGTCTGTATATCATATATCATTTTATCAATTTCATGAGCGAAGCAGCAATGACGTTATGTCAGAGATGACACATCAACACACATTTCACATCCACATATCAGTTGCTTATCAACACTATTGATTACAGCTCCAACAAACACCAAATCAAAACCTGCACATTCGTACAGATGAGAGTGAAAGTGTCACAACGGTAACACAACCGCACCTGTCATTGTGTACTATAACCGTTATCACCCCTCTGTGAAATCCGACCCCACCAGTGTGTAATAGACCATATACACCCTAAGCTTCTCAACATGACCCACGTGAAATGTACAAGCAGTGTCAATTTCTTTCACGCAATAAACAAGCAAGACATGTACATCCCGCCTCCTCCACCATTTGGTACTCATTTTGAGCTATTATCGGTATCGTTGTTATGATAATGTTACCCGCTCCCCACAAGATCTGTTATCAGTAATCTTTGACACTTATTAAGTTAATCAGCGCGTGCTTGCCGTGACGGGAACGGGGCTACTCGAGTAATTATTTATTACGCCGTAACATAGCCGTGACGTAACGACAGACGAACAGACAGACAGACAGTGAGGTATGTAGACATATGTCACGTGATCCGCTAAAAGGGATTAGGTAACAAGAGATGGGAGGTCGGCCACGAGCTCAATACCGTAGTTACCACGTCAAGGGGAACACGGAAGTTGCCCGCAGACAATGACATGTATACTCGTACAGGGCCACACCGTGTCGTTACATAGCTCCAGGGTGGATAGCTATCTTTCTTACGCTTGACGATTATCCACCGAACAAACATTGCAAGGTATTAGGGGGATGGGGTTCATAATGTTTTACATCTATGACAGTCTAAAGGAAAACGTGAAAGTTGAACGCGTGTTACCTTCTGAAAATGACCATATAGCTGGACTATTGCATAGTGCGGCGTTAAAAAACAACCAAACCAAACCAAAACACAGATAATTATATCTATCAGACTTTCATAAAGTCTTCATGTTTTTAGTATAAAGATACAAGCTACCAAATCCACAACTGTAGTAATCTCTATGAGTCTGGAAGCAATGTCCCGGACAGATGCTGGTTTGGGAATAAGTATACACGTATGCAAATACAAGTCTCCATGGTGATCTGTGTTTCCCCGCGAATCATGCTTATGCGGTTGATATGTGACACGTGATGCATATTGCAGTGAAATTAACAACTTTACATTTCTGAACCTGATCAGTAAAAAGTGGTTAACATATATTTGTCACTTCCCTACCCACCTTCCCGACCAGTGAACCGTGTGTTGCTTTTACCCGTTCCCGCAACAGCGACTCTAGAAATGGTACACAAAGAACAGACACATGCACCCTGTTTAAGAAGCGAACCCAGGTCTTTTGTGTGCAAGGCGAGGTCTTTAACCTCTTCGCTAGTCGACTTTACTGTTAGTTACAGCAACAACAATGAACGTAAATGTAAATTCATCGAAAAATATATTTTCAGACCAAATGAATATATTTCAGGAGTATGACCAGTTTCCAAACCGGGAGGTGACGTTGTCTTGTGTTCTACTTTCCTGAACGTGACTCATTACTCAGTGTATATATAATGTACACACCAGTCACGATGTACCGAGTGGAGGGGTTTCAGAACAGACAATCCCTTTGAGAAAACTAGTATTGATTAATTCCTCACTATCCCGCGGTGTATTTTGGTCTCTCCCGTTTCCGCTTTGCCTGTTCGCAATAAGTTCATTTTTTTTACATTTCGTGAATTGGGACAATTACTATCAAGCAGTACGATTGTATTGCAGACTGCTGGCTGTGTGTTTCTGTAATGGGGGATACCTGTTGTGTTTGTTTCTAGTTTTGTCATGATGCTGTCTACTGAGACCTGTTTCCAACATTAGTGGGAGGAGATCACTATCTGATATGTTGCTTGTTGTTTGAATCGGGTGGTTTTCAGACATTGCGTTCTTGAACATTGAGCTCTGATACAAACCTCACTCCGTTTTTTTCAGCTTGTATGTAGAATGAGTGAGTGAATTTAGTTTTACAGCAATATTCCAGCTATTTGACGGTGGTCTTAAAATAATCACGCCTGGACCAGACAATCCAGTGATCAACAGCATGAGCATCGACCTAGGCAAATAGGGGACGATAACATGTGTCATCTAAGTCAGCAAGTCTGACCACCTGATCCTGTTAGTCGCCGCTTACGGCAAGCACGGGTTATTGAAGACCAATCCTAGCATTGATCCTCAGGGATGATTTTCTTTAGAATGTGATATGGTCATGTGTGGATCAGATCGTAATGTTTAGTTACAATCTTCAATACCGTGGCGAGGGACTGTAGAAATGGGCTTCACACATTCTACCTAGTGTCTGTTCAGATGTCCTTGGAAAGTAGTGATGTTTCATTGAAGTGTATGCAGAGAGGTAAAGATTAAGGCAGTAGTGTCTGGTTGAAGTGTATGTATGGATGTAAGGATATAGACACTAGTGTTTAGTTGAAGGGCATGGATAGAGGTAAGAATTTAAATAGTAGTGTTTGATTGAAGTGTATGCATGGAAGTAAGGATATAGACAGTGGTGTTAGGTTGAAGTGTCTGTATGGATGTAAGGATAAAGACAGTGGTGTCAGGTTGAAGATTGTGTATGGAGGTAAGGATATAGACACTAGTGTTTAGTTGAAGGGCATGGATAGAGGTAAGGATTTAAATAGTAGTGTTTGATTGAAGTGTATGCATGGAAATAAGGATATAGACAGTGGTGTTAGGCTGAAGTGTCTGTATGGAGGTAAGGATAAAGACAGTGGTGTCAGGTTGAAGATTGTGTATGGAGGTAAGGATATAGATACTAGTGTTTAGTTGAGGGGCATGGATAGAGGTAAGGATTTAAATAGTAGTGTTTGATTGAAGTGTATGCATGGAAGCAAAGATATAGACAGTGGTGTTAGGTTGAAGTGTCTGTATGGAGGTAAGGATAAAGGCAGTGGTGTCAGGTTGAAGATTGTGTATGGAGGTAAAGGTTGTAGACAGTGGTGTTAGGTTCAAGTGTATGAAGGGAAGTAAGGGATATAGGCAGTAGTGCTTGGTTGAAGTGTATCTATAGAGGTGAGGTATACGTGTGGTACGAGTACATCTACGTAAATAATCTTCACCTATATAATATTTTTTTAGAATTAAAAAAACCATCACGTCTCAAAGTTTCAGAAGTGGAAATGCTTGATGACAGATTGCTATAGTTTTGAAGGTGATTTGATTGGATTGGGGGTGACTGTTTTGTTAAATATTTGCCCTGGGCCATTGGTTTAGTAAATTCCAGTAAAACTAATGATACATGCTTCAGTAGTTGCTGCTGTAGTAGTAGAAGGAGTTGTTGTTGTTGCTGCTGCTGTTGTAGTTGAAGCAGCGGCAGGTGGTTGCAGTCAGACTTTGAATAAGATCAAAACATGCTAGCACGTGACCATCGAGCACATATTCACCTGACTGTGTGGCTTGATGATATCACGTGACAAGACAACGTGCCTCCAACTTCGTTTCCTGCTACAAACTCAGTTACAACTACACGGGGACGGTAACTGAATTGC
This sequence comes from Haliotis asinina, assembly GCF_037392515.1. Lineage (NCBI taxonomy): Eukaryota > Metazoa > Mollusca > Gastropoda > Lepetellida > Haliotidae > Haliotis > Haliotis asinina. The sequence continues at coordinate 73,625,209 of NC_090280.1, forward strand.
TGGTGTTCACGGCAAAAAGAACTTACAAAATATGTCATAATCCAACACTGGAACACATTTCAACACACATCAACGGGTCATTTTGATTGGAAAATTCTAACTGCCACTCGAAACATCTGTTTTACATTTACATTGATTTCGCGAACATGTATCCATATCAGAAATGCATTTCGTCATCAGAACAAGACCAATTTGATACCTATTCATATATTTTTTATCACTTTTATATAAATGTATATAAAATGGAATTTTCGATATAATGCATAAACGTCTCGGCGCCTTTGAAGTATCTTGGGTTATAGTTTATGATAAAATGCCTTGAGGTGGATAATGCTTTGAAATGCTCCCTATTCTCACATCAAAGTAGCCGTACCTTTTCTCCTAGGCTACAATAAAATCAATAGATAAACGAAAACACATCATTTAAAGAAGATGGTGAGAAGGGATCTACTAAAACAGCATTATTGTAAATGGAGGTAAGGATAAGCATAAAGGAGACGCGTTATGTCCAGACATTAATACCACCATCATTGTCACATCAGTTGTAGTGGGAGAATGCATCTGTATCCATGCTTCCTGTTTCAAAAGTTCTTTGTATTTCTGTTTATATATTCGCCATATCCCGAATAATTGTTTAATCGGGTATATATTAGCTTGAAATAAGTGAAAGGTTCAGCTATAAACTGTTTAGTTTCAAACTTCATATTTTAGGTAATGATTTCATCACGTAATATAAGCATCTGAATATATCAATTGCTTATGAAAAAAATATTCAAGCGACTTACAAATAACATATAGCCATAACATGCAATATTATTCCAATGTACCAGTCACACTATATTTGGAATTAAATATAAACACAATATCAGCATTTTCAGTCATAAAACATAAAATATCGACATGTATTATGGAAATGTGACAGTTTAATTACATATGGAATTTTTTGCTTGTATGTTTGTAAGACTTTTAATAAAATATATGCAGTACTCAAACTGTTATCATTACGATCATGTAAAAAAATATTATATTCACATGAGAACAGTTTATTTTGTTACATTAAACAATGTCACAATAAGAACTTTTTTAGACAGGATGTGGTTTGTTATAGACGTATTTTGTTAAAAAAAAAATCTATACTTGATACTTGCGCTAGTTGATAAAGCAGTGATTAATTATAAAAAATATTTATAAGTTAGGTGTATTATGAGAACTCGTTGTCCCTAAATGACTGAGGTCCTTGCTCTGTCCGGTTTTTTAGACTTACCTAATATAATGACACAAGTACGTTAATTACCGTTACATACCCTCAGTATAGCGTTGGAGCATAGTTACTGAAACCCAACCGACCGAAATCTGGACTGTGTACTTAACGCCGCCCAAAATCACCCTTAGAAAACTTAGATGAGAATAACTGACTGTGAAATGGTTGATCTCAAAGGCTATTTGTCTATGTGGACTGGGATGAGTTCATGACACGAATAGTAAAATTTAAATTTGTTACTGTTCTCACATTTTTCTACTGCTATGAAACTGATATCTAAACTATGACATGTACGTTATTTGGCAAGCCCCTCGACAAGTTGCAATGGCAGAATTCCCCTATGAAGCATCGTTTTATGACGGTACCGTAGTTAGGAGAAATACAACGACGAGTTTTTGTGTCTCTTTGTTCATTTTTCTTAAGCCGGTATTCAGTTTACTGACCGAAAAGTGTTAGAATTTGTTTGAGAAGGGTTTGTAGTGACTCCAGAGATTCGACGCAGCTAATTCCCAAACCTCTGCATACCGTAAATACCACGGCAACGTTTACCCTGTGTTGAAGGCGTAAATCTTGTATATGTTGATATGAAATATTGGTTTATCTTTCTGAAGTGGTCTACGATGATAGACAAAGTGCCTCAGCGGTTTCAACAGTCTTTTGCTCTGCATTTTGTTTTAAACTAAATCTACAACACACATCATCACCAAATTAGATGTTTCAGATTAAAAGTGTCTAATCTTATCAAATATCTAACAACTGCCTTGACAATTATACATCTGTATTAACAAGATGTACATTTTTCAAGCAGCCGTATGCATTTACAACACAAACATCATTCAACTTAATATGCTGACACCCTTGTATTATAATCTTAGGGAATTAAACGCTTTTATTCCTCTCCAAAAATAAGAAAAACAACCTATCTGGTTAGACGTAGTCGTTAAACCTGTCCATATACAAGTGGTTGTGATTTATTTGAAACTTTACGACCCTTGCCGCGACGTCCGATGAGAACTTCAGTTTACCAAGTCTTACTATCTTACATACAACTAAGAAAGGGGCTTGAACCCTGTCAGACTATAGTAAAGGCTGGATTAGTTGGCAATCCGACTAAGCAAAAATAGCCAGACTTCAAAGACAGTGTCAAAGCGAGGCTAACATATATGGAAGCGAGGCACCGCAGTGGCGACAAACCGTGTCACGAGACTTTGACGAGGTTTTAATGTTACGCCATATTGGCGACTTGTTGGTACCGTAGCTCATGCGAAAATTGCGGATGCAAAGGGTTCCTCGTCTGACGGTCATGCAAATATAAGTAGACAGAGAGACTATTATTTCATGATAGTATAAAAATCATAATTTATATTTGACGATTTATTAAATTTAGACATTATACATAATTTTCGTAGTAAATTGCTTACTACGTCTATTGACACACGTTATATAGGGTCCTGATTTACATCATTCACACTTTGGGTGCTGGAGTAGCCTAATGGTTAAAGCGTTCGCTTGTCGTACCGAAGGCCTGGGTTCGAATCCGCAGATTAGTAGATTGTAAAGCCCTTTTCAGGAGTATTTGATGTGATGTTGCTAAAAATGAGTAAAACCACACTAACTTGCACTTTATGTCTACCTACAGCAAATTGGAAAGCATGTCTTTCGGTACTATTCAACCTGATGATCATCATCATCATTGCAAGGGGCGTTTGGGTATCCTCTTGATCCAAGCATTTGTTCGTCAGTCAATGATGCAAAAGATATAGTTGGACTTCAGCTTACGATAAACATATGGCAATGCTGAAGACAAGTGGTTCAAGTGACCGGGCCATCTCATACACACGAAACCCACTCACTTACTCGAAACAAACATTTTAGATCACTCACTCACTCAGTCACACTTACCTGTATACACAGCATACCGTGGGCACGGAGTGGCTCCCCCATACATAGTTACGTTACCTGCTCCATATCAAACAATGTCAGCTGTTGATGTCACAAGGCTGGTTGGTGTCTTGTGCTAGCTTACGGCCATGAGGCATCTGTACTGTACTTCTCGCTCTGGTCGGTGTAAGGCTTAGTATGACAGCCATCTGGTTTCATCGCCTTTCAACGTTTAAACTTTCATAGACGTTAGCGGTGAATATTTATTTCTTAATTTATGGGTCACGATTTTGATTTTGTACTCTACATGCTCATTCTTTATCATGGCGATTCGTTAAAAAGAATCATGTCACCTGCATCCACAGTATTTTTATTGCTGTGTGTTGGTTGGTTGACGCCGCACTCAGCAAGTTTGCCTCTATAAGGGGTGGTCTGTCAGTAAGTGAGTCTTGGTCAGAAAGTCCAGTGACTAACATTATGAACGTCGATCTAAATGGGATACGATTGCACGAAGTGACTGAGTCAGCATTTTGACCACATAGTCCAGTTACTCACCTCTTGGGACAGACAGACGCGTGTTGATGAAGGCCAATTCTAGCTCGGATCTTCACGGGTCCACGGGTTAGAACAGGAAGACAAACGTCCGTGACAACTTTACATTGATCTGAGTAGATATTAGATGTCACAGCAGTATGGCAGGGACACCGTGAACGGCCTTCGCGGACTCTGACCAGCGGGCATGGCCTGCGTCCTCTGCTTGATCAGAGGACGCTTGTGTGTTGGGCTGTTGTGGATTGTTGCTCTTGACTGTTCACGTCTCTGCCGAGGTGTCTGCTCATAGTCTTTGCTGAGGTCTCTGCTTGAAGTCTTTGCTGAGGTCTCTGCTTGAAGTCTTTGCTAAGGTCACTGCTTGTAGTCTTTGCTAAGGCCTCAGTTTGTAGCGTCATCTCAGTGTCTCTGCTTATAGCCTCTGCTATGGTCTCTGTTGGGGTGTCGGATTATAGTCTCTGATTATAGTATCAGCTCAGGTCTCATAATACCATCTTTGCTGAGGTCCTTGTTGAGGTCTCTGAATATAGTCTCTGATTATAATCTCAGCTCAGGTCTTCTCTTATCGTCTTTCCTGAGGTCTCTGATTATAGTCTCTGAACATTATCTCAGCTCATGTCTTATCTTCTTTGCTGAGGTCTCCGTTGAGAATTCCGATTATTGTCTCTCATTATAGTCTCACCCAGGTCTTCATTGATTGGTCTGGATTAAAGTCTCTGATCAGGTCTTCGCTGAAGTCTCTAGTCGGACTAGTTTGTAATCACATCAAGTTCTTCAAATCATTTGAAACCTACTTAACCTAACTCACAATGTATTATTCATCTTAATACTCCACTTAATGAGTGTGTTGATTGCACAAGGTGTGGCAGTCGTCACAAAGCGTAGAAATAGATTGTACAAAGGTACAAGACCCTGTCGCACACGCTCCTTAATTTACAGCGGTACCTACTTGTAACAAAATATGTCATGAAACTAAAACGAAAACAAATACTGAACCAAACCACTACAAGCTTAAGGTCAAAAATACAACTGATACCCCATCGATTCATAATTCCTCATTTGTTGCGTCTTTATGCATAATTAAACTTGAGTTTACAGTTTTGGTTGCTGGTGGCCTATTTCGTATTAACTGAATTGAAGAAGGAGAAGTAAAAGGAATATTTTGCTTTAATTAGAACTATAACGAATATCCGGAGCCCACTTCACAGCGACGATGACCTGTGTCTCGTGTCATTTGAACCATTGTTAGTTTCCGTCAGTAGAATTCTTGACTAGATCGACTCGGTGCTGTTGTAGAAACAAAGAACCTACACGATTCGCAGTTTTGGATATGAATATGTGTTTTTACACAGAAACGTAGAGGTTACAGATCTAAACTGGAGATGTCCCCAAAGACCCCAGTCTTCTACATTGCCATGCTGACAGTGAACTAGTTTGATATTGAAGTGGTGCACATATGTAAATGTATGTGGCTGTTTTTAATGTACATTTAAATATGGATAGAATTTCTTCGTTATTCGCAGAATAATTGCATTTAGAACTCCTTGTGCATCTGGTCACGTTTGTATTAAACTCAAACCATATTCTATAAAACGTGCCCATGCACAAATTTTCTCCAAAACTATGATTGTGTCTTTATTTTTCACAATTTATTATTTTATTAATTAGAATATTAGAATTTTAGGCATCGAGATACCATCATTTACATAACTGTGGTTATTTTGTAGTGTGTCATTCTCTATTTGTAGCATTCCAAAAGTATGAATGTTTAATCAAAATTGTCTGGATTTTGTCACGTGTACGTTTTTGGTCTTTGAGTGACTCTTTCGGGTAACAATTTTCTATAGTGGATTTTATAAGGAGCTTGTCAATCTGACCAAGAATGCGACGACTGAATTTTTAGTTTGGTGAACACCTGAAATATCAGCATTGGTTCAGTCTTCAGAGACGTACTGTGCACCTTCTCAAAATTGTCTTACACAGTCATTATTTTCATAAAGCTGATTTGTTCATTGCTTATATTTCTTGTTTTAAATTATTCAAATTCTACTGTCCCTGGATTCAGTTTCAGTGACGCCACGTTTATTTCATCGTTGGTTGTTTTCCAAGCACCAACACTACCCCGATGATTTCTATATAAATCTGACTTCATATTTCGATGAAACTTATCACACTAATACGTGCCCGTGTTTCCGCCAACGACTTTAGAATTAAACATCAAAAGTATTCAGTTCGAGCCTATTTGCTAATGGTAAGGGTTTAATCCATTTTACAATTAGGAAATGTGAGTTTTCGCAGATATCATAATAATTGTAAGAGGGGATTGTCTCAGAAGTGGCACGAAGGGAGGACAGCGTCCTTTTTTGTCTCATATTTGATTATAAAATGTGATATGAGCGATTAGGCTTATGGCGATAGGCAGCGACTTCAAAAGATCAAATCAAATTTGTCAGATATGAATTAAATTCTCCTCTTAGTCTCCAATTTCTAAAAATATTATTATGTTATTTTCATCGAGTAATTTTCTTCATAACGTATGTTAAGGTTTTCTAGTTCGATAATGTGGAGCGAACGAAGAATGAATATATTTGTTTAAATGATGATTTGTGCATATATTTTGTTTACGTTTTCTAATACGATGATGTGGTATTTTCATCAAGACATGGGGTGAAGTGATTTTGTTCATATCTTATGGTGAGGCTTTCTAGTACGATGATCTGGAGCAAATGGAGAAATTAATGTTTTTGTTTAAATGAGATTTTGCTCATACAATTAGTTATGTTTTCAAATACGATGATCTAGAGCGAACGAATACATGTGTTTAAATGATGTTGTATGCTAAATGTAACGGTCAAGAATTTTGATTTCGTTTGAAAAATTGTTTACACCTCGTGTCTGTCAGGTGAAGGCTTTGTATAGTGGACGGGTTTATAATAACCTTCATGTACTGAATTTCACAAGGTAATATTTAGGTAACGATAACATTATAGACAAACATGCCACTCATTGGTGTCTTTAATTACAACATACTATCGCACATAGCAGGTGACAGGACTAGAAAATAACAGATTTTATTCGAAAATTAAGAAACGGAACAATTTACTGCACCTGCACAAGAGATAAAGTACATAAAGGTTTAGGGACAATACAACTCTTATATATCTATTTATAAATAATGTCTTTATATAAGAGAGATATAGATCTCTCACAGAATTCAGTTTTTTTCTAAAATTTTATGAAATATATGGTCGCTATATGCATACGTCAAAATTGAACTTTTTATATTTCCCAGCATAAAACGGTTCTAAATTGTGTTGTTATCGAATTCAAGACATATTTTCCGAAAGAAAATTAAATAATTTCGATATCGATAAATTACTTACACGTTATTACAGGATTTTAACAAATTTGTAGGAGTGCAATTACTTTCGCATACTTCAATGAACACTCATGTTCGTGCTAAATGTGATAGTTACTGTAACTGACAGTTGTCAAAATTCCTGAATTATCAGAAATGGTTTTATCACATCAAAGTTTTGTACAAAGAAGACGTTTCATTGTTAAACTAAAGACGCATAAAATGTCCAGTTAAAATTAGTCTTGAGTCTCTCTCTCTCTCTCTCTGTCTCTCTCTCTTTGTCTCTCTCTCTCTGATAGTTTAAAAATGTTCGACTGATTACAAAATATGCGCGTGTGGTGTAGGTGTATAAACTCGACATAAAATATTGAATTTCACATTTTAGTGGAAAATATGGCAATTGTATTGCACAGAAATTAGTTTATTGCAACGTATGTCATGTTAATAAAAAAATATTAAGTACAGTCAACGGAGTTTGAGAAAGTAGCACATTTGTGTAGTGCGTGTATTATATTGAACTGGAGCTCATCAAGTCCATACATCACAGTAATACCCCATTCATAACGTTCGTCAGCATCTTCCCCATACATGGAGACTCAGCCAATCACAGACCGTTTCCACCAAGAAACTACTCCAGTTAGCTGCATGATATATTCATATCATGTAATATTGTGTCTTTAAGTCCGTCAACAGTCAGGCTTCAAGCGCCATTCAGCCGCGCTGTGATGATTGATTGCTTAGTTAATGACAATGCTATGAAACAATAAATGACAATGCGATATCTAATGGTATGTTTAGGGGCTTAGGATGACACAATAAAGCCTTGACATACGTTTTATCGATTCTGTTGACGTTGTCCTCTAATTGATTTCATCTCTGTATTGTGTCCTGGTCAGTTGATGCGTTGAAGGAGGTAACAATGCGTTATGACACAAGGAGGTGCAATCGATTACATTGTGTTCACAAGTGTAGTATTTCCAAATTGGAGTTTGTAGGTGTGATGATCTTTTCCCACAAGTGTAGAGTTTATTGAATAAATGAATAACAAATTTACAATAACATTTACTTATTTTGAAATGTGAGTGAGTACGGTTTACTTCACCTTTACGGTTTACTTCACCGTTACGGTTTACTTCACCTTTACGGTTTACTCCACCTTTAGCAATATTCCAGCAAGTCACGACAGTGGACACTAGAAATAAGATTTAAATACTGCATCCATGTGGGTACCTGAACCTGGGGCGTGACGTGAAATTTCTTACGAAAATGACGTAATTGTATAATGTACTTTTGGAATTTTTATTTGAAAACTATACCCACTGTTGTGAAATATCAGTATATCAATTATGCTGATTCAGTATATCAATTATGCTGATTCAGTAGATCAGTTATGCTGATTATGGAGATAATATACGTAATACTGGCATGAACATTGTTTTTATAGAATACGTAGCCTGACGTAATAACGGGATTGGTAATTATGCATTTACTTATTACAGTACTCATCGACATAACACAACATACAAAAAGTGACAAATGTGTCATGCGTCAGAAATATAACTTCTTTATACAAAGATAACATATATTATATGAATACACATGCGCTTTTATAATTTGAAAAAGTATGGTGAAACAATTGTATGTAATTTGAACAAAATATGATGAAACAACTGTATGTCAAATTTACAATAATTCTTTTGTGTTTTCTTGGAGTGTTGTTTTTGCCGACAAGTTGTTAGACAAGAAATACAGCCTTTATTTCGCTGCTGGTAATAGCAACGAAGCGTTTAACAGATGACGGCGATAACCCGTTGCAAAATAGTATGATTAGAAAAAATACTTGAAGGTTTTTACAGTGCAGCCATTCTGTGCACGTTCAGGAGGTCACATTTTACTAATTACATAATTTCTATAGACACATGTAGATAACAAAATGCACTGTCCATTTATCTAGACTTGTCTCTATAAAGGATATAATTGCTATAGTCCATAGCATTCAGCAGAACAAGGTTGTAACTGTATGCTATACTCGTTACTACACGATGATCATGTAACTTTGCTGGTAAATAGGATTGTGAGGTCACTTTTGAGATGGCGCAGACTACTCAAAAAGCCACGAGAGAGAGAGAGAGAGAGAGAGAGAGAGAAAGAGAGAGAGAGAGAAAGAGAAAGAGAGCGACGGCGGAGGGGATAGCGAGGACAAGAGAGACATAGACAGGAGAGACACAGAGAAAGAGAGAGGGGTAGAGAGAGTGAGAGAGAGTGACAGTGATAGATATATTATTCAGGCACACACACACACACAAAGAGTTTGTCGCTGACAAAAAAATATACTTTGTATGTTTACGACATATGTAAGTGGACCCTTTATGTTATGTTATGTTATTCTTAAGCTGAAACAGAATGTGTCACAAAACAAAACTCAGATCAATAAAAATAGCTGTAGTATGCTCTTCTTGGAATGTCTGGGGTTAATTTGTTAAATGCATGGCACTGCTGTCATGGCAAAACATGTTTATACTGACAACGACATAGTGCATTTGAAGTCAACCTTCACTAAGAAATGTTCAGTTCATGGGATGTCACATTAAGGTATTATATCTTATGCCTGCACATAACTGAATTATACTGAATCTTGTACACACATTTCACACAACTTTCCTTCATAAATAAAGTCAATAATTATATAAAAAACACTGGAAAGCTTTACACACATTTATTTGTACAGAATATTGTACACATATTTCACACAATGTTCTTTCGTAACTGTACGGTTGTGATTATATATCGACTTGGAAAGATATTCACACGCAATATCACACAACTTGCGTCAATAAGTATAGTTGTAACTACAACATAAATTGTAAACCTTTACACACACAAGTCACACCACATATTTCAATGACTCTAGCTGTACCTATATTATAACTTGTAAACCTTTACACACTCAAATCACACAACTTACTTCAATGACTATAGCTGTACCTATGTTATAACTTGTAAAGTTTTACACACACACACACACACACACACACACACACACTATCACACACATAACAATTTTACATTCATAACTTTACCTGTTGTAAACTCCAACACATGTTGAACTATTTGAGTCAAAATGTAGAGATACCTATCTTTGTATTTTACCGAAAACTAAATAAAGACTTGTCTCTCTTCAACCTACACTTTGCTGATTCCTTAAGATGAACCGACGTAATAGGGAACGTACATACACATATTAACACTTTACGAAGCATTTGAAGATACGGTCGAATTACGCATGTCATGTACTCAACATACGTTGGACTTTATAAAGGCTGTAAATGGCTGAACATCGGAACTTTTGGACAACTTCAAGTCAACAAATATTCACGGACATAAACACTGAATCGGTTGTTGCCGACTGGGCTGGCTTTGTGCTAGGGTGGACAGAAATCTGTTATTCCAGCCTCTGCCCTTGCATTGTTCTTTTATGTTAATTTTCAGTATCTGATCATACGTACATACACTCACCATGTGTCTGAGGCCCATAAAACTCGATTGGGTTTGAAATTAGCTTGAATATAACCAATTCTACTCTCTTTTGAACAAAAGCCCCACAAACTATGTTTTATTTCTCAAATTATCCACCTGTTTGATCAATACTGCTCAAAGCCATAAAACATATTGGTTTGAAATTGACGATTGTTAAGGTCTCACACTGACTTGGAGTTTGAAATCACCAGTCTACTATTTCGCCTTATTAGCATGAACCGGTCAATAAAAGCAGCGTTTTTACAAAGGACTGTTAAGCTGCCAGACAGTTGGATTTAGCTTGTACGTCGCAGTGTGGTAACGGGTAAATCTTTCTTTGTAGAATAATGTTTCATAGCTCTTCCCTGACAATAGAACGTATTGGTTTATGGGGTACGCTTTCCATAGCATATTAGCCTCTGGAGGGTACATCGTGCAGTAAATGTAGTACTCCAAGCACCTACAAAGACTCTTTTGGTGATAGAGCTATTGGGATTTATGTGGATTCCCCCGTATGATACAGCTCAAGCTGTTTTAAAAGGTGTTGAAACTCAGGGAAGGTTTATTATTTTCATATCGGAGCGTCATACCACATAAAAGCAGTACACGGACTCTATGCTGTTGCGAGGACCACCATAGGAGAACTTTGCCTGTGGTACACACCCGGGTCGTTCGTCTCGCAGAGAGAATTATCCACAGTGTTAGCATAACACTTTGATTTTATTTGAGTTTGATAGCACAACTTCGTACATGTTTATTGCTTTTTTGTGCTAGACTTTCGGAGGCTCAGTGTAGCAGTAAACGGAGAGGCGTTTTATTGCCAGGGGACATCTTGAAATAAAGATCGCGTGTTTAGAAAAAGGAATGACAAGTTCAGTCACTTTAACTAAGTGTGGTCATGCGATATAAAAGTTTATTCGGTATTTGTGCGAATTGGATATGCATGCTCCACACATTAAATCTTCTTGAAGTGTTCTTCAAATAGACCTTTCTATTAATAGGACGGTGAAAGCTTTCAATACGCTTATTCCAACAAATTTATTTAACCTTGACCTTGACCTTGATATTTCTTTTCAGACGAATGTTCCCACCGTTCAAGGTCAAGGTCTCCGGCTTAGACAAGAAGGCAAAATACATACTTCTAATGGACATAGTTGCCGTGGACGACTGCCGCTACAAATTTCACAACAGCAAATGGATGGTGGCCGGTAAAGCTGACCCGGAGATGCCCAAGAGGATGTACATCCACCCCGACTCTCCAAGCACCGGGGAACAATGGATGCAGAAAGTTGTCTCCTTTCACAAGCTGAAACTCACAAACAACATTTCCGATAAACACGGATTTGTGAGTACTATACTTTTTTGTTTCTGTTAACTTGTCTGGTTTTTCGTGAACGTATCGAACGTATCCATTGAATGGTGCTTTCAAACCAAGATTCGACCCTGAAATGATTTCTGGCTTTTCATACCAAAACGTTCACCCAAACCACTAACCTTTAAAACCTACCTTACTTCCCACATTAGGGGGAACACCATCAGATCGGTGTGACAATGGTCAAAGTTGTGGCACGCGAGTCAGCTTCTACTGAAGCTCATAGTTTCTGGCCATACCTGGTAACACCCTGTCTCTGAAATAAGCATATTTTAAGAAGAAAAAATGATCATGAAAAAAATGGAAATAAGCCAACAAACTGTCTTCATTTTCAACCGGAAACTTGTCACATATTATAGACCTGCATGGGCTGTCTTGAACATATCTATTTCAGGATTTTTGGGATCTATATGACAGACCCGTTTTCCTTTGTATGGCTTAAACTGGTGACGTAACAGGGAACCGCGTACATACTATGATACGACATATTTTGGTGAAACGTATAACTATTTCGCAATTTGAAAGAATTCAAGTTGTCAAATATGGACATGTAAAACGTCAAATTTGAACATTATGCTACAGTGTGACATACAATGTCTGGTGAAGCATGGCCACAGGTGGATTGATTTCCGCACTGACATCCTTTGCAACGGAGTCAATTTCATCTAACGACCCTTGCCTAATGACTTTTATGGTCTTAGAAAATATGAATTTGGATTCAAAATAACACTTAGAGTTCATGCTATTAGAATATATAAAATCTTACGACGCTTTCGCGGTCGAATTGGACAGAGTGTGTCCGGCACGCAGAGGTTCTTCGTTCGAATCTCTAGTTGTGTCACACCAAAGATGAATACTTGCTGTTTCCCTGGTGCTGGTAGCAAGGGGTTAAAGAAGGACGTGGCTTGGAGGCAGATTTATTTGTCAGGGTCATCGATGTGAAACTGCGACGCATTTATCTCGGTGGGGTGGTGCCACTATTCCAAACCGGCACAAGTTCAGACTGGTATAATCTGCCACCCTGTCACACCCATGCGTCGCTATATAAGTAGAGTAACCTTGTATGGGACGTTAACCATGTCTGACCTCTATATCGGTACTCGTATACCTGTTTAATATAAAATACGGAGATTCCATCAACAAAGGATATAAAGTAAAAATACGCTACAAATGAATCGTTGAAAAGCAACGCAAGTAGAAACCGTTTCTACCAGTAGGAGATGTAGGATTACTAAACTCTCAAATATATATTGTTGGATGAGTGCGCCGGTTTTCAAATAGGTGGTCTGAGTGGACCGCGAGTCCGTGGGACGCCTAATACTGCGGAGATCGAATCCCTTAGTTTTTCTGAGTTCAACTCATCATTAAGATCATTGCTTTCGTCAACGCAGTCAACACCTACCGCCTCAGTTTTGGCCTCTCTCTTGCATCTAGCTACGAACATCCGGGTTACAATTTGTCTTCAGTCACCCACGCTTGTCGTGAAAGGCTCGCTGACTTAGCTGACACGTGTTGAATTATAATTACGTAGGGCGATGTTCATGATGTTGATCAGTGAAAATTCTGGTCCATACTCATTTATTTAGAAACCGCTGCCATATAGCTGGAATATCGCAGCGTGTGGCTTTAACAACCCTGTCCACCTTCTCGCATGATAATGACACACCATGATGTAACTGTGATCTGTTTGACCTTGTCTATGTTTCACCCAACACCTAAAGTTGTTTGCTAGTGACACCAGGTGCATCTGAAACTGATCGAGGTCACACCTGGCATCATCGCCGTTTAATGGTAAACCATAAATGTATGCTTACTTATAATATAACTGGCACTGTACAATAGACTGCTCTCTGCAGTGATTGCGTTGGGATGTTGAAATTGAGTTACACTCCAGCTGCAACTGCATCATAGTGTACGCTGCATTCGAATCAGTCGAGTGTTGTTGAATTTTGTGAGAAAGGGTTATGTTACATGGAAGAGCTGTTTCGGGATTTCAACCTTTGAATTATCCATATGTCTAGCCGCTCACCCAGGCCAAAGAGAATGAATTGAAAGGATCCCGAACTCAAGTCTAAAATGCAAGATATGTTATATTTCGGATTGTCCTTTCATATCCTCCATGAAAGGACAGACAGTGGAAGTACATTTTTCACACCTTCAAATCTCCTGGTACTGATATTTGAACATAGACATGATTTATAAAATTTATCAACGTTTCCACATTTTAGAGACATTTTGCTTAAAGACACCAGTGTTTATTCTCATCGCACTTTACCACCGTTTGACACTCGTTGTAAGATGAGCCATTTTATACTTGGCTGATAATGGACGCTAAATCGAACATAGCGTACTCATCAACTTGCATCCTCGTCAACGTTCGATAATGACCACGCCCACCATTTTGAACCCATAAGAGCTCCTCGCACCGAGCTAGACAATGGCTGTATATGTCCTTGTAAGCCAATTGTAATTAGCCAATTGTAAATAATGTCAGACCCAGACAGTGTGAAATATTTATAACATCAACGCAAGCGTGAACTTGTGTCTTATTGTCTATTTACATTTTCAACAAATGGAGGAATAAGGCTGAATGAGAAGTTTAGGTCTCGCGATGTCTCGGTCTTCTTGAACGAGATCATGGCCGATCGAATTCTGGGGGACATATTGATTATGTTATTGTGTAGGTGAACGTGGATCTTATAGGATTGGGTGGGCGGGTTCATATCACAATCTTCCGAGCTGTGATTGATGGTGGACATTTTATCAAATTAATTTTTCACAAGTAAACACGATATTATCCTGACGAGGTCATTCCTCCATACCATACGCTGCCATGTTTTTCCTGATTTCATTGATGCTGATTATGCTTGCAAAAAAGTTGTGAATTGAGTTTCATTGTTGCATCGATCACATACACAAATATTCAAAGTATCATTTTGTGTCTTTCATTTTTCACATGGAATGTTTATGATGTTATTAACAGAAACGGAATTATTGAAAATGAATAGACACAAATAATTCAACAGTGAATACACTGAAATTTAATTTAATTTAAAGTGAGTGATTGATCCAAATTTCGCTGAAATATAACCTCCGGAATCTGAAAAAATCACCTTACCCAATCCGCCTATGTTTGGCTTTGAGCCAATATTCCTCGACTGACGGCTTCTTGTACACTTAACTTTCATCCAACGAGTCGCCAAGAGTCTGCATCGGAGAAGTGGTTTTGACGGAAGTAAGTAATCGTATTTGAAAGATAGACAGTTAAGTCTGTGTATCTTAGCTGTCCTCAAAGGCTGAAGCCTGCATGAGTGATAGACGGTATTACGACAGCGAGGAGGCGCGATGGAGGACCGCACGTACTGTGACGAACCAGGGAGGGATACCGTGTCGGGAGCTCACACCGTGAAATTTGCCCGTATGTCAACGTAAAATGGGGCTGATTCATATGGAGACCTGGTACCGTGGCCATTCTTAGAATTACAACGAAATGCGCTGTGTTTGGCGATACGACTCAATTTGCAATGAATCATTAATGAGTTGTGTGGCTTTGTAGACAATTACAAGTTAGAAAATGCATGTAAATCAAAACTGTCGATACCAGCACGTCCCAGTGGTATCTATGAAAGGATATGACTAACTCTGAACATGCCGGGATAACTTAAAGAAAGGAATATTTAGATAATGATAACTGGTTTTGTATTATATATTAGTTGGTAAAGCTTATAACTAACAAACTGGAGTGGTATTTGTCAATGCTTGAAAGAATTCAACTTGTGATGCAATGCACAGATACGAAGTAAGTAAGTTTAGACAAAGTTAAATAAGGCGTATTTTATGCTTAATAAGTGAGCGAGTTGGGTTTTACACCGTTCTAGCAATATTCCAACAATATCACAGCGGATGACACCAGAAATGGGCTTCACATATTGTAGCCATGTGGGGAATCGAACGTCGACGTGACGAGCGAACGCTTTACCCACTAGCCTACCCCAGCGCGCCTCGTTGCTCACACCTGGTAGGAGGTTATTTTCAAAGTTCCCACAGGCTTTATCTGAGTCAAAAGTGAAAACGTATTTCCATTCTTCAAGTGGAGATGCTGCTTCAAAATACACTACTCATCAAAAGTTTAGACTCACTTAAAGCACTCACTATGTGTTATATATCTATATGTTTATATGGAAGATGAATTCCTCCACGAAGTTGGAGGAACCAACTGCAAACCTTATGCAGATGAATTGCACGAAGATCATACTGCAAATTGCTGAAAAGCATGTGTAAGTATGCATGTGAACAGCGGCGTTTTGATGTAAAGCTTTATCAAGAAGTCAACAATTTTCACGGAGCTTCGACATTTATCGAACTCACGACAACAATCTTTTCAACTTTAAGAATTTGTTTTACAAAATATAAGTTCATATGTAACGGTACCTTTAAACAGTATGGAATATTTTGCAAAATCTTTTTTAAATCAAGTGATTTAAGTAAGTGGTACCATTTACACTAAAAGTCTAAACTTTTCATGGGTAGTAGAAAATAACGTTCAAGACCTGTTTCCGTACACAGTAGTCTCCCAGCTCTCTTGTGTAAGTCATCTTACGACATGCAGCATTTTGTTTTATAAGTAATATGGTTTTCAATGACATAAAACTGTTGAAATATGACACTGAGTTGAGTTTTCAACCTAACACCTGCTCATTAGCAACACACTGTCTATCACAGATACACGTCACTCAGTTTGGACGACGTTGAAATTCATGTGTGAACAGTCTTTGAATGTCAAAGGGAACATGACATGTAACTGTCATTAACTCCGCAAATAACCCAAAACCTGACCATAGGACTTATTTAGGAGAACACCAGGTGTTCATCTTTGAAGACGTTTTTATGTTGAAATGTTTATCTAAATGTTCACTAGAAACGAAATTTAAGCAACCTTACCATGAGCATCTAAGTGATATTAATAGGTACAAATTTAATGACTATGCAAATTATTAAGTACATCCAAATTGAAATAATCCTTCTAAATACAGAGATAAATATGGTGAAGACGTAGTGAAAGTGTACGTCATGTTTCTGTATATGGCATACAAATATGACTGCCAGTCCATTGGTGAGTAAGGTAGCATTATGGGGAACCCGTGTAGATGATTTGCGTGGTCGTCAAATTCCAGTTTATTCAAAAAGGACATAATATGAGTCAAAGAACCAACAATTCTTCAGCCATAAATGTTTTTAAATGTTCTCAGTGAAATAAATCAATTTCATGTCAGTTACGTAAAATGTTCGCATAAATTCAAGCTATAAACAATCGAGGTTATACCTGCGTTTCTTTATGGCTTGTACGAATTCGTATCTATCCTATTGTATGTTTATATCTTTTCTTACCCTGCGCCAAGGAGAGAGTCTCACTTTTCTTTTTGTAAGTACGGAGAAATTATGGTGACGTGCCTGAAAGCTTACCTGTTGCTATCTGATAACGGAGGTTACGAATTTGTAACAATATTGCATGTTATGTGTGAAATGGACACGTTAGGAAATATATGTGGGGAATCGGCGTGCGTATCTGTCTGTCGGGGTAGGCAATCAGCATTACTTAACTTCAAGCGGTTATCCCAAATCTCTAGCTATTTGTGTTTTCGTCTGTACTTGAGCGATCCCTAGCTTTCTGTGTGGCTGAAGCCTCTCGTGCTCGCTTTTCGGTTTTGCTATCAGATTCTGATAAACAGCGACAATCCCTTATCGCCCACCACACGATGTCAGTAGTTTCAGTCCGTATCCAGATTCCTATGGCAGATGAAGGTTTTAGTAATACCCGCTGTCACAGGACTTCACGCAAGTCATGTGTTAGGATTTCATGGAGGGAACTGCGCGTTCGGAGATTTAGCGCGCACTAGAATACACTAGGTATCGGTTGATAGATCTCACTGTCAGAACTAGCAGTCTTTTCCGTCTGGAAAGCCATCACCGATTCCAAAACGATAAGTTTGGCGGTTTGAAATGGCGACAGAAAATGGCCGCCACGCCACCTTCAAGTTAAATACGGACCCACGTGAGCGTGCTAATTGGCGCCAAATTTCTTAATCTTTGGTGCAGCTTCATCGTGCCACTATGAAATTAACATAGTCAGTGCTGGCGCCATTGAAAGAGAGAAGTTCACCTCTTAAGGTGCTATCTTCTCTCAGCATCTCTAGACGAATCGCAAGATATGCCCTCAAATGCGTTCTTACTTCTTCATGCTCTTGCCTGTGTCTTTATTGTCGACAATAATTAGAGCTATTGATAGAATGGCGACAACTCGTGCGGTGAACTTGCAGTCGCAGACGCCTAAGTTAAACAAGTGTACCCGACGTTTGAGAACAAACTGAGCGACTTCAATTCGAGGGTTTGACGCACGTGTACTGTGTAGTATTGAAGAAGCTTGTCTGCTGTAATTAATATATGATTGTGTTTGATTATTCGCTACGGACGGTTCTAATTTCTCGCTCTGACCGCTGGTCATCAAGGACGAAAAGGTTGCTTCTGAACACTTACACACAAAATGCCGGCGTTATATTATATTCATATTTTTCTGGATTGAAATGACACGTGCAAATCGCTAAACAACGTTGGTTCCATTGCTTATATTGCTGAAAATAAACGATAAACAATTTTCAAGAACATTTCTTGATCGTTCTTTTTAACAGTCATTTTATTTTGTTTGTATGTTGCTTCCGATTTGTGTCAGGTTCTTACCTTTACTTGTGTTAGGGTTGCTTCACAACACCGAGCAAGTCATTTTCAGAATTGTCATTGTGGATGATGGATCCTCCTAAATTACAACGAAGTCCAGGCTCAAATCTAGGATAATTTGGCAAGTCAAACTGCATCATGCTGAAATTAAGGATTTCTCTGAGCCGTATTTGGGATTTATATATTTTGTGTTTTGTAGATGTATATTTTCAAATGCGATAGCATTTTGTGTTTATAAAACTGACATTGTGAATGACTTTATGGTATGCTAAATATCAAGGGAATATTTACCTTTTCGCGTTGAAAGAGGTACACGTATGTGAGATCATTTTTGAGCTTTTTGTTATCATTTGTACATCACATCGGAGTATTTTAGAACCAATCAATCGACAAGTGTTTAGATGTAGGACGTGGTTATTAGTTACAGTGACAATTAAGGTAAAAAATGGGATCATTACGAATTAATCAAAGTTAAAGAAATTTGTAAACATTCACACCAAATTTACTCCAACCTTTTAGCAGTTATGACGTTTTTAAAGTTAATTTAATCTTTATTTTTGACAAAGCAACCATACAAATTGATTGCACCCAATTTATGTTGTATTCGTTAGTTACGTATTTGTCAGCTCTGCTTGCCGAGGTGAGACAACATCTGCCGTACTTTCGTACAAACGGCCATGCCACCCGTCAAAACGTTGACCTTAACTAATCAGCAATCACGCAGTCGTTTATTATGCAAATTAGGTGGACAAGACCTTATTAGTCCCTAATCGCCTATCAGCCATTTTCGCTGGCAACTGTCATCATCTGTTTGCCCGTCTGTCCAAACGAGCAGAAAGACAACTGATATGCAAGGGGGGTAATTGCAAGGGCTTGACGGAGTTTTTACGCTTATGTGGCGAATTATTACGTGATTGGACGGCTGGATTTACGATTGCAGCGATAGCATCGTCAAGCGCTAACTTGCCACTCATGAATCGACAACCGTGCTGAAAATATCGCTACGGAAATCCTCATTCGCGAAATTGCTGATGTCGCGATGGTTTTACATTAGAATATGTAGATGATGGATTGATATGGTATCTCGCCAACCAGGGGCGCTCTGTATGAGGTTTTAAGCGACTCGGACTTCATTGTAGGCCAGGCTATCGGTTTGCAGTAGCCAACGTCATGTGCGAAAGTTTACTCAACGTTGAAACGAAGCTGCGCTGTTTACAGCTGTATGGTAGACTAAAGCACTGTTCTTCTCTCTGAGCTGAGGAATGAAGATTTTGACGCGATCTGGGTGGTAAAGAAGTCCCGTTATCATCAACACTCGGGGTTGAAACCAAGCATTTCCCTTGTGTTTTAGAACAAATAAATATGTCACCTCGTCTGTTACTATCTCAACACTACAAAACAGAATGGATTGCATTGTTCTCGTCGGCGTGAGGGGATGGGAGTAGGGGTGGGGTGTGTTAATGTCCTAACACATTATTGACGTCTACAATCCTGTCATCCGTAATTTAGCTTCAGACTTACGACATCTTCTCGCGGACTCCACGGAAGCTGTATCATTCTTTTCTGGATGTTTATGTCCCAAGTGATTTAATATGTTCGTCTGCAGCCACGTTCGTGTATTGTGAAACTCATAGTTGCATCAAGTCTTCTTTTGAATTTTTTTGGGCAACAGAAATAAGTATGTTGATAAATGAATACCTTATGCCGAATACTGTTCTATTTGGCTCATTTTGAAAAGACCCTCATATCGCCATATAGGCTAACGCCTAATCACTAAGGCCGTCATATCGCCATATAGGCTAACGCTTAATCACTAAGACCCTCATATCGCCATATAGGCTAACGCCTAATCACTAAGACCGTCATATCGCCATATAGGCTAACACTTAATCACTAAGACCGGCATAGCGCCATATAGGCTAACGCCTAATCACTAAGACCGGCATTGCGCCATATAGGCTAACGCCTAATCACTGAGTAGATCATTCTCATACATACATGCATGCATGCATACATACATACATACATACATACATACATACATACATACATACATACATACATACATACATACATACATACATACATACATACAAACATACATACATACATACATACATACATACATACATACATACATACATGCATATAACTCCGTTTAGGTTGAAAAGGAGTGCCAGTGAGCTCAGAGATTTTGAATATGAGATTTAGTATCTGACATTTAGAACCTGAGGTCTAGAACCCTGCTTCATTTTGAGACTTTGTCTTGCACAAACGTTTGTGAGGAGGGGAAATATTGTGGTACAGGGACTGTAAGACGAACTAGCTTCATGTATGAGATGTGACGGCTCAGCATAACGTTCTTTTGGGTGTGAATGCTCATTTCCGAATCACAGAGCATACAGGCTCACAACAACCTCCTATCTGGATGTCAACTGGACGTAAAGGTTCAGCTCAGCCTCATACACGATGTAAAAGCTCAATACAGCGTCTAGATGTATTTTCATCTCATACTAGATATAAAGTCCCACTACAGTGTACGGGCGATCTCAGCGCCATATTGGATATAAAGGTTTAGTACAGCTTCAGATTGAATGTTAAGGTGAATTACAGAGTCTGAATGGGTGTTAACCTTCAGCTCAGCCTCAGTTTGGGTATTAAGGCTTATCTCAATTTTAGGAGATAGGGCTCATTTCACAAGCGCCAGGCTTACGTTTTTAATATATTGTTTTGTTATATTGTTTATAGTTTGAAACTGCACCATAATGTTTATGTATTATATGCAAAGTAGAGTTGAATACACATCCCTTTGTATTCGTTTATAATCTATAAACGTACACATTGCTTAATTCTTGGAGATCATTCTGTGGGTTTACTCATTTCAGACCGGGCTGGACTACTTTCAGACGATCCTAAACTCCATGCACAAGTATCAGCCTCGGTTTCACCTTGTCCGAGCAAACGACATACTCAAACTCCCCTACAGCGCCTTCCGAACCTACGTGTTCAAGGAAACAGAGTTTATAGCCGTAACAGCCTATCAAAACGAAAAGGTAACATACCAGTGCATGGTGCAAAACATGCTCACAGATTGTAGTGTTGGTATCGCCGAGTTGCATTATCATTATTTCTGACTGTATCATACGTGGCATGGAATCATGAGGGGATAAGTATTTCTACCCTCGATGGTCTAGGGGTATGAGCAAATATCGTAGCGCCACCTACTTCTTCACCGCTGCACCGATGATGTATGGGTGCTGTGTAGTAGTAGTAGTAGCAGCAGCAGCAGCAGCAGTAGTAGTAGTAGTAGTAGTAGTAGTAGTAGTAGTAGTAGTAGTTGTTGTTGTAGTGGCTGCAGTAGTACTAGTACGAGGAAGGAGCAAATGCATAGGATTTCATACATGGTGATGTAATAGTCGTAACAGACTTATTTATGTCTCTTGATGTAGCCGTACAAGCAAAATCTTGTAATGGCACCAAAATTAAAATTAGTGAGAAAAACGTGTCACAAACACAACACAAGAACCCGCAATTTAAACAGCGGAGTTATGTTGTTTTCCACATGCAATATGGCGTCCTAACTCCTTCCTTCTTCAGTGCAAATCTCCCTAACTCTGACTTCGCTCAGTCCAAGGAGGATTTATGCTCCTGGGTTAGTCTCATATCTATTGATTAACGCGAATGTGTCGTGTAATGCTGATAATTAACCTATGTCCAGAAAAAACGGATCCTTACTTTATTGATATTGATATTGAAATCATCGCTTATTGCAACACACATCAGTCATAAGTTACTTGTCAAATACAGTTGCTCGTGAACATAAAATCACATAGGGGTTGTTCATAACAGAAATCTCACCTCTGGTGCAAATCATGCTAATTTCGCCTTGATATGCAGTTTATCACCTGTGATTCTCTTCATCATGGGAACGAGGCTATCTAGTTACAGGTGCTGCTGGCATCACTCTTTGTCTATTGACCATCAGTGCAAAGAAAAATGCAATGGACGATGTCATCATTGTAAATGAACACGTAATTAACCGTATCGTCAGTGCGATCAATCAGGTATTTGAAAACCCTCTACGAACAGTTCGTTCGCGCAAAGCCAAAAGTGATTACACCGAAATTATTTATTCTTAAATGATCGGAAATGAACGAAGTTATCCGAAGGAAAGCGCCACCTGTTGTCGAGTTGGGATTAGATTAGATGGGGGTAATTAACGATATTAAAGTAGCGTATTTATGTATTTGTTTCCCTACGAGAATATTACTGGCAGTGTTAAACGACGACATTGCCAAGTTTCTATCGATGATCAGCTCGGATGTGCACCAGATGGCTCCGCAGCCGAACATATTTCAACTTGTCATCATTCGACGAAAGTTTTATAATAATGCGTAGTCCTCGGACCGTGGTTCCTGTCTCTCCCTTTCTATTTACTCATCAGGGGAAACGTTAAACGCGGGTTGATTTAGCGCAAATACATTTTCTAACGACCGGGTACCCCAGACCTACGCGGTAATTACCTCCCGACATTGTTCAATTACTCCAACTAAACAATATTTGGTAATAAAACCGTGTCAAAGCGCTACGCCTCGTCTGGTATTTTTAAGGTACTAAAGCCAGGAAGACAATAAAAGCCATAATTTTCGAAAATCTTTCTACGCAACACCCATAATGCAACAGTAGGTGAGAACCAATTATATAATGGTGTTATTGAGAAAAACAAATTAAGGTGTTAAATTCTCTACCCGCCTGCCCCTTTATTCAACATGACAGCCTTTCAACTGAAAAAAAACAGTAAATCATAATTTCTTCCAAATTTCCAGTTTATAAATATGCCCATAAAACTATTCATATTCGAGTGATTACCCAGGCTCAAATGGAAAGGCCATTTATATACATAACTTTAGACTTGAACAAATCGCATAATGCGCCCGTGTACTTAACAGAACTCCGTACACTTTACCCTTTCGCCGTACAGATCTATGGAAGCCCTGACCCGTAAATATTCGGAGAATGTTATCACTCGTCAAGATGGTTCCTACTATAAGGGCTGTTAATCCTGTTCTCGTTTTATTGACACGCCGTCTTTCTATGAAAGGATAGCATCATTTAAGCTCTGATTATTATGCTGCACTCTGATGACACATGAGTGACTTACTGACACATGGTGGAGCCGAGAGTCTCCCTTATAAGGAGAAATGGGGTTCCACTTCACTGCACATGTCACAACATTGTGAAAAGAAGCCTGATACTTCATGCTTAAAAGTTGATAAAATTACTGTCCCGAAAACACTCCGAGACTGCGTCGAAATCATAATTACTGGACGTGAGGTTGATATATAGAACTGGAATGAATTCCCTATATATAGTTGGGATAACGCTTGGCTGTAGATGCAATTAGACTCGTTTTCTGACCATTAAACTGTCGATAGCTCCTTTATTATGAGCCGTAGGCCATCGGTTTGACACGAGGAACGAAAATCACATGCCTGTATTCGTAATCCTATGTGATCATAAACGATGCGATGTAGTTCAAATATTATTGTATGCCATGTGCATTTGTAAATGGATGATAATCTTAACTAACGAAAGCTTTGATCATTTACATTGAATTGTGTCACCGAACCTTGTGTCACTATACACTTTCTTTATATTATATCTTTATAACAAAGTTTATTCCAGTGCTGATTCAAACTAAAAGAAATCACATTATATTCCAGATAACACAGCTGAAGATCGACAATAATCCGTTCGCTAAAGGCTTTCGAGACACAGGAGGAGGAAAAAGAGAAAAAAAGTAAGAATTGAAACGTACATAGCATGTCTCCCTGTCGTGACCTTGTCAATCAAAAGTCTGCTTCTGTCAATTTCACTTGTGGATCTTTGTGGTTTGGTATTAGCGGTAATTTTCTTGCAAAGGCGATCATTCAGTTTAAACGTTCATCGTATGAATTGGCTCTGATTTAGCTGCTGGTTGTAGTCTAATTTGATTTTACGATGGGTCCGCAGGTCTCGCGTGTGTCACCTTACGCATTAGAGGGGGATAATTTAAACACAAGTTCTAAAATTTAGCTAGTCCGTAATCCTAATAATATTTCCCAATTTCTATCGTTGGTGAATGGTTCGCGATGCGTAATTGTCAACAACGTCTAGCGTTCGTGTTAGAGGGGTTATATTTGCGCAAATGAACGCCATTCACTGCTAACAGACTGGGCACGGGGCCCGGAAAAGGCGTAATGAATTGCGAGCTATCTTCTTACAACGTGTCAGGAGCATAAGACGATTACTATAGAAACTCAAGGATCAATTGCTGGCCGTTACCAAAACGATCCGAGCTTTAAAACAATTATCTAAATTGAGAATGGCCGTGCAAACTGCATCCTTAGTAGAATAACCTTCACGGGAAAGAAGACAATTCAACACCAGTAGGTTTCAAATGAAGTTGATAGCTTAGAGCCGCGACCCGTCTAAACAATTTTATAAGGTTATCATTTTCTGTGGGATGATTGCACCCCTCCTGTGTTCTAACAATGACTTGACCCCCGTCCGGAAATACCCCTATACCGCCCGAGTGGAATGCTATTTGGTTAGGAGGATGTAATTCTGTTGGCATTACAAAAACTGTTTTGTTCCGTGGTAGGATAATAAGATTCGTGGTTACAGTGAAACGAAGATCTTTCCGACTGGAATTTATTAAGTTTGCAATCAGGCCTATTGTCCACGACCTCGGACAGGAGGCAGATCTCTTTAGTGTCATCTATCTCTTACTGCTCTGTTTTGACTGAATATACTATAATTACTTACTTAGCCTGTTACTTCTGTGTATGACGTCAGTGTGTGATTGGAAATATCATTTCTGCAGTACATACGATTTTGATTACATTCTTTCCGATTACATTCATTCGTTCGTTCGTCAAGCTAAAGATCAGAGTTCAATTAGCCACACAGGCACCATGAGTGAGCCCGTGTCCCCCGCCGTGATATTACTTGACTGTTGCGAAAAGGGGCGTGAAACTAGACTCACTCACTCAAATTAAGCGGTAAGAAACTGTTAAACCACGAACGTTGACAGGTGAACTTATTTGCATATATTATTTGTACTAATGTCTGAACCGGGTTTGTTAGATGAATATTCTTGGCGTTTCGTTTCGATTGTGGAATTTTTTTATCCTTGACGAAGGTGCTTTTTACCCCTTGCAGTGTTTCCCATCCCCTACAGAAGTCAATTTCACCCCAGCCCCGCTGAACCCGTCACACCCAAAGCAAATTTTAACAAGGCAACAAATTTTGGCCAAATAACAAATACCCACCCGAAAGCACCATGAAACCATACCGAGAAATATTGTCACCAACACACCTTCAACTCACCATACCTCCATCATATTAAGGGTTATGGGATAACTGAAGGTAGAACCATTATCTTTTTAAGCCCAAGTTCTAGGTTCGATTCCATTAATTTTTTAAACCCATCTACGCCGATACGCACTCCAAGGTTTCAATCTTTCTCAAACCTTAAACAACAATATCACCACACTGCAGACATTTTGTCCGAATCACCACACATTCAATACTTAAATTAATCCTTCAAACCATCAAAACGTAACTCCGCCTTGCAGCAGTCCCACCGCCGATTAATCGAACTCCCCGCCAGTCGCTAACACCATGTATTTCCTCAGATGTTTCTTGATAGTTTGTATTTTGACACGTTGGTGTACAGTTTTTCTATTTCTAGACGACTCCTCCTGGGAAGTTCACAAAGCACGTCCGGCATGCACTGCGAACAGAAACCGGAAGTAAGCCACAACGGCAGTGATGACGATGAAGCCGAAAACGAGGTTATCGTGGTAGTGGAGACTGACGACGTGACAGCGCCCGTGGTAGGAAAAGAAGGTCGTGTGTCACCGGAAACGTTGCCAGGTAATAGGCGCGTTACGTCTATTTAACGTTGTTGGTGGCTGTAGCCAAATTACTTCATATATTTGTGTGAAGTCGCCACTAGGGACTTGTATCGTTGTCAGATGTGTATATTGAGAACCTATGTTAACATGGCCAATAATGGCCACAAAAGTGAGATACCTTCATGAATGATTTAAATTACTGTAAGATTTCATCCCTATTTTCAGAATCCCATACTTCCGAGTCAGCGGACATTAAGAATCCAGTATCCGTTGACGATCCACCTGACCGGAACGTCGACAAAGATAACTCTGAAGTAGAAGGTGACGTTCAAGTTGAAAGTCGAGTTGAAGGTCAGCGTCACGATAGTGAGACATCAACCACTGATGTCAAGGTCAAGTGTGCCGATGACGATGGCGAGGAGGAGATTGATGTGAGTGAAGATAGAGATTCCGCTCAGTTTCACAATGTATTACATTCAGAGGACGAGACGTCGTCAAACCATGACCATTTACGCACGGAACCAGTGACCGACGAAGAAGGTCATGATGAGGTCAAGGACGAAGTGAGTTCAAGGCCACCTTACCGATCCTCTGATACAGAAAAGCGCTCAGACGGCGAAAGATCTGACTCTGACAGTGAACATGTGAAAGAAATGGTTGTGGAACGCGAGAAGTCCTTCTTCAAAGAACACACTAGTCCCCCGAATGTGACAGTGATCCAACCATCTGTGTCTCATCCTATGTTTCCTTATCTCTGCCCGTCGGGTTACCCCTCATCGACAGCAGGGTTGCATTACCCTCTCAACCCTGTGCTATTCAACACATCATCCTTGTCCCACGGGTCTCTTCCGGTATCACTTCTCCACCACTCGGGTCACAATATGTCCCCCATTCCATCCTCCCATCTCCACGGGCCGGGTATGGGGTCGTCTAACCATATGGGAGGATCACATGGTCTCCTCCAGAACTCCAACCTTCTCCCCCAAGGGTACCCCTCCTTGGGTCTCCCAGGCACCTCTCTCTCCCACCTCGCAGGATCTCATCATCTCAGTTCCCTTTTCGCTTCTCGGGGCGCGGGGCACAGATTCAACCCCTACACAATACCCCTAACCAAGACCACAATGACGTCAGCGGGGTCCCCCATCACCTCACCCTGTGCTCCCCTTGGGGGTGGGGAACCGTCTTCTCGGGGCATCACCCACTCAGTATCATCAATGTGTCAAAGTCCACCCTCAAGGAAAAGTCCTCTCCAAAGTATAGCAGTGACTCATGCCAATCCTCACAGTGAACTGAAAAGCATAGAGAAAATGTTGAATGGTCTCGACAGAAGGCAGGCGCATCGCGAGTCGGACCTCCGCCTTGACAAATAACACAGCCTGTTCATCATCGACTTTTATTGACGGGTATGCCAACGTAGACACAACAGGAATTGTGAACAGTTTTATCTACAAATGAGATTGACCTTCTCAAATTCGAAATGGCCAAAAGTATGTATATGTGCACCTGAACTGATGACGTCATCATTATATGTGAAGTGAAACTGACACTGCCATGTGTAGTATTGTGCTGAATGTCGACCTTAAATGTCGAAATGACGTCTTGGGATTGTCGCTATTACACGGACGACCCTGTTCTTTTTTCTCTAATTTAGAATTTGACATGAAAATCGTTTTTGCTGTTGTAGAACAATTTGTGATTGGGCAAATGTGCAAAAGACAAATCTGTGATGCTTGCGACTCGGTCGTGGCGAAAATGACCGGACATTGACGGAAATCGCCGAATTCATTCGACAGATCACAAATAAGTTTTGATCTCAGTGGCCGGAAGTAGTTTAGTTTAGGACAACCAACTATTTCCTACAACCGCAACGGAATCCATTCTGTTGACACATAGTCATTAACAGACTATGCCATAGAAATAGTTAGTACCATTGATCTATTTTTTCTCAATCATAGTGCTGTGTAATTACATTAACATTGATACAAAAAAGAGAGCATCAAATGAAGGCAGAACTTCTATTACTGCTCCATTAAGTGTTCCTATCAACCTTCCTCTTTTTTTCAAAAGGAAAGTTTGAGTACATGCCGGGTTCATTCTGTATCTAACGCTATTATCGATAATTGTTCAGCACCATGGCTAGAATGAATTCTTGATTACGATTATTTAAACGTATGTGTCTTCCTCAAAGACAAGCAAGGTTAGTTATCCTGCTCATGTTTCAACATTTCGTACCATTAACACTGTTCTAGCCGTGGAACTGGTTTGAAAAATAG
This sequence comes from Haliotis asinina, assembly GCF_037392515.1. Taxonomy (NCBI): domain Eukaryota; kingdom Metazoa; phylum Mollusca; class Gastropoda; order Lepetellida; family Haliotidae; genus Haliotis; species Haliotis asinina. The sequence goes on from NC_090280.1 coordinate 73,654,052, forward strand.
GCTAGTATATTTAAACCAAAATTCCGTTTTTTTCGAATACTCATCGTCGTCATCTGCAATTGTAGTTTCTGAGGTCAGAAATGGGGAAAATGTCAAGGATATCTACGTTGATTATTTTGCGATGCGTTGCGTTGCGTTGAATAGTTCAGTGTTTTCAATGCCATGTTTTCCAGGTGTCCAAACGTGTCAATATAATGTCATTACATTGTCCATTAAACGACCCTCAGTATTTGGTTTCCTAAGTTACGAGTTGGATACATGACATGACATGACGAATCCAGAGCCGCTAGGTGGGCGGAAGGTGTTTGTGTGAAAGGATAATATTTATTTGTTAGATATGTGCTGATTAAATGATCCTTCGTATCTAGAGGGTCGTGTCATAATTTCTGAGCACTTGACCACATAACCTGACCGTTGTCCTGTTGCTCTGCATGATCTGACTTATATGACAAGACGTTGCTGCCATTGGAACTAAGCATAGACGTTTGATTTAAAACAAAATCTATCAGTTCATGTCTTTGATTACATTCCTAATAATATTGTAGCCTTCACCGAGATATATAGGCTTCGTCATGGTTTATGGATCAGGTATATGTTCGTTTGGGTTTATGCTGGATTTGGCCATATGAAAGGATTCTGTGTATTTAAAATGATATTTATTCAAAAGAAAGTATGAAACGGTTAAATAATCCGGCATATGGGTGCCGGCATAGAAAGTATGTCAGCGGTCAAAATGATAATTATGACACGATCCCCTAGATGGATAATGTTTTCAAAGATCTCCAACAGCTATGATCCCGTTATTTTCAACGCCGGTTTTTCGTAAGCACAGCAACACCTTTGACTGTAACGTGTTTTTAGACAATGCTAAGTACAGATGTTTAATTTATATTTTTAATTAACAGACCACCAAGACAAGCGTTCTGAAAGTTGTTAATCAATTAAAGGTTCTATTAACAAATTTGAACAATATTTACAGAGGCGTTTGCTATCCTTAAGAAATTAAGGACGACGTCAATCTACGAAAGGGATCCGCAAAATGAACTCTATGATGTAGTTCGACTGCAGAATGTGTGTAAATATCGTAATGAATGTAAAGTACATCTTGATTAAAGTCAAACGAACCAAGTAACCAAATACGATATTTTCTGTTTTTATTCAATATTTAACAGCTTTCTCGTCAAATCTCGCGTGATTGGGTGTCAGATATTTTGCTTCATAATCCTTCATTAGCTCTGGCCAGTAATTCATTGTTTCCCGACACCTGATCAATTTCACTCCCGTGGGATATTTTCCTATGAACTGTGTAAACACTTCCCGGGTACATTACACGTGGTGAAATTGATTAACAATGTCGATTGCAATTGAAGATTTGACATCGTCATTTGTCACTAGAATGACGATTTCGTTAGTTTAACATTGGCCTGAAGTGGAACATGGTTTTATGATTTAGAATATGGTCAAAACGTAATTTGCGAAATAAATGAAAAAAATCTACATCAATGTAACTCATCAATGTGACTTGGCTGATATCTTACCGTCATCAGCGTAGTGTAAGTTTCCGTGCATTTCACCAGTAACATAATTGAAGACAGAGTCTCACTTTCAGAAAGCAACGATCGTAAATATTATTAATTTCACAGAATGCAAACACTAATTTGTACGTGTGTACCATGTCTAACCCTTCCGCAAGACTCTGCGTGTCAGTGTACGGAATGACAGAAACCCAGTCGCGGAATATTACCGACATGTTGAACTCGCAGTTCGTCCGCATAACCAGTTTGAAAGGGTGGGCTAAGACTTCCCGTTCCACGCAGTAGAGCATATGCGTGAACATGCCACTCTAAGACGAAATACCGATTGAAAGGGCATTAACAATGTCATCTTACCAAAAGGCATTTGACGTTTACTTTGCAAATTTATTTGAGCACTTACTTTGCTGAATTACATAAAGAGAATGTGACTTCGTTGTCTGACAGTACAGTTTGATAGGGTCTACTTTTAACCGGGTATCTTAGGTCAATGGAATGTGATGAAAGGTACAAAAACATATGCATGTATCGGGACATTACATTTTGCTCTGAAACATCTTGTTATCTGTACTTGGAGACAAACAGAGTACCGGTACTCGACAACTATTCATGGAATCGGTGTATTTACTTGTTGCATTGACTCAGTGTGTGTTCAGTCGAATACAAGTTGCATCCCCTGGATCTCCCAGGATGCGATGATAAACAGGCGCTGTCTGATAGCTGGGCAACACCTTGATCATCAATAAATTCCGAGCCACTTTGAACTTTTTCCCCACTGACAAACCACAATGTAGATAGAATACTTCTCAAAACGGCACTAAACGCAACTCACTCGCTCACACATTAACACTTGTTCCGTAGCAATCCATCAATACTTACCTGGAGTGGAAACACAGTGTTCACAGTGGTCTCTAACAGACACTTCTCTTTTGAGGGCAACTGATCAGTGGACTCCATGATAGACTCGTGGCTTGGTCGATTGTGTGTGATCGTGACCCAGCCCTGTGGGACGTTGTTTATGACATCAGGCACTGGTCGAGAATTGATTATGAGTAAGTGAGTGAGTGAGTGAGTTTGGTTCTATGCCGCCTTTAGCAATATTTCAGAAAGAGACGGCGAGAGACACCAGAAATGGGCTTCATATATTGTACTCATCTCGGGCATTCTTCGTGATAAGCGAACGCTTTTACCACTAGGCTACCCCACCACCCCAGTTTGTAGTAATCTCACCTGCAGACAAGGTGTAAGATACGAGTTTCGACATCTTCGTAATACTTCAGTATTGAGCTAGGTATCCTAGTGGTTAGAGTGTTCGCATCAAAGACCTGGTTTCATTCCCAACATGGAAACACGTTTTCAGGTGTCCTCCATGAGGCATCAGTATTGTGCTAGGTAGCCTAGTGGTTGGAGTGTTCGCATCAAAGACCTGGTTTCATTCCCAACATGGAAACACGTTTTCAGGTGTCCTCCATGAGGCATCAGTATTGTGCTAGGTAGCCTAGTGGTTGGAGTGTTCGCATCAAAGACCTGGTTTCATTCCCAACATGGAAACAATTTGCGAAACCCATTTCAGGTGTCCTCGATGAGGCATCTGATCGAAGAGTGTCAGAAGACGGCGTAAAAACATATCCGCTCACTCATTGTATCCTGACTCCGCTTTGCAACCAGATGTCTATATCTGGTATAGATCGAGTGTCATTAACTCGTGATATAGAGCTGAAACTTTTGCTTCTAAAAACATATTACTAATAACGGTAAATGGCGTTTCACATTTCATCAAAGATAATACATACAACCCAAAGCATGTTATAGGTCGCTATATAAGTAGTGTATTGGTTGATTGTAAGATTGATTCCAGTCATGCGTATGATCAAGCAGAAAGATGGTGCAGTTTGTGATGACCCTGTTCCAAATTTGATTTGTATTCATTTGAACGAGGGATAGCGTTATAGCCTAGTGGCTAAAGCGTGCGGTTGGTTCGATTCCCCACATGGGTACGATGTGTCACGGGATTAGGTGTTCACCCCGTCGTAACATTACATGAATGTTGCTAAAAGAGATGTAAAACCATACTCACTCATTTTACCGGCTCAAGCGCCGCTTCTGATATGTCAGCAGAAATGTACAAGGCAGAAACAATAAATTGTAGAAATGAGCAAAAACGACAGTTTACTTTTGATCATATCTTCAAACTTGTAACGGTCTGTCGGAAACGATCAGTTAAAGGGTTAAAGGATTTTCCACAAACCACATGCACATTTCCAGTATTAAAAATCGTGGTCATTATATGTGATAGAAATTGATTTAACTAACGCTTTATTTTATCCCCAAGCGTCTGAAGATAATCTTTTCAGGTTTTAATACTTATGAACAGTTTCAATTCAAGACATCATGATTTATGAAGATACTTTAAATGAAAACATCAACCATGTTTACAATCCATCTCTTTCAAATGAAAACGACAGTCTGTACGCCATGGAGGAACGCGCAGCTAAGATAACTTAGAGCATGTGGTCTGACAAAAGTAAATAATTTTGTTTAAAGATAAACAAAACTTGATTTAAAAAGGACAAAAACTCCTTTTTAAAAAGACAAACAATTTCAGGTGTATGTCCGAATTTTCAAACACAGCACTGAGTTCATCCAACATAAAATGCACGTTTTTTTCACGTGCTGCAAAAACATGCAGCTCTCCAGCCAGCTGATGATGTTAATTTCAAGCCAGCGGGCCTGTCTATCAATTTCCCTCAGACTTGGCGAGCGGAATCGGCGAGTCGCAACAAATTTTCGCTGTAAACATTTACTCAGTGCCCGGCGTCGAGCAAACGGCGACAGTATGGAAACCAGTCTATCTCACAGTCGGGCAGCAATCTTTTCTTCTTGGGCAAATTTGTACAATTGAAATAGTTCATATTGGTTATAAGTGTCGGCAGAGTGTTCGGGTTTCAGGAGACGGTGGAGCGATGCTGTTTTGTGTGATTGACTGACAGTTGTTGTGAGGCTTGATGTACTTTTCCCGAAGCACATATCCCCAACGCGAAATCAGTATAATGCGTTGGATATTGAGCAGCCTGATTGGATAATAAATGATAATGTTTGCTTTCTAATGTTTGGCTCAATGTGACCGTTGGATGTGTGCGTGCGTGTGCGTGTGCGTGTGCGTGTGTGTGCGTTCGCGTTGTATAACGCGTGTAATAACAGTAACATCATTGCTAAAATGGATGCGGGTCGTTTGATGCGGGTATAGCCACATAAAAATATTCTTATTTATCGTCACCTTTTCAAAACAACATAGGTAGTTGGGGTTGAAATTTTATACCTGTTTACACATTTTATTTTATGTGTAAAGGCCCTTGATTTCTGTGGAAATTTACACCCTTTCCTCCTAAAGAAATTCGAAGCTTGGCAGTGTGAACAATGCAGGTAAATTTTGAGAGTTAATTTACATTTTCTCTAATGTAAAGTTTATTTTAAAAAGCAAGCAGTAATGAGAAACAAGAATATTGTTGTTATGAAGGGTATCAGCTGTGTTAATGATCACAAGCACAACACGGGACTTCTTTGAAGGTGTTTACTAAATGTTGCGTAAAATAGGAATTGTTCGATGTGAATACGGGAAAATAACATCAACCATATGCGCCTGTAGATGAAAGAAAGGGCTTTTTTAAAAATATGTCCAGTCTCTGCTTTTGTGTCGAGCCACATTTTATACTGTTTTCTTAAGGTAAATTATAGACACGAAGTCTTTACTAATGTACCCCAACTTTGTTCATCCGCGACAACGGTCATATCGAAGTGAACCAACAGTTTTAAATTTCTATTTCATGTAAAAAACAGCCTTAGACTCGTTAATTTCGACACAAAGGGTGTCGTCTTAGCCGAGTTACTCTGCCGTACATCACGGGCTGACGTTTACAAAAAACTGATCTCATGAAAACAAGCCTTTGTTGTATTTTTCTCCGTTATTTTTGGGTTTGATAACTAAAAATTTCAATCATTTAACCAGTCCATCGAAAAACGATAAAAATTGGGCAGTGTACTGAAGATCTTTGTAAACACGAGTCATATTTGTTTTTCCCCCATTATTGAAATTAACACGTGTTTAACCCTTCTTGAGGCGTTATAATATTTCTTGAATATTATTTTTCTAATATCATGTTTTTACAGGCGTTGAATAATATCTTGCTTTTAACATAATTTCTACCCGGGCACGCTCCGTTCGCCCCTTTAAGGGTATAATCTAAACATAATTATGCAGATGTTCACATTAGGCCGTCAATTACGTGTCAGAGTGGCAGCTTGTCTATTTCAACAGTGCCCTATATCAACCGCCATTGCTGAAATGGATGCGGGTCACGTGATGCACTTAGGACCCGTATGTGCGCTCATTATGGCGCATCGACCGTATATCTTACGTGTTATTGGTTCTTTTATCATTTGTCAATATTACTCACATTTCAAAATATAGGTTACGCCTGGAGTAAATCTGTGAATGAGGCTACCTTTCTCATGGCGAACCCCCATGTCAATACCATGTGCATTTCAAACGTGAAGGAAATAGCATCAGATTAGCAATTAGACATATGACATAAATCAGCCCAAATGCATGTGCATTCGTGATTTTAATCATACAGGATTATGAAAGTAATTTTCGGAAACAGTCTGATCCTCGGCAATCACAACATAATGCATGAACATTCACAGATATGAAACCTCAATAAGGTTTCAAATCAGCTGATGAAATGTACATGGATAATTTAACACTGGGGCAGAGAAATTAACTCTGGTTATAATGAACATGTCTGAGCCCAGACTAATGAAGCTAATGTTCGAATCAATAATACATGTAAATCACGGGAGGAATTATTAAACTAATTATCTGGTCTTTTAAAATTCAAGACAACACACGGCAGTACGCACCATGACGCGGTCGTTGTAATTATTTGTACATTTACGGTAGATCACCAGGTGCACAATTACCACTTCATGTCGACCAGTTCCACAAACATTCACGTTTAACTATTAGTATATTTTACAACAAACACGCTGCATGCATGCATGCATGCGTACATTCATTAGTCTCACGTGACTAAATATCGACCTGAGGAAAGGAATTTCAAACTGCTGTTGGAATGAAAACCGTAGTTCGGATGTAACAAAGCGATGGTAAATTCTGTAAGTGAGTATTGTTTTGTGCCGCATTCAACACTATTCAGTCTATACCATGGCAGCATACACATAATGCATCTGGTGTTATCATCATGAAATCAACACGGATTTCAGTTACTTTTTTCTATTTTGGATGAGTAAAAGGTTTATACGGGTCAGAACGACCGCTATATGACGTCATAATCTCGCTGCAATGTCGCGGATCATTCCGTCTACCTCGCTCGCTTACCTGCAATGCTAGTAGAATACAAGTGCGCATGAGCAATCGACCATGGATGCTGTGCATCTGGCACAGAGCTCAGCGGGGGGTATCTTACACATGGTGTTGCTGAGGCGAGATAACAGAGCATATCGGCTACATACATATCTACACGATCCCTTTACACAAGTTTATACACCTGCCTAATATGCATGCATGCAAACTGAACTTCAGAGCAAATGAAAGTACACAGCGGGCGTGATGCTGGAAAGAGATGAGTGAGTGAGTGAGTTTAGTTTTACGCAGCTTTTAATAATATTCCAGCAACACCATGGCGGTGGACCCAGAAATGGGATTCACACTTTGTATCCATTTGGGGAATCGAACCCTGATCTTCAGTGCGACGAGCGAACTTATAACCACTGGGCTACCCCACTGCAAGGCTTGAAATGAAACAAGCCAGAGTATTCCATTATTATCATTATTATTATACTCGTGTTTGAAAGTATCGTTTGCAGTGTCTGGCAGAATGTTTCAGTAATCATCGATAATGTTTGTAATTTTAATTTTCGAATTCAGTTTTCAAGCGTACATGTTGTTTTTCTGGGCAAAGTTTAACAATAAATAAATTATAGAGATAAGAAGACGTTGTACCGCTTGAATTAACTTACGCAAGTTCCTAACTTTTCAACATTAATTCACTTTAGCGAGTAAAACTTTTATGTCACATTGGCAGCTCTTCCGTCATACTTATAAACAGGGTTTGACTTCGCACATAAAAAGTATTTCGCTCATGTGGCCATATACATTCGTGTTTTGCTTGTACTAGCACATATTTAAAATGGTTCTGTGATGCAAGGTCACTGAGATACCAGACCGCAGGTAAGCACGCATACTCCACACAGACACATGGCACTGACTCCGAACTGACCAGCTCTTGTTATTCCCATTAATGCCGAGTGCCAGGTAGGGACTAACAAGTACCATAATTTAACGTCTTTTGCGATGACGCGGCCGGGGATGGAACAAGCGACCTTCCACTCTCCGACTGGACGCTCTAACCACTACACAAAGGCAAAACATGATGTAATCATTAGGAATTTATACACACTGTAAACAGAAAACAATAAAACAACTAAGTTCTCAATGATAATTGAACTGGTATTTAAAAGATATAACTAGACAAACCGCTTACACCTAAAACGGGCGGCGAGGTAGTTAAGTGGGTTAAGGTTTGCGCTGGTCACCCCGATAGCCAGCCAATTCTAAATTACTAAAGGCAGCAAAGCCCAACTCACTCACTCCGCAGATCACTGGCAACTAAAGGTGAACCACCGGACGCTGGGCAAAGCGGACTTTCAATACTTCGGTCCCATGCACATTATGTTAACACTAGTTCACGAATATCAGATAATTCGTTGTCCAGAGTGAATGAGTTTAGTTTTACGCCGCATATAGCAGTATTCCAGCAATATCACGACGGGAGATATCAGAACCAGGTTTCAAACATTATACCCATGTGGGGAATCGAACCCTGTTTTTCGGAGTGACGAGCGAACGCTTTAACCACTTGGCTATAAGCACCGCCCTTCGTTGGTCATACTTGGTAGTAGGTTATTTTCAAAGGTCCCATAGCTTTCATCTGAGATAAAAAGTGGAAATGAATTTCCATTCTTCAAGTGTTGAAAAATACTTAAAAATAACTTTAACACTTTAACCACTAGTCTAACTCACTGCCCCTTGTCAGTGGTGATGCAGTTTATGTATATCTTAGAACTAACTGCCTTTGTGTCATGCAGATCGTTCAGCCATATTTTTGTACACTATGAAGTGCCATTGAATCAGCGTGCGTTATTCACCTACTCAATGCTGAATGTTTCGGGTAGCAATAAGTTCAGGCTATATTTTGTGAAAATTAACATTAATTAATGCGAATTTAATGTACTGTAGAACGCATATGCATAACATGGAGCAACTCCGTAAAGAGGTTTTCGTATGAATGCATATCCCACACTGATGCGTAAATACTGTCGATACAGTGCATGCATGCATCAGATACGATCATGTGGTTACCTTCAAAACCTATGATGCATGTCCATAAATGATGTCAGGCATAATTACCCAGTATTAGTAGACCTTCTATTGGCTCCATATGGCTGAAATAACGCTGGCGTGACGTTACGTTTTAAGTTCGGCACTATTGGTTTTTCTCTTGTATTATCACCTTTTTGTGTATGTGCGTGTTGTGCATGAATGTGTGAGTGTGTGTGTGTGTGTGTGTGTGATATATATATATATATCGAGAGAGAGAGAGAGAGAGAGAGAGAGAGAACGTTTGGGTTGGTAACTATTCTGTAATAGGAGTAACCATTGTTTATACCTCATAAGTGAGTATATGTTTCTCACACACACAATCGTTTTCCAAGCCAACTTGCTTTTCAGACAGTTGCTAAGTCACCCAACAGGTAAAGCACAACTGAAACAAGAAAAAAATCAAAGCATGCTTAATAAAACCACAAACCGATATACATGCACAGGTACAAAACAGCGTTGTAGAAAAGGACCCTGGTAATATTCTCAGTGCTAAGGTCACTTCTGTTGCCATGGTAATACACCTAGTGCTGAGATCACTTTGTGGAATGTTGACCTTGCAATATTCTCAGAGATGACTTCACTTTGTGGACCTTTTGATTATGATCGGTCTCTCTCTCTCTCTCTGTCTCTGTCTCTCTGTCTCTCTCTGTCTTTGTCTCTCTCTGTGTCTCTCTCTCAGTCTCTCTCTCTCTCTCATGCTTGTTACATCCCCTAAGGGAACATTTCCCAACGCTCCTCACATAGAATTACTCACACCTGAACAATATTTACGGACGTATTAACACGTCTAGTCTAACAAGTAATTTTCGCTCATTTCGTCTCTTTTTCGCCGTCAATTTGTGGACACGGACAAGGTGTGGAGACGAAAACAAGAGGCGAGATTCCTGTGGAATCGACCTGTTTCCCCCAGACAGAGGAATGACACCTCGCCAGTTCTCTAAAGGTGTGAACAGTGAACATCCCGAAAATAAAGACATACCATGGGACTCATCGCCACTTCGGCGCCAGATCGATCAAATCTTACATGCCGCTGGAAAAAATAAAATTCACACCAATTTGCTCTCAACCAAGGCGATGGTACCCGTGAGGTTATAAAACGTTGTCTTTGATCTGTTTTCACAACACCAAACATCTACCCGCGGACATCACCGTTAACATTTTATTGATGTTTTATGCGACACGTTTGCGCCACCCACGTTAAGTCTCGTTCAATCTCGCTGACACGCCAGATAACATGCCTTTTGATTTTGAAATAAATACACGATCGATCCCGTCACCAGATATGCTCCGGTTGTAGAAATAGTTTAAAATTTGATTAAGATCTCGTTTTCGAGATTAAAAGACTACCTCTTACCACCCTCACAAAGATTTGTAGGTAGCTTGAACAGTTATCTTTGCCAGTAAATAAGTGTGAACTTTTCTCCCTTTATCTAAATTCAACTGCATTTTCGCGGAAAATCTGACGAGATTTCAATCAAAATTGAAATATTACTCCAACCAGGTGTGTTTTTTCCCCATTCTTTCGCAACAAAACATCTTGCATATTAACCACACTGGATTGCTTTAACACGAATAAAAATTTTATAGGATTTGTTATTGAATTTGTTTGATTATAAATTTCACATTTCTCTTTAAAATATACCGAATCATATCTCTGATTTGATCGATCGCATATTCATTGGGTGGTTGAGTTTGATGTATTTCTGGAATAGAGCAGTAATTTATACTCCATTTTGAGATTCTTTTGTGTCAATAGAATTGGTATTTGTTCAAATGTGACTGCAATGCTATTTTAAGTCATGTTTCATAGACATTAATTCCGTATAATTTCGAAATATCAAAAGGCATTTCATATGACGTGTCTGTGGAAAAATACTCAGGTGGGGGATTTTATCCTCAGTATTTTAAAATAATTTCTTCAGCCTATTCATATATTAATATAATTTCCTGATTTTGATTGTGGGATTTGGCGTAATAAAAGCCTTGAACACATAATGTAATTCCGCTCTAATAAGAAACCATGTCATGTTAAAAGGATATTTCATTTCAAAGAGCGTTTGTTTATGTTTTGGGGTCTGAACACTGACCGCGATTACAAAACTCCCAGTATGCCTAGAGATGCTGCAATCACTTGACCCAACAAGAGAAAAAAACAAACGCACTTGCTCCGCCATCGTTTAGTGATTAAGTGAAAATTACCCTCGTGTTTGTTTCACTGTTGATCTGAGGGGCCTCGAGGCGCGCGTCGGGCCTTCATTGACAACCATAGGGCGATTTCATTTGGCGACGGGGCTTGGTGTCGGGTCGTTTTGGGGCGATAGAGTTCAGTTATGAACTCCGGCCTCTGCTGAGAAAAACTGTCTCCGGATTTACAAAACATGCCATTTTCATAGAATCAAATATCCCCATTGCTTGATATCGCTTGATAACGGGGTTTCATACCCACACCGAAACGCCACACTCATTGCAATACAGAAGTTTACTACCCAGGGAGACCCTCACTTTCCTTCACCTATACAACATCTAAAATGCCCCTCAAGGACCTCCGTTTAGATTGAAAAGGAGCCCCCTTGCAATATTCCATCAATATTACGCGGACGGGAGCACAGACGCGTGCACCTCATGAATTGTAATAGGTAGAATCGAATACGGGCATTAGGTGTCAGGAGCTAATGTCACTTAAGGGAGTTGAGAGCGAACGCGTTAACCATTAGTAACTAATAGCAGTCGTAGTCATAGTCGTCGTCGTAGTAGTAGTAGGAGCAGTAGTAGTAGCAGTAGTAGTAGTAGTAGCAGCAGTAGTAGTAGTAGCAGCAGTAGCAGTAGTAGTAGCAGTAGCAGTAGTAGTAGTAGTAGCAGTAGTAGTAGCAGTAGTAGCAGTAGTAGTAGCAGCAGTAGTAGTAGTAGCAGCAGTAGTAGTAGCAGTAGCAGCAGTAGTAGCAGCAGTAGTAGTAGCAGCAGTAGTAGTAGTAGCAGTAGCAGCAGTAGTAGTAGTAGCAGCAGTGGCAGTAGCAGCAGCAGTAGTAGTAGTAGCAGCAGTAGTAGTAATCGTGGTCGTAGTAGTAGTAGTAGCAGCAGCAGCAGCAGTAGTAGTAGCAGCAGTAGCAGCAGCAGTAGTAGTAGTAGTAGTACATAACCATATTTATTATGATCTTATACAACACGAGCACGAGGATGTTATAACAGATGTTATATATTTCTAACTGGTATCTACAATGTCTGTACGAGATATGTAGAATCTATAACACGAGATATATAGTATCTACAGCACGAAAGATGCAGTTTTTATTTGTGACTGATTCAAACGTTAATTTCCTATTTTATGCATACTGCTCTACCGTAGCATCTGGTTTCGACATAAAACTATTGAAATGAGAAATCGGTCCCTCTTTAATCTTCATATTAGAAATCAAGTACAGCGCGTGTAACAAATTTTGCGCCACAGCGAGGTCTACCCCGCTGTGTATGGAGTATTGATTACTTCCGGTCGACACACAAGTCTCGGAAATCCCGAGAAGCGGTGAGATACACAAACATGACAAAACCCAAAGTTACTTTTTTATTCATTTCAACATAGTCCACACAAACGCAATTTACTTACAGTCCCGCCATTATTTGCCGTAAAAAAGATTGAAACGTTTCAGGAATGACGTTTTTCCAACCCATGTCGCACTTTCACAGCCTAATTTACCTAAATTAAACGCCACTCACATAGTTAGTCCATCCGCTACCTGAGCTCCATTTTAGACCGTGTAATATCACCTGTTGGGCGCTTTTGACCACGGGGACTTATCTCGACGACCCGTTATGGCTTGCGAAGGACAGCAGACAAGGTGTCGCTGGATGTAAATAGCCGTGTTATACGGCTCGAGAGCTACATCAAACGAGCGATGGGGAAAATCAAAGAACGTCCCGTGGACACTATTAGAGGGAGGAGAGAGAGTGTAGAAGTGAAAGTGGCGTGCACTGTTTGTTCAGCGTCGTAGAATGATTGAAATACACACCTTACTCTCAGGTACAGACCTTCAGGCAGACAAAGTTATCTTTCGGCTTTTACCACGGCCCGTTTCGAGTTGAAGACGGTCCCTTCCGTAGACGGTGTTTCGCATGACTGTTGTGTTGGTGTATACACAACGTATTAATATCCACCTATTAAGACTGAGGATTCATGTGAAATCTGAGCCAGTGCATGCCCACGAGAAGCTCAGGAGAGACTATGTCGGTATGCACTGGAACTATGCTACTTGTCATGTTTACAGGATTAACGTGGTCCTTATGAGGTCGCTCGTGTTTACACTTATTGCCCCATGAAAAATAAACATAAATTAAAAGTCTTAGCGTTTGTCTTCTATGCATGTCACAGTTCTATACCGGAATTTTTGGAAATGGTAGATATATTTACATTTGATGTTTGTCAATAAAAATGTTGTGTAACATAAATTTCGATTAAAGGACGTATTTATGCAGAATCTTCTTTTAAATATCTAAACGGATGTATGTAAACAATACGAACACGCACGCACACACACACGCGCGCACACAGCATAAACGATAGATAGATAGATAGACAGACAGACAGACAGACAGATAGATAGATAGACAGATAGATAGAATTAGTCTAGTACAAATGCGTTTGTATACCAGTTATATAATATTCTAGAGTCTAAGTTAAGAGGTCTCTGAGTTTTTTGATGATTGCAAAATCATTGCCAGTTATTACAAATTAGGCAATGCACTCAAGGCTGACTTCTTTAGATCAGACATCATTAGATTTCGAAGTTTGTTAATCCGTGATCTGGAGATCAGCCTCACGATTTTCATCTTACAGATCAACGAGGTTAGCTGTCACGTGACTTCTTAAATGGACATTCAAGGTTTCAAGGTTCTTTCTTAATATTATCCCGGGGTATATACATCAAGTTTTAGGCTCCGTATAACTACATTTGGATGTCACACTACATGTGCTTCTGAAATACACAGGTTGAACAGACCATGTACAATCCTCATTCCTTTCCACGTACAGTGAACGTGTATCAATGTATTGATATATGAATGTAGTGACGTGTTAATGAGCTGCTTTGATGTACAGTGGAAGCTGTCAAAACCGGCCTCTGTCCAATCCGGCAAGTTGTCAAACTCCACCATATAATCTCAGTCCCACCCTTGGCTTGTACATATATCATCAGCACCAAAATCCGGCACACTGTCTAAACTGGAATATTTCTTCAGTCTAGGTGAGTGCCGGTTTAGAAAGATTCCACTGTATTAATGTGTTACTGTATTTGGTGTATCAACGCATTGATGTAGTGACGTGCTGATGTGCTATTCTGTTGACGTATTGATACATCGATGTATTGATGTATTAATGTGTTCACGTATGATATATTAATTTATTGATGCATTAATGTATTCTTTGATTTATTGATATATTAATGTAGTGACGTGTTAATGAGCTGCTTTGATGTATTGTCTTCACGTATAATATATTAATGTATTGATGTATTAATGTGTTGATGTATTGATATCTTAATGTATTGTAACTCATCCATTGTCCCTTGGAAGTCTCTTGTTTTGAGACAATTAACAACTTCATCGTGTAAATACCCTTAACATGTTGGAGATTGAACTTGGGTTAACTGGGCTTAAAATTTGTTTACAGTGTCAGTTGTAATAGCTTAATTACTGAAAGCACTACAAACTAATAAAGTGTTTGAGAGTCAGTTTCTTGAAGGTAGTTCACTCTCCGGCTCGTCTTCATTGCCGATTTAGCAATAACACAACTCTGCGTGTTACCTTAAGGTTGAAATTGACACCCGTGAGTGGAAGTTCATGTTTATTATTGTCTAAACCTTTGCCTATTAATCGCTCTCTTTGACTCCTTTGAAGCTTTTGTGAGGGCAATATACTCGGGATATAGGGGTTTTATTAGTAAAACATAAAATGTTGTATTACTGTGTGAAGATATAAAGTTAACAGTGTCCCAAGCTCTCCAGCAGTTAGCGGGTGCGTGGTAACTTCGAGATGGTGTGGATAGTTTGGGGGCGTAGCGTTTTATTGCGCCCATGGTCGGGTAATATACGGGTGGGTCAGGCAGACTGTGTGGTAGACGAGGGGACAGTGGCATACTGGGCGCCAGGACAGGTGTTCTTGCCGGCGGGGTGGTGTCACGGGTGATGGTCACAAGTGAGAGCTGGTTGATGGTTTAAGTTTAAACAAATCAAGCTCCGTTTAACAAACTAGGAAAAGGCAGGGGTTCACAGATCTGATATATTCATTAATGGAGAGTTGTATGACACTCTAGACAAAAACATGCTTTCTTCTCAGTGTGCGACATACCCAATGGCCCGCTAGCCATATGGCTAGCAAAAATCCATTCGGGACAGTAAATCTCCACAGTTACTGGTCCGACTGGCGAGTGTGTTTCCATGGGATCATTTTGTAAATATACCACTTCCTATGGTTTTATAAGTTATAATACACTTTTAGATCAAATAATATGAGCATGTCAGAAGTGTTTCCTTATTTGTTGTAGATGATATTTTACCTTTTTGTAATCGTTTGCTCAGATTCTGCATTCAAATGTCTGGCTAGTGAATTATATTGCTGGCTAGTAACTCCCAGGCATAGTTAGCCTGACTGGCTAGTAAAATCTGGAAACTATTTCACACACTGATTCCTTCCTCCTGCTCCTGGTAAGTCAGTTCAACTCAGGTGACCGCTGATTTCATTCATAAGGGGACGGGAAGTTCTTCCCTCAATACGTTACCATTTCTCTCCATGTTTACAGGTTTGCTGAGTAAAACCTAGCAATAGCATAACGTCCTTACAAATGTTCAATCATAGTTATATCGGCGTGTAAAACCTAGCAATAGCATAACGTCCTTACAAATGCTCAATCATAGTTATATATGCGTGTAAAACCTAGCAATAGCATAACGTCCTTACAAATACTCAATCATAGTTATATAGGCGTGTAAAACCTAGCAATAGCATAACGTCCTTACAAATGTTCAATCATAGTTATATATGCGTGTAAAACCTAGCAATAGCATAACGTCCTTACAAATGTTCAATCATAGTTATATAGGCGTGTAAAACCTAGCAATAGCATAACGTCCTTACAAATGTTCAATCATAGTTATATCGGCGTGTAAAACCTAGCAATAGCATAACGTCCTTACAAATGCTCAATCATAGTTATATAGGCGTGTAAAACCTAGCAATAGCATAACGTCCTTACAAATGCTCAATCATAGCTATATAGGCGTGCCCTAGTATGTATACTGACATGTACTATGCATTGCTAATGTATCATGTGTGGGCTGCTTTATGGTTTATATGTGCAATAAATTTATCGAACCATATGTCTCATGGTCCAACCGGCCTGACATTGTAATGCACCTCTATCTGCCATGTGTTTAACGGTTCAGTTGTACATTTTTACAGTGTGTGGCACATCATCATCATCATCATCATCATCATCATCATCATCATCATCATCATCATCATCATCATCATCATCATCTTCTTCTTCTTCTTTCTTCTTCTTCTTCTTCTTCTTCTGCTTTCTTCTTCTACTGTAACAAAACGTTTCTGGCATATCACGACCTGACTGTACAGCTCCACAGAAAATAACGTACCACTAGTACTGTGTCATTAAATCCAAGTCATGCTGTTATAATATAATTGATAAATGATATAACACATAAAATCCAATCTATGGCCAAACAGTCCTTAATTTCAGGCTAAGACAATACAGACATGTCCAATTATTCTAGACTAAAATGGGACGCTTTTTGCTATTTTCCCTTAGTATCTGAGTGTGTGATTATATACACACACACGCGTACATATTTTACAAGCTTAAAAATCATATTTTACATGATCTATAAGTACCTTGAAAGCGTCACATGTCAATTACATTCGTGTTCATTTTCCTTACCTGCTATCGATGTTTGATTTACTGTCGTCTATTCCACGTAGCAAGTCCTTTAAACACATATAATTTGCGATAAAAAAGTGCAGAAATTGATTAAGGTTAATTTTCTTGTTTGCTGAGTATATCCAATTCCGTGACAGTGAAACAGCTGGGTAAGATGTATATTTCATGTTGGGACTGTAGAGCTTGTGTTGGCTTGGTGAAGAACTTATCAATAAGTTGTATTTGTTCACGGTCTATTTTCACAAAGACAATCAAACTTTGTGGACGTCTTTTACGTGATAACGACTTTTATTTTTTTTATCATCTTTGATGACGACCGTGTAATTGATAGTTTTCTTTATCACAGCGGTATGAGTTTTACATGTTGAGATTGCTGATGACGACGATGGGGCGTGGTGGCATGTGGTGTTTAATTACTGACCCTGGTTAGAACTGGTCTTCAGTAACCCAGGCTTGTCGTGAGAGGAGACCAAACGGGATGGTTGGCACATGTCATCGTATACCAATTGCGTAGATTGATGCTCATGATGTTGATCACTGGATTGTCTGGCCCAGACACGATTACTTACACACCGCCTCCATATAGCTGGAATATGTTACTGAGTGTAGCGTTAAACAACAAATTGTATGCCTAGTGATATGTAATGGCAGTAAGGGAATTCCTATGGCTCGATGACCTGATACAATGTGTGTCATCGTGTCCTGAATGCATGGGAGGTCGTTGTTCATGACATCAGTCATTGGTCTTTCTGGTTCAGACACGAGCTTTACGACGGACTTCACATAGCCTGAATATTGATAATTGTAGAATTAGACAATCAACACAACGACGCTAAGTGAGTATGGTTTTGAGTCGCTACTAATTCAGTTGACTCACCATTCGATTCACTCACTCCACCATTACTACCAGTTTTCCAACTTTTTCCCGGTATTTGGGAAGAAGGTATCTGAGTCTAGAGAAGGTATCTGAGCCCAGAGAACATATCTCAACCAAGAGAAGGTATATCTGAGCCTAGAGAAGGTATCTGGGCCTAGTGAAGAAGTCTTAGCCAAGAAAAGGTAACTTAGCCTAGGGGAAGCATTTGAGCTCAGGGAAGGTATCGGAGTCTTTGGATGGTATTTGAGCCTAGGGATGTTACGGAGATTATTTCCTTTCTCAGTTTCCGGTGGAAATAACATCCTTAAAGTCATTTAATATTTCTAGTTCACTCGTCGGTTACAATCCTTTATTCGGAAATAGTACTTACGGAAACGAAGGGTTTCTTTGTGCCTAATTTATGTTTCACATTTATATGTTGTCAATTATGTGAACAGCTGTCCTTTAAAAACATTGTGAGTTTGTTTTTTTCATTATGCCAAAAAAAGGTAGCTACCGTATTGTTTAAGCATTAGACAATTCACTTTTTACAACCTAAAAATACAAAAAGAAACGGAAAAAAACGCAACCACCAGAACGACCTTCAGCCTCGCCTGTCTCAAGCGTTGAGAGTTTAGCTGCTATTGTGTCATTCAATGAAAAAGGGTGTTTTTCTGTTCTTTGAAAATACCAGCACCCCCGACTTTTTAAACGCTTCTCAGAGGCGTTGAACTGTTCTGTAACCCGGCAGATCTTTGACTGCTAGACCAGAAGCAAGACACATTTCATTATCAGGTTTGTTCTATGCTTTTTGTTTTGTTGTTTTTGTGAGACCGCTGATACGCTCGTAGAGAGGGGACAGGTGTCTCGGTGGTGAAATCGCTACACCGAGTTACATCCTTTTTCTGTATCAGGATTCGATGCTTGTGGGTTTGGAATGCTGATTTATCCAAATGATGAATTTGGGGGATATCTGTATTTTTACTCGTGGGTTTGAACATATATCGTCAGAGTGACAGACAGAACCTAAAACAAATACATCCAAGAAAAGCCATGCAAGTCAATAATATGTGGTAAGTCTAAGTTACCATAGTTTCAGAAAATAATTCTCTGGGGGTCCTTATGATTATTATTTGTAAAACCGTTTTATTCTTTAAAACATGTCCATTTAGTTTAGTGCGTTGTCAACGTCACCATCATTTGCTGACATGCCGTAATATATACGTCAGGTACACCCTGGTGTACGTCACCACACCCCATCGATACGTCATGTCAGGTCCGGTGTACAATCGATGAGAGTTGGAATTATTGGTCTTCAACAATCCGTGCTTGTCATCAGATGCAACTAACATGATCGGGTCGAGCATGCTGACTTGGTTGACACATGTCATAGTATCTCAACTGCGTAGATCGATGCTCATGCTGTTGATCACTGAATTGTCTGATACAGACTCGATTATCTACAGACCGCAGCGGGAATATACGGCTGAGTGCGGCGTTAAAAACCAAACTAAGCTACCCCTCTACAATTAGTACGTTACGTATACGTCATGTTGTACATATCAGCACGGTACCGTACGGCACCAGCTCTGATTAGTACATCACGGCCACGTTTTGTCGTGTTACTCTACCCCATTCATGATTCACAGAGCACGTATATGGATATATGATTGGGCTGACATGAACGGCCTTCCACCGAACGTAGCAGATTGTTCACTTAGATATGAATACTATCTTATCCCGCATCTGTGCACCAGGATCCAATTATTACTACATACCAATACATGTGGGAACACAGGATCCCAGAATACCTTTTGTACCGACTCTACAGGAAACCTCTGGTTCACCTGTCAAATCGATGTACAGAGTTATAGTTAACTGTACAAGGATCACCCGTCTTCGAGATTCATATATATATATGAATATATATATATTTATATATATATATATATATATAAATATAAATATATATATATATATATATATAATATTATATATATATATATATATATATATATATATATATATATATATATATATATATATATATATATATATATATATATATATATATGAATATAAATATATATATATTCATATATATATATATATATGAGTGGCTTTCATAAGATTGGTGAACATCTACGTCTATAACCTTCTCCCCACTGGTAGGGCACGACGACACAGCAGAAATATTGCTTAAAGTGACATTAAACCTCACTCACTCACAGATAAGGGCGACGAATCCCTCTTGCGACTTGCAGTCAATTAAGTCTGGAAAGAATAAAACAGAAGAAAACTATGTATTATTGTTTGTTGCTTGCTTAAAGGGGGACTCTGCAATAATCCAGCTGTAGGTAATCGAGACTGGACAGAAATCCAGTCATCAATAGCAAGAGCATCGATCTACGCAACTGGGATACGATGGTATGTGTTTACCTTGTCAGCCTGACCAACCGAGTCGCCTCTTACGACAATCATGAGTTACTGAAGATCAATTCTAACATGGATCTTCACGGCTTTCAAACATGCATTAATAGTTTCCAGCAATAAAATGGCGATTGTTTTATATAATCAGGAATGACGGGGCAGTCTAATGTTTAAAGCGTACGTCAGTCTAGCCAAAGATCTGGGTTCGATTCCCCCCCATGCGTGAAGCCCATTCCCAGTGTGTCTAGTCGTGCTGTTCCTGGAATATTGGCAAAGGCGGCTTGAAACCATACTCGTACCCGCATTATAAACCAAACTTCACCAAAGTTTGGCGATGAATTCATATCCACAGCTAACAGTAATCCATTTCAAATCACAACCTGAAAACACAAATGGAACGCCGCATCCTGACCAAAAACACATCCATTTCCTTAGTCCTGACCTCATCACACGGCCCCTGCCAGCTGACAGACATCCCGGGAACACACGAGACATTCGCCCCTGTACACAGTCACCTCCGGCTGAACATCCACGTCTCTCGTTCCCCTCACGTCCAGACAGCGTTCATGACGCCGGCGATCCCTTTTCCCTTTCGCTTACCTTTCCCAGTCCTTCCCGAGACGGCCTTCTCCCGTGTCTCCCCATCGGCGTTACCTAAGAGTTACGTGGCGTTCTCCATCCACTAACACAAGCTCTGTGGCTCCAGTTTAGGATGCAGGCTGCAGGTGATGTTGCTGAATCAAACAGTGAGGCTGAGAGAGCCGCCGCTAGTCCAACACTGGGCTCCGCGGAGGGCGAGACAGGTCGCCATTTCAAACTAACAAAGTGAGATGTGTCAACAAACAAACAAGAAAAAATTTATAAAAATAAAAATCAATATTTATTTTCTGATAAACGCTGCTGTGGTATTGTGAAGCATCTGAGCTGAGCGGGGGCGGCGTGAAGAGGGGTGAGGGGGGCTGGAGCGGCTGGAGGGAGAGTGGTGCATGCTGTGGGGCTCAAGAAACCTGGTGCATGGTTGGGTGGGAATATTGTCTTAAGTGAGAGTTACATCAGCAGTGTGAGCTTCATTTGGGGCAGTCGAATGGAGTTATTTACGTTTTACTGAGTGAGTGAGTTGAGGTTGTAGCAATATTGCGGCACTGCTACCTCGAGGAACACAAGACATTGTACCTATATGGGGAATCGAACCCGGGCCTCTTTGCGTGACGGACGAACGCTTTATTTACTGAGCTACCCCACTGCCTCTCTACGGTTAAGCAAACACTGGCACGGTATTGTGAAACCTTAATACAGGTGTGGTCTGGATTCGAATTGACCAAGGGCAGTAGTGAGTGAGTGAGTTAATATTTAACGTCACATCGGCAGTATTGCAGCCATATTGTGACGAGAGCAGTCTTAAAAAGGAATCTATGTATATGATAAAAACCTGTCGACGACGGACAGTTAAACAACTAGAATATCACAATAAGAAATAAAACTAGCGTGAGAAGTTAAAGTTATTCTCCCTATTCAGACACTACAATATAAAAACAGGCTATATAGATCACCAACAACTGAAGGTAGATCACCATACTAGGGGCCATGGGGACTTACAGTGCTTCTGCTACCTGCATGGTCCCTAGCTGGATTTACATCATCCCCTCAGTTGCTGGTGATTGTATGCAAGATTAGCCACAAATTAAAATGACAGAAATACTACGGCTAAGAAAAAATGGAAGATCAAATTCCAAGGGCAGTAACTCACGGAACCACAGTAATGGAATGTGTGAGTAATTGGTACACAATGTTATAAGACATTATGTAGAATAAAGATACACCAACGATATACAACCAGTGTTATATATCACATGGTACATGATATAACACATACAGGTAGTTTGACGTACAGAACATGGCACCAATACGTGTCTATATCACGCGCAGTGAATGGTACTATACGTAGATGCTATATAATATATGCTTTATAACACAGATGCTTTATAACTACTGGTAAAATGACGTATACTACAAATAACTGCACATGCATACACCAATGCGGCACATGCTCATATGGATACGGACAATAATACATTGCGTAGATCAATGTTCATAATGCTGATCACTGGATTGTCAAGCCCAGATTCGATTACATATAGCTAGAATATTGCTGAGTGCGACGTAAGACAACAAAGTATGTCTAGAGACTTATGGTGGCAGTAAGGGGACTTCTAGGGCTCGACGACCTGGTATAATATGTGTCATCGTGTCCTGTGTGCATGGGACGTTGTTCATGATATCAATCATTGGTTTGTGCGGTCTAAAACTGCGGTACATGGATCCTATAAAACGTACGATCCTTGTACAACACACGCATGCAGGATCATACGTTACACGGTACAGAATACTGGACGCACATGCTGCTTGACGTACGGTGCTTGGCACGTCAGTTATTCGATATCATGTCCCGGATCATTTTTCTCATTTTATCGCAGTGTGTTTCGTTCAGTATAAGCTTAAAAAATGCAACGGCCTGACCTCATGCAACAGTCCTTTGTCTTTTCAAAACGGCAGTTACAACAACAGATATGAAAGTCACACCCAGCTGAGATTTCAGCTGTTTCCTTTGAATATTCGCTATTCATATTTATACTGCCTACATATGTGTCGGTCTGAACGACTTTCCTTTTTAAGCGACGTTGTTTTCCACAGTCAGCCTTACATATACTGACCAGCAAAAGACACGCAACCCTGGTGTTTTGCCAAATTTTTCACTACCGCTTATATTTATGAGATTTCATTTTTTCGAAAATTGCGTTTCTTTTGCTGTCCAGTATATTTCAATTTGTGGTCGGGTAAATAGGATCCAGCCTAACAAGGGTCCGTTTTAAAATAGCTAGAATACCATCAACCAATTAGACATCCCTATAAACAAAGGTCAAGACTGAATTTGAGCCGTTTTACAAAGAATATTACAATAAAACTGTAAAACTGGAAATCTAATGAATATTGAATACAATCCAGCCTAACATGGGTCCGTAGCAACGAGAACTCCATCAAGGTAAAACTGCAAAGCTGGAAATTCAAAAACTGAATAAGCTTCCCGGTTAACGAAAGGCCAGATTCAATATGATTCGATTTACAAACAATAATCAAGATAAAATTGTAAAACATAACATCCATAAGATTCAGCCTAACAACATACCGATTAATGAAAGGCAAAATTCAAGTTGGTCCCCTTTACAAAGGATAATCAAAGCAAAATTGAAAAATTGGAAATCAAAAGAATGTTGAATACGATCCAGTCTGACCGGGTCCATTTAAGCTTAAATACAATCAGTCAGTTAAACATCCCGTTAAACGAAGGTCACATTCAATTTGATGCGCTTTACAAAGGATAATCAAGGCATAATTGAAAACTGGTAATCAAACTAATGTTGAATGCGATCCAGACTGACCGGGTCCGTTGCAGATTGAATACCATCAACCATTTAAACATCCCGATAAACAAAGATCTGATTCAACCTTTCCACAGTATAATCAAAGCGGATAGGTAAAAATTAAACGAATATTGGTTTCCTGTAAAAAAAATATACCGGTGGACCGTTTGCCGTAACACCGGATTTGCATTACATGAAGTGTACATAGCTGCAGGAATGAAACATAAAGGCCTCAGTCGTAAAACGCAGCAATGATTTCACAGCATCCAGAGTCTCTTAGGGTTGAACCTGTACACATTCCCCGTAAAATACTATCGTCACTAGCGTCTGTATGACAGATAGATATATATTGCGTCACCATCACTAAGAACATCACCGGAGCCCGACCAGTTTAAGTAGATCGTATTTTACACCCGTAGCGCTGCTCTAATTCACAAAAGGCCCCGACAACGTCGTGTAGATTCCAGCTATATAGCTTGTATACGAAGCAGAAAAAACGTACTAAAGCTGACTATCAATTTTCCTGATTATAATTAAAGATTGCAAACATAAACAGTCATTTCACAAAGCTGCGTGATGCTATGACCTAGCACCGCAAGCATTAGAGACCGGTTTATTACCAAATGGCCTGATATTTATTTAAGCATGCCGTTGTGTACAGTCGTGCATCTTTTTCTTTTGTTCCTGGTGAATATGGCCACATCGGCATGGAAACAAGCGACAGAAAGTCGGTTTTGTCCTTGTCAGCAAGATACGGCGAGGCAAGAACATGACGGCCCGCCCCGCTCTTTAGCGGGTCTCCAACCATAACGTATTAGCCGGTGCTCATGAATGAGCGTTCCTTCATGCAGAACGATCCGCTTTGGTAAGGGACATTTTCCTCTTACCCGTGGGACGGAGACACTAGTTCTCATCCATCCTATGGCGCCTAAACCGCTTAATCCTTCCTTCTGATCTACCCCTCCCTACCCTCCCAACCCATTACTCTCCCTCTCCCCAACCTCCCCCAACCCGTTGTTCGACACCGCACGACTTTTCCCTCTATGGGATGATGCTATTTCATTTTCATCGCCTTTGTGTAATTGTTATGTATGAAAGAGATTTCCCTTGCCACAAGATGCTTTCCAAAAAGTCATCCTGTCATTATTATCATGCGTTGCTGACACTTGTCATACACACTTCAGGTAATCATACTGCGGGGACATAGGGTGTTCTCACGCAGTGGGTATAGATGCACAGGAACAAAACATCTTAATACTGCTGCCGTCGTCAATGATCGCCTTGTCAATCATCGTCAATGTCGTACTGGTCAAACGTTCTTACCGCTGATGGCGTACTCCAATGTTTTACCACTGATGTCGAAGACAATTGTTGTAATTACTGATGTTAAGGACACTTATTGTTAATACTAATGTCAAGGACAGTTGTTCCTACTGCTGATGACCCATGTAACTTAATTACTTCACGTCGCTAGATTCATCTCACTTCACCTCACTCGATCCATCTGACTCACTTAACAATTTAATTTACATAGTCAATTTCAATTTAATTTACATCTGACACGATCTATGTAACTTACTTCACCTCACTCGATGCATGTAGCCTACTTCACCTCACTCGATCCGTGTGACGTACTTCACCTCAGTCGATCCGTGTGACTTACTTCACCTCAGTCGATCCATGTGACTTACTTCACCACAGTCGATCCATGTGACTTACTTCACCACAGTCGACCCGTGTGACTTACTTCACCTCAGTCGATCCATGTGACTTACTTCACTCAACTCGATCCAGGTGACCTCACCTCACTCGGTCCATCTTATTTCAGCATTCCACCTCACTCGACCCATCTTGCTTTATCTCAGTCGACCCATCTTACTTCACCTCAGACGATCCATGTGACTTACTTCACTCAACTCGATCCAGGTGACCTCACCTCACTCGGTCCATCTTATTTCAGCATTCCACCCCACTCGACCCATCTTGCTTTATCTCAGTCGACCCATCTTACTTCACCTCAGTCGATCCATGTGACTTACTTCACTCAACTCGATCCAGGTGACCTCACCCCACTCGACCCATCTTGCTTTATCTCAGTCGACCCATCTTACTTCACCTCAGTCGATCCATGTGACTTACTTCACTCAACTCGATCCAGGTGACCTCACCCCACTCGACCCATCTTACTTCACCTCAGTCGACCCATCTTACTTCACCTCAGACGATCCATTTGACTTACTTCAGCTACCTTGAACCACCTCTCTTACTTCACTTACACACACACACGCGCGCGCGCGATGTAGCTCACCTACCCAACTTTACTCTTTCAATCACCATCCATCTCGCTGTCGTCATTTCACGCGCCACGCCTCCTTGTTGCAGCTGCGCTAGGATCTCACCTGCAGCTGTATTAACCGAATGCATACTTTCGTAGATGGTAGCAATATGAAGAGTTATGCCTGCTCGGACACATGCAGCTAGAAGTTGTAGGGTACGTCCCAACTTGAACCTATATAACCAGGCCCAATATCCCACATCCTGATATATGTAGGCGTTCAACGCCTTGTTCCTTGTGCTCAATGTTGGTTTGGGAAAATGATAACTAATCCATCTATGACTGTTCATCATCTAACGTTGTGTTTATTTACCACCATTTCCTCAATTAAAATTCACGGTGGCAGTTGTCCTCAAAATTATAGTAAAAATAACTGAGTTTAAATTGACGTAGGTCGAAATTGTCAGAAGTGGCAATTGTCCGGGAGGCAGCTATCTGGTGGCAATTGTCTAGTGGCAGTTGTCTAGTGGCAATTGCCCTACTCCTCTGTAAACGTCCGTGGTCAGCGTTGTTTCAAACTTTCCTCGCACTTTCTGCTGAAGAGCCGCGATACACCAGGAATCCACCGCTTCATAAGGCGTTAAACCAAACTCGTTCACTATACTAGTGCGACGTCAGATTCACAGCAACCAAATATACGTTTTCGTCGAAATAGGGTGCAAAAGAAATATTAATAAGCTCCTTATAAATGCATTTTTAAACTTATTTCACAATAAGATTTACCCTATGTCAACCGTGACAAAATGTCACCCATTTTATACAAGGTAGGGGCCAACAGACAACTTGATTTTCAGATTAATTGAATAAAGCTTTGATAAGCGATCCTTCCCACTGGGAGAACAGAGAAAGTCATATTTTCTGTATTAAATATATCATATACAAAATATTACAGTTAGTGTGATAGAATTTCAATTTGGCACCGCAGGGAGTGCTTAATGATATCGCCTGAAGGTGTCTGAAGGTTTTAAGCAATTTAGAGATCAAAGAATTGGGTGCTTCTGTTTAGTTGAAGCCCAAATGTGCTTGAAACTAGTTTGTACATCAAAGTGTCAGATGCACTGAGCTGTTTGAAGTTTAAATCATAAACATAATATAATTATTCAGATGGTGACAAATAGTTACTCACTAGAAAATGGCCCTCTTTGCTTTTTGTGTCTTTCTGGTTAATGTGAGACAAGGCTGTTTGAGCCCTCAGTGAGTGGTATTGGATTGCCATGCTGTTGGCGTTCAACCAAGGTGTTAAATGAATGATATCGCCTCTGTGTATTGTCGCTAAGTGTTTTTTTTTCAGTTATAATTTCATGTAATGTATATTATGTTGTTTATAGGTACACGTTTGGAGAAGAAAAACACAAAAATATTTAAAGATCTTAGAAATATTAATGGCGTTTTAAAGTAGGTACTGAGAGAATTTCAACACTGCATCTAACGTACATGGCTATAATAATAACCCAGATGATATTTTTCTGAATCAGCTATGTGTTATAATGGAACTTGATATAAAACGCAGTCAATATTTGCCATGAGCTCTAAAACGCATTTATGTTGTATTTAACAAAATAACCATAGAATTTTAAATCGTTGTGAATTCCCCAAGAAGCTTCTTCCAACTAGACCGGCCTATTGGAATATGATTCATGGTGATTAAGAGTGACTCCATATCGTTGATACAATGCCTGCAACAAGCGAATTCCAGCTTGGAGTCTTTCAGACATACTTGTAATTGCATTTTCAAATGAGTCTTTGATTAACTTTTTGTGTTTACAAAACGCCCCCAAATTTAAAACACCTAATTGATGGTGACAAACCATGGTTTGGGAGTAAAGTGGTCTGAGACTAAAATTTTGTCCATGCTTGATCTAATGCAAAATCCACGTAGCCGCGTGATTAGGCTAATGCAACACGCCGCTCACAGGGTCTAATATTTGACAATCATTCATCAAGTTTTGCTTGTGTGTTTTTGACCAAGATTGGCGACACTTCCAAGTGGAAGAGTAGATGGAACACCAGAATACGCGTGAACAAAACGCCGTCCAATGTCTACACTTAATGGGAAACAAATATCCAATCCATCAAATCCCGGCTTGAAGTCACATGAAGGTTGGGCTCGACAGTAGATTTGGATAAAAATCCATAAAAGCGTTTTGTCATTCTTTGAATGTCGGGTTAAAACGTGCTATGTGTATTCATTTGATGTCACCGAACCCGTTTCGGGTCGTGATGCTGTTACGTAAAATAGCAGGGCAAGGTGTGCGACGGGGTTCTGTACTGCGTCCAGTTCTAACAAGGTAAACAACTTGAAAAGGCAATTTCTTACTTTTGCGTAATAACATTGTCACAAATTGAAAGTTTTCCTTAACAAAAAATATGTGTAAGCATCTCTATTCCATGTTGTCAAATAATGTTTTCATGTATGCAAGTGACGCAGATAGTCATATGCAGAAACGAACGGTTTTTATTTTCATAATGGTCAGATCTTTCTTCTACTCAGATCCAAATTCGTTACCGATATACAATATTTGTTAGTGTCCTATTTCCTGGTCATGATTCTCTGAACTGCAAGACCAGAGCGCCCTTATGCTGAAGCCTTGGTCTGACCGTTGGTCAAATGTGTGTGTTCAGGTCAACAATACAAACGTCTAATTTGGCTAACTTACCACGTCAACACGAGAAAGCAGTCCGCGCGATTTTTCGCACATTTCTGTTTACACTTTGTCGGTAAAAACGAAGGCTCTTTCGCCTCCCAAAGGCTTTTGAATTCCCTCCCCTTTTCGTCGCGTCTGAAACCGGCGTTAAGCTATTATTTGCGGGACAAATACAATTTGGCCAATGTGTATAAAATATTTAGAAATAGCTGCAAATATGACAAATCTTCCCGTTTGTGCCAGCATAATGTTTCATTGTTGTTGTTTTTTCAGAGACAGCTAGGCGCCTGTGCTAGTATTATTTAACACACCCTCGGCAATGGGTTTATTCGTCCTATGTTCCTAACACGAAAATACATCCAACGCGTTTAATTAAGATCTTCCTCTCGGTTACGTCAATATATTTTTTATTATGCCACTGATTATCAAATATGTGTCGCCCATGTTGATTTTCATTACACGCACAGTTGACAAAAACAATAACCCAGAACTGCACCTATCGTTTTTTTAACAAATCCACACTGGTGTTACGTTGGGGGAACGTTTCCTTGCATGTTTAAATGTTAATCTTTAGCATGTTGTATTTCCCTTATAGTTTAACTATAGTTTAACTAACTCATACGCAAATAATACACGTGATCTACACGAGTTAGTCTTTTCTTGTTTTCGTTTTTAATACAACCAATATCCAGCTCATCTCAGCTCAGCTGATGAAAGGCGCTTTGTTTCTTCCCTCGATCATATGACATCAGTCTCAACGGCCCATGGTATTTTTTAATCTCAACTGCCTGGGGACCATACAACCCTCAGTAGACGTGCATATGGTAAACGCTTTGCGCCTATTTGGAGAAGAAGCATTTCATTTACTTCATCTGCCCTCAAAAGAATCTATACACCTATATTTCAGTTAAAAGCAACGTGATACACATGTTATTAATCGGTGATTTGGGGTGTCATAGTTTTGAACTTTTGTGACTTTTGAACTTTAAGTTTCATAGTTTCGTTTTATATATTCACTTTTATTCCTTTGTGATTGTTTGGTTGAATCCTGTTTCTAATTGTGTCTTTTCTTTTGCGCATCAGTATTTACAAGATCATATGAGTAAGAATCCTTCAAAAGAGAACAGCAAGCAATATATACCGTAGCGATGTAATGAAAAAGTCATACATGAATCTGTTGCTGGGCCTGAGCTTTGCTGGAATCTCTTACATGCTGCAGAGATGACGTAATAAGTAACAAGTATAACACGACCTCAAACCAATCATAGCTAGACCCCAGATAACATTGTTTCCCCAACTGGATTTGTATCCATCCCGGACAAGTTTCTTCTATGAATATAAACGTGTACTGCGTTCGACTGCCTCGCAACGGCCGTATCGTCTCTCCCCGTCCCCAACACCGCTACAACATTAACACGAAGACTTTTGACAGATAAACTGTCTTAGATTTAAAGCAATCAGAAAACCCCATTACGGTTTAAGTGAGAAAAATCCTATCTCGCGAAATAGCTACACCCTTGGGTCTTACAGTGCACAATTCTTAAGAAGGTGTAAATTAAGGAATCGTTTAAAACCGAACGCCGGTTAACAGGCCGACATTTCGTCGCGCCGCCGCGTTCATTAGAGTAGCCAGAATCTGGCGTTTCGCAGCGGCATCGTCGCCGAGTTAACTTTTCGATACCACCGCTTTATTGGCCAATCGCTATCACTAATTACCACCCCGTGGGGCGAAAGGGTGGCATGAAAATTAGAATGATGGGTTTATCTGAAGCGTATGTCAAAACCGTAAGAGGCTGCGATAGTAGAGATAGCAGCATATCACATTGAAGTCTGCAGTTTGTGGTTGTGAACGGTTCCAGCTGACTGCTGCATGGCTTGTGTATAGAATGTATCCAAACCTGGTTTTGTGCTGAAAGAGAAATGCAGAGAGAAAAAATGAAACATTGTCAGTTATACATGGTCACGTGTATAAATAAATATATAAACGCGTGTTAGGACGTTTTTACTTAAAAATATTCGTTTATCAAAGCTTTTAGAGTTCATGGCCTGTACTATGAAAATATGTCGAACTAATCATGTCGAACATACTGTTTGTCAAACTAATTATTATCTAGTGAACTGCATCGTTCGTCTGTTAGGTACTCTACTCAAAAGACAAGTGTTCAGTGAATTCTTTCAAGGTGTTCAACTTCAAGGTTTAAGTAGGTTCCTTTCCCATAAAAAAGTGCAATCTGTGAAGCCAGTTCTTGCTGTCTTCCAACTAAAATATCGTAATGCGTAAAATCAAGTACTTAACTTACTTGGTTCCATTAAAGGCTAGGGCCACTGGCACTGCGTAACAATCATGCAATGCGTTAATGTTGGACAAAAGAGACCCAGTTATCTGACCTTGTCTGATTTCTGTAACATCCCTGTACTTTGCTGTCCTTATGACAGTGTTAGTTTAGTTCAAGCAATGTATAGTTAACATCCACTGTCATCAAGCAACGCAACCACTCTCAGCACCAACAGTACACCCAGCAACTCTATCACTCCCAACACTCACAGGACACCTAGCAGCTCTATCACTCCCAACACCCACAGGACACCTAGCAGCTCTATCACTCTCAACACCCACAGGACACCTAGCAACTCTGCCACTCTCAACGCCAACAGTACATCCAGCAACTCTGCCACTCTCAACACCCACATGACACCCAGCAACTCTGCCACTCTCAACACCAATAGTACATCCAGCAACTCTATCACTCCCAACGCTCACAGGACACCTAGCAGCTCTATCACTCCCAACACTCACAGGACACCTAGCAGCTCTATCACTCTCAACACCAACAGTACATCCAGCAACTCTATCACTCCCAACACTCACAGGACACCTAGCAGCTCTATCACTCTCAACACTCACAGGACACCTAGCAGCTCTATCACTCCCAACACTCACAGGACACCTAGCAGCTCTATCACTCTCAACACCCACAGGACACCCAGCAACTCTACCACTCTCAACATCCACATGACACCCAGCAACTCTGCCACTCTCAACGCCAACAGTACATCCAGCAACTCTGCCACTCTCAACACCCACATTGCACCCAGCAACTCTATCACTCTCAACGCCAACAGTGCATCCAGCAACTATACCGCTCTCAACACCCACAGTACACCCAGCAACTCTGCCATCTTCAACAGCCACAGTACATCCGGCAATTCTGCCACTCTCAATACCCACAGTACATCCGGCAATTCTGCTACTCTCAACACCCACAGTACATCCGGCAATTCTGCCATCCTCAACACTCACTGTACATTCGGCAATTCTGCCATCCTCAACACTCACTGTACATCCGGCAATTCTGCCACTCTCAATACCCACAGTACATCCGGCAATTCTGCCATCCTCAACACTCACTGTACATTCGGCAATTCTGCCATCCTCAACACCCATAGAACATCCGGCAATTCTGCCACTCTCAACACCCACAGTACACCCAGCAATTCTGCCACTCTCAATACCCACTGTACATCCGGCAATACTGCCACTCTCAACACCCACAGTACATCCGGCAATTCTGCCATCCTCAACACTCACTGTACATTCGGCAATTCTGCCATCCTCAACACTCACTGTACATCCGGCAATTCTGCCACTCTCAATACCCACAGTACATCCGGCAATTCTGCCACTCTCAACACCCACTGCACATCCGGCAATTCTGCCATCCTCAACACTCACTGTACATCCGGCAATTCTGCCACTCTCAATACCCACAGTACATCCGGCAATTCTGCCACTCTCAACACCCACAGTACATCCTGCAATTTTGCCATCCTCAACACTCACTTTACATTCGGCAATTCTGCCACTCTCAATACCCACAGTACATCCGGCAATTCTGCCACTCTCAATACCCACAGTACATCCGGCAATTCTGCCACTCTCAACACCCACTGTACATCCGGCAATTCTGCCATCCTCAACACTCACTTTACATTCGGCAATTCTGCCACTCTCAATACCCACAGTACATCCGGCAATTCTGCCACTCTCAATACCCACAGTACATCCGGCAATTCTGCCACTCTCAACACCAATAGTACATCCAGCAACTCTATCACTCCCAACACTCACAGGACACCTAGCAGCTCTATCACTCCCAACACTCACAGGACACCTAGCAGCTCTATCACTCTCAACACCAACAGTACATCCAGCAACTCTATCACTCCCAACACTCACAGGACACCTAGCAGCTCTATCACTCTCAACACTCACAGGACACCTAGCAGCTCTATCACTCCCAACACTCACAGGACACCTAGCAGCTCTATCACTCTCAACACCCACAGGACACCCAGCAACTCTACCACTCTCAACATCCACATGACACCCAGCAACTCTGCCACTCTCAACGCCAACAGTACATCCAGCAACTCTGCCACTCTCAACACCCACATTGCACCCAGCAACTCTATCACTCTCAACGCCAACAGTGCATCCAGCAACTATACCGCTCTCAACACCCACAGTACACCCAGCAACTCTGCCATCTTCAACAGCCACAGTACATCCGGCAATTCTGCCACTCTCAATACCCACAGTACATCCGGCAATTCTGCTACTCTCAACACCCACAGTACATCCGGCAATTCTGCCATCCTCAACACTCACTGTACATTCGGCAATTCTGCCATCCTCAACACTCACTGTACATCCGGCAATTCTGCCACTCTCAATACCCACAGTACATCCGGCAATTCTGCCATCCTCAACACTCACTGTACATCCGGCAATTCTGCCACTCTCAACACCCACAGTACACCCAGCAATTCTGCCACTCTCAATACCCACTGTACATCCGGCAATACTGCCACTCTCAACACCCACAGTACATCCGGCAATTCTGCCATCCTCAACACTCACTTTACATTCGGCAATTCTGCCATCCTCAACACTCACTGTACATCCGGCAATTCTGCCACTCTCAACACCCACTGCACATCCGGCAATTCTGCCATCCTCAACACTCACTGTACATCCGGCAATTCTGCCACTCTCAATACCCACAGTACATCCGGCAATTCTGCCACTCTCAACACCCACAGTACATCCGGCAATTTTGCCATCCTCAACACTCACTGTACATCCGGCAATTCTGCCACTCTCAACACCCACAGTACATCCGGCAATTCTGCCACTCTCAATACCCACAGTACATCCGGCAATTCTGCCATCCTCAACACTCACTGTACATCCGGCAATTCTGCCACTCTCAACACCCACAGTACATCCGGCAATTTTGCCATTCTCAACACTCACTTTACATTCGGCAATTCTGCCACTCTCAATACCCACAGTACATCCGGCAATTCTGCCACTCTCAATACCCACAGTACATCCGGCAATTCTGCTACTCTCAACACCCACAGTACATCCGGCAATTTTGCCATCCTCAACACTCACTGTACATCCGGCAATTCTGCCACTCTCAATACCCACAGTACATCCGGCAATTCTGCCACTCTCAATACCCACAGTACATCCGGCAATTCTGCCATCCTCAACACTCACTGTACATTCGGCAATTCTGCCACTCTCAATACCCACAGTACATCCGGCAATTCTGCCACTCTCAACACCCACAGTACATCCGGCAATTCTGCCACTCTCAACACCCACTGTACATCCGGCAATTCTGCCACTCTCAACACCCACAGTACCTCCAGCAACTCTGCCACTCTCAACGCCCACAGTACACACACCAATTCTACCACCCTCAACACCATCAAGACACCAACAAACTCCACCATCATCCACGCCCATAGTACATCCAGCAACTCTACCAGCCTCAACACCCACTGCAGCTCAACCAGCTTTTGAAACACTGAACTTCCCAGTAACCGTGACAAATTTATCAATCCACTTAATACGCCCGAACAAAAGCTGTTACCATGGTGATACAACCGTATACACAATCCACTGTTAACATATATCCACCTGGCAACCATGCAATCCTATATTAATTCCTATTACAAGAATAATTTATTCAAAGCTTCAGTCCCAATAAGTCTTAGCTCGTATATCTAACCATCACAAGACATTAAACGTTTTAAATACAGAACTGCAGTTTTTTTTCCACAGTTTTGTCAGAATGGATGAAAATGGCTCAAAGCACCATCGTTCCTTCTTCAGCGAGTGACGTTCAGCATCACTCCGATGTCCGCAGCATCCATCTCAGTTCCTCTCTTCATGTATTATCATGTCTTTTGAACTTTTCTTAATATCAACCATGGCGAGACGATAATTATCCCTGTATGTTGACTCGTATAAAGATCATTTAATGATCGGCGGACCTTGCGGTTTTAGTTCTTTATTTTTGTATCAACTTTAGTTATTACGCCGCTCTGATTCGGGGAGATAACATTATAACCTTCATTCGTTGTGCTCCATGGTGGGACGGCACGTTCGGTTCATTTAATGTGTAAATCTATCTGACATTATACATGTTAAGATTACACTATTAAGTCATATTTTCAACCAGCCATCGAAGACTAAAGAGCAAAATCGCCATTAATTTCGTTTCGTCTGTACTTCTAAGAGTGATAACAGTAAAAGGTGAGATAGATGTAAAAGTAGGACTGGCGCCACATGCGAAACCGCAACGCCTCTAAGTTAATATATTTTAGCGTGTTAAATTAATGTAAAAGGCGACACGGGGGTGTTTGGAGCTTCGCTAATCCAGGGAGGTGGGGTGTTTGGGGAGACGTGGTGCCAATCGCCAAAATCTACACATATTTGCATAAGTTCTAACAAACTGACGCAGTGCAAATAATTCTAATTATACATCAAACACGTCTGCCTGACATAGCCATCAAGGTTCTCACATTCAGTCTAATGGAACCGAACCAAGACATAACCCCTTTATTCTGTCTGTCATAAATAAACACAATAAATATTCTGTCTGAAAAGGCGGACCGAGCACGAAAACACTCCTCAAGAAGTCCAGGGTCTCATATATTTAGGCGTTTTTTAATACACTTTAGATTATCTTAAATGGCGTCATATACTTTAGAGATTTCATTTAGCATTTGGTCTGTTTCGGCTGTTCCCTGTGTGTTTTGAGTGAGTTAGGGTGTACACGGTTTTTAGCAATATACCAGCAATATCACGGCGGTGTACACCAGAAATGAGCTTTACTCATTGTACCCATATGGGGAACAGAACCCTGGTTTTCTACTATGCCATCTAGGCTGTCCCGCCGCACCTTTTGTGTTTTAAAGGATAACACTTTTATATTCGTCTTCTACGGTAACTTTATTGTTATAGGATATTCATTTAGCGCACATGTCCACGCAACTAGACGCTGGAGTGTTCGCTTGATCAACGGATGTCTTTTTACTGGCATTCTTTTCCCCAGCTCCATGGGGATCATTCAACTGATGCAGCCTGTTAGATGCAGCGAGTTATCACACAGCCTCATCCTCACAAGGTACATATCTGTATCTGGGTACCTTGAAGCAGGTGAGCATCACAATGTGAAGTATTTTCGTTCCAAACAATTATGCATGTGACTTAAATATCGTTGAAAGATGCATCAAATCTATACC
This sequence comes from Haliotis asinina, assembly GCF_037392515.1. NCBI lineage: Eukaryota > Metazoa > Mollusca > Gastropoda > Lepetellida > Haliotidae > Haliotis > Haliotis asinina. Next base: position 73,690,278 of record NC_090280.1, read on the forward strand.
TCTTGACTGCCATTTCAGCCGTGGCAGGATCTGCTAATTGTGGGTTCAAATCACAGATTACATCTATCAAGTATCCTTGGTCTGTCAGCCCCATGCCGATGGCCTGTGTTCTACCAAAGTATTAAAAGACTTCATTTCTTTTGATTGTCATATTCCTACTCCCGGGGTATAACTTAAGGAAGGTTCGATCCCCGTTCTCAGAGTGAGTTGGGATTTACGCCGGTTTTAGAAATATTCGAACAATATCAATACAAAAGACAACAGAAACGGGCTTCACACATTGTACCCATTTGGGGGATCGAACTCCCGTCTTCAGTGGCTGCCCAAATGTTTCTTATTAGCAGGGATAATCTAGAACTATATCTATCTCTATATAGTCTCCCTGTTATTAGCAAGAAGTAAGCAGGTTAGATGCAGAGAATGCATTTAAGGAATCAGAGTACCAAATCCCACTTCAAGATTAGTCTCAGGTCTGAGGCATATACAAACATTAAGACGTAATTCCTTGACCATTATCTGAATGAATGTTGTTCCAAATTCGTCTCATTAAGACACATTGCAGGTGTTACGACACAGATCTCTAAAGACACATTTAAAGTGTCCAATATCTGCAATGTTCAAACATTAATCTTTCATTAAGAAAGGTATGCATAACAAAGAAGTTAACACACTCTTAAACGTGTAGCATACCACTGCCAACCTTTAATGTTATGTAATAAAATATTACATTATAGTTCCGAATACACGGAAGTTGTAAGAAACACTGCCAAATGGGTCTGTATATTTTGCATATTCCGGTAGAGGGTTTGAGAAGATTAAAGAGAAAAACAAAGACGGTCCATCATATTTTGGGCAAACAGTCCCACGCACGAGGCCGAGCAGGCATGTATACATACACTTAGCAGCTGTATGCATAACAGTGTTTACCCTGAAACGGCAATAATTAATATTTCTTTATCAAATAAATGTTAAGTCATACTATAGATATTATCATATTTCAGTAACCATTTATCATATAATGGACAGTGTTATGAAAGCATGAACTAATCCGATGATCCTGGTATCATGATCCAATATCATAGGTATGCAAATGACGTTCCAATGCGGGAACAACCGTCAAGCTCCATACAGCGATTTTATGCATACTCGCTCTGTAAACATTGAATTAAGTTAGAAGGGTTTTTTTATGTGAGAGTGATTCTGAAGGCCAATCGTGGTAGTCCAGTGGTTAAAGCGTCCGCTTGTCACGCCAAAGACCCGGGTTCGATTCCCCAAATGGGTACAATGTGTGGAGTCTATTTCTGGTGTCCATTTCAATGCTGGAATGTTGCAAAACGCAGCGTAAAACTAAACTCACGCCTACACTGTAGGCAAATCACTTGGTATTGATAACATTGGCGATTCACTCAAACGGGGTTTTCAAATATGGTATGAAAAGCTACTTTTCAATGAATGACATTACTTCTTTTTATCATTGAATAGTTTGGGTTTTTTTTAAACACAATATCTATATAATAAATATAATATTAATACACAGTATTTACCCCTAGCATATATTTAGTATAATGGAAATAATATATAATGATAATATAATGATCTGAACTGAATAACGTCCTATAAGTGTTGTTTGTTTGTTTGTTTTGTTGGGTTGGGTTTTTGTCATGTATCATGTTCAACCACAGTTCATTAAATCGAACCCTTTCTGTAACTGCGGTTATTTTGATCAAGCTATATAATATCGGTATTCTTCATTCAGTTTGTAAAAAGAACTGAAAAAATAACTTCTTTTTTTCAAAAACGGAAACGGAAATTGGCCAAAAAATTCAACAATAGATGTAGTGACAGTAGAACATTAGATGGAATGACCAATAGACACTTAGATGTGGTGACAGTAGAACATTAGATGGAATGACCAATAGACACATTAGATGTAGTGACAGTAGAACATTAGATGTAATGACCAATAAACACTTAGATGTAGTGACAGTAGAATATTAGATGGAATGACCAATAGACACATTTGATGTAGTGACAGTAGAACATTAGATGGAATGACCAATAGACACATTAGATGTAGTGACAGTAGAACATTAGATGGAATGACAATAGACACATTAGATGTAGTGACAGTAGAACATTAGATGAAATGACAATAGACACATTAGATGTAGTGACAGTAGAACATTAGATGGAATGACCAATAGACACATAAGATGTAGTGACGGTAGAACATTAGATGTAATGACAATAGACACATTAGATGTAGTGACAGTAGAACATTAGATGGAATGACGATAGAAAAATGAGATATAGTGACAGTAGAGGCATCAGATAGTGAGAATAAAATCAGCAGATATAGTGATAGCAGAAACAGTAAATGTAGATGACAACAGAAAAAAAAACAGATGCATTGACCGTAGATATAGTAGATTTGGTGACAGTAGAAACAATAGATGTAGTGACAGTAGAACATTAGATGTAATGACCAATAGACACTTAGATGTAGTGACAGTAGAACATTAGATGGAATGACCAATAGACACTTAGATGTAGTGACAGTAGAACATTAGATGTAATGACCAATAGACACTTAGATGTAGTGACAGTAGAATATTAGATGGAATGACCAATAGACACATTAGATGTAGTGACAGTAGAACATTAGATGGAATGACCAATAGACACATTAGATGTAGTGACAGTAGAACATTAGATGGAATGACCAATAGACACATTAGATGTAGTGACAGTAGAACATTAGATGGAATGACAATAGACACATTAGATGTAGTGACAGTAGAACATTAGATGGAATGACAATAGACACATTAGATGTAGTGACAGTAGAACATTAGATGGAATGACCAATAGACACATTAGATGTAGTGACAGTAGAACATTAGATGGAATGACAATAGACACATTAGATGTTTTGACAGTAGAACATTAGATGTAATGACACTAGACACATTAGATGTAGTGACAGTAGAATATTAGATGGAATGACCAATAGACACATAAGATGTAGTGACGGTAGAACATTAGATGTAATGACAATAGACACATTAGATGTAGTGACAGTAGAACATTAGATGAAATGACAATAGAAAAATGAGATATAGTGACAGTAGAGGCATCAGATAGTGAGAATAAAATCAGCAGATATAGTGATAGCAGAAACAGTAAATGTAGATGACAACAGAAAAAAAACAGATGCATTGACCGTAGATATAGTAGATTTGGTGACAGTAGAAACAATAGATGTAGTGACAGTAGAACATTAGATGTAATGACCAATAGACACTTAGATGTAGTGACAGTAGAATATTAGATGGAATGACCAATAGACACATTAGATGTAGTGACAGTAGAACATTAGATGGAATGACCAATAGACACATTAGATGTAGTGACAGTAGAACATTAGATGCAATGACAATAGACACATAAGATATAGTGACGGTAGAACATTAGATGAAATGACAATAGACACATTAGATGTAGTGACAGTAGAACATTAGATGGAATGACCAATAGACACATTAGATGTAGTGACAGTAGAACATTAGATGGAATGACAATAGACACATTAGATGTAGTGACAGTAGAACATTAGATGGAATGACAATAGACACATTAGATGTAGTGACAGTAGAACATTAGATGGAATGACCAATAGACACATTAGATGTAGTGACAGTAGAACATTAGATGGAATGACAATAGACACATTAGATGTTTTGACAGTAGAACATTAGATGTAATGACACTAGACACATTAGATGTAGTGACGGTAGAACATTAGATGGAATGACCAATAGACACATAAGATGTAGTGACGGTAGAACATTAGATGTAATGACAATAGACACATTAGATGTAGTGACAGTAGAACATTAGATGAAATGACAATAGAAAAATGAGATATAGTGACAGTAGAGGCATCAGATAGTGAGAATAAAATCAGCAGATATAGTGATAGCAGAAACAATAAATGTAGATGACAACAGAAAAAACCAGATGCATTGACCGTAGATATAGTAGATTTGGTGACAGTAGAAACAATAGATGTCGTGACAGTAGGAACAATAGATGTATTCGCAGTAGAGAAAGTAGATGTAGTGACAGTATGAACAATAGATGTGGTGGCAATAGAAACACCAGATGTAATGACAGTAGAAACCGTAGATGTAGTGACAATAGAAACATTACGTGTAATGAGATTAGAAACAGTAGATGTATTGGCAATAGAAACACCAGATGTACTGGCAACAGAAACCGTACATGTAGTGACAATATAAACAATAGATGTAGCGACAATAGAAACATTAGATGTAATGACAGTAGAAACAGTTGACGTAGTGACAATAGAAGTATTAGATGTAATGACAGTAGAAACAGTAGATGTAGTGACAAGAGAAACACCAGATTACTGACCAGTTTATAAAATAATTGTTCAGGATCACTAGTAAACCAGGCTAGGAAGTTTTAAAAGATACAACCCGAAATGAAAACTTACTAGCCAAACTAAATAAAGATACAAAACTCTCAAAATTAGTTATTTATTCTTTCTTTCATAAACATCAAAGTTAAACATCAACGTCAGAAACTGTCAGGGCCAGATGATTCAGCACAAATTTCAGGTTTATAACTATTCAAACAGTGAAGGTCCACTTAAGCACTGACAAGAAGACTCCAGATCTGACAGACCAAGGTTAATGAGATCACCATCACATTCATGAACAGACCATCTTAAGTCAAAACAAGTGCCACAATTGTCATCATGTTTGTGCAACTCCAGGTCCCTCTGTTCAACCTCCAACATGCTCAAGAGAAGTATGAAGCATCACGTAGAAGCATGTTCATCAAGTCCAGTTGTAGTTGGTGACACAAGCTTACTATACCTCCTGTCCTTCATTTTCAGGGAGTTACATGCATCGCCTACAACAACCCCCTGCTCTTGTTGAAGATTTCTGAGCCAAACAAGATCGCAGAAAGGCCTAGATTGTTTCATGGTATGCTCCAAAAAGAGGGTTCATTCTTTTTACGGTAGTTTCATTTAATTTTCCGTAATTTGTATCACTGTGAGATTCACCAGCTGACTTAGTATGTGATGCCTTGTACGCAACAGCATCCTTATGTCCTTTTGAATGTTTATGGGAAACGATCTTTTCTTTTCTTCAAATTAGTGCATCACGAAATGGCCAATTTTATGTCTTTCATATCCAGATGGAATTTTAACAGTAGGAACCTCACAGCAGGCATGCGCTCCGAAACGTTGTCTTATCCACAATAGAGAAGTTGACATCCATAAATCTGGCTTTTCTTATGCTTTCCACTTCTAAATGCCCTTCAATTATTTAGAAAGCTCACCATTACAACTTCTGCAAACATTACAGAACATCTTTGGTTTGTTTAAAATCAGCCAATTGAACTTGGCAGACCTCTTCGATTTAAACCTTCTCTCACGCTTCGGTGTTCCATATTGCCTTTTTCATTGAACCGAGCGTCTTTGTTTAGTAGTAACGGGACCATTGTCTTGAAACAAGACCTTAATATCAGCCTGCCGTTTTGGCATGTTTGTTTACATGGCGCCATTTGCAAATGATGAAGTATGCAAGTATGCGTCGGTGTTTTTTTCTTAACACTGGCCAATCACGACGCATCTTAGAAACGGGTTAGCATTTCAGCTTCGGGGTGTGGAGTTTCACTAAACTCAGTGTTTTCTGCTTGAAAACAAAATAAAAAAACACTAAAAGAATTAGGAAATTGTTAATGAAAAAAGGCCAAGAAAAGAATTTTTTTGCAGACTGAAAATTTACACTAGCAAACCGGGCTATCGTCATTCTATTTTTACTAGCCCGGAGAAGCTTCACCTAGTATCGGACTAGTGGTTATTTCGAACGCTGTTACTGGCAGTAGAAACAGTAAATATAAGCCTAGACTGGTATGTACAATTGTCCTTGAAGTAGCTGTAGTGGCCACTACAGCAGAGAACGTTGCAGGGACGTATATCAGGCAACAGCAGTTCTTCTGACAGAAGTTTCAGTGACAACATGAACGCGTCAGTTACACCTGCTGCAACAGCGACGACACGATATAGGGCTAACAACGACACCACGATGACTTAAACCTCCACGTCTATAAATACGAAACAACACTCTGTGCTTCAGTCCTACCCACATGATACGAGGATGTGGACTAATTGACACTGCATAGTTCCATGTCTCACCAACTCGGGGGAATGTCGAGACATTCACATGCCCTGTGTTGACAACAGTGTTGGCAATACTGTTGACAGCCCAACACGTACAGAATATTTCACCATAAAACCTGGGCGCCAGACCCCAAATTCCCCATTCGGCAGACAACCGGCATGTATGTACCTTTCGGGAAACCATTCAAACAAAATGTCCATCGATATTAAAAACGCCACTGCACAACGACCGTCTGAAACAGCCTGGGATCAAATGGCGCTTACTCCCAATAGACATGGTTACTTGTAAATATTACTCTGACAATGTTTCACAAAGAATAACCACATTTCTTTATATACAACCATGGATTTCATTGGAAGGGATTTTTCCCTTCCCGACTGAGTTAAATCCTTTGGAGACTAGATGCTTTCGTTTCGCTTCGCTGTTTGACCGGTTGTCTCTCTCGGCAGGCAATCCGCAGTTCAAATATTTACGGTTGTCTTTACCGCTGAGCCCAGGCACGGTACAGCCTTCCCGTATGCATGCATCACACGTCATATTAAAGGATGAAAATATTGTTCATAAATTGCATCTATTTGTTCAAACAGGATTGTCGCCAGTGATATGTGTTTACTGGGTCAAGGGAGGTAACTCTCAGTGTTACCTCATTCCAAGACCCCCTCGTTTGGGACTTGTGGAATTTTATGGTTTAAACTCCGTATTGTTGAAGGGCCTTCGCTATTATCCTGTTTGTATTTATCATTTGATACCCACATATAGAATAAAGAAATGCACATAGGCTTTCATGTGGATTTGTTTTTTCAGTGAGAACAATTAATGTCTTGTTTCTGAATAAACCTGTTTCATGATATATTGAGACAATGTATGTTTACGTGTCTACGTGTCTAGAAATCTTTGTTTTGTGATTATTTCGAAGTGTGTTTTAATGTGCAAATGTTCTTGTGTCAGTAATTCATATCATACATTCCATAATCAAAAGGTCAAAAGTAATTTAATCTTCGAAAGTATTTTACACTTTCTTTCAATTGTCATGTTTCAAGGAAGATATCATTATAAACAACGCTTACAATGAACAAAAAGAGACTACTTACATTACACCCATAGTTCGTTATACGCATTTGAACTGTACAGCAAGATGAAAACAGTCCGATATGTCCGTTGTTCGTTACACACATTGCTTGCTCTATCGAAGGTGTTGTAAATGAAACGTGTGGTAGATACAACCACTGTGATCACGATGATGATGGTGATGATAATGATGATGATGATGATGATGATGATGATGATGATGATGGTGGTGGTGGTGGTGGTGGTGGTGGTGGTGATGATGATGATGATGATGATGATGATGATGATGATGATGATGATGGTGGTGGTGGTGGTGATGATGGTGATGATGATGATGATGATGAATAACTTGTTGACAATGATGTCGTGCATCATATTATCATATATATTCCAAGTACAATATAACAAACAATCCACAATATCACACCATATCCCATTATCGAAATGAAAAATGTAGTAAAAGTAATATCCCTCCTATTTCAATGATAACAAACGGAGGTGGCCTGTAATATTGTCTAAGTCCATGATGTTAATTATATAATCATCATAATAATGCGCATAGCCTCGTTTAACAACAATCTTTAACAACAAACACTATATTGCAACAAAAACACGGCCATGTGCATAAATGTGTGGGGACCCTCTTCATGTGTATAGTTCCGCCTTTTCATAAACACTGAACACTCCCGCGAGGGCAGTTTAAACAGATCGCTAGTCACGTTCGCTGGAGCGAAAATTTTATCATCATAATTCAAACCTCAATTAAAAATTAATTTCTTTGGAGCAGCAGACCATAATCTAAAACTTTTAAGTGCATAACAACAATAATCCTAAACACGAAAACTAAAACTGTGGCCCAGACAATGTGTCTCTCTTCAGTGGCAAAGAGAATCACATTTTTTCGCCGACTTGTTGGCGACGGTAGCAAAACCCGGTTATTAATTTCCCTCAGGCTCGTCTAATCCGCGTAATTGCCCACAGTGGCCCTGTTACTGTTCCTAACTCGAGACAACAACTGTAGGTAGGAGGGAGGCAGCATGGCGGGGCTGGTGCACGCCGTAGTAGGAGTGATGAAAGTAGTGGTGGTGGTGGTAGTAGTAATGGTGGCGGTAGTAATGATTGTGGTGGTGGAACAAGTAGTAATAGTAGCAGTAGTAGCAGCAATAATGGTAGTAATTGTAGAAGCTGTAGCAGTAGCAGTAGCAGTAGCAATAGTAGTAGTATTTACAGCAGCAGTAGCAGTAGTAGCAGCAATAATGGTAGTAATTGCAGAAGCTGTAGCAGTAGCAGTAGCAGTAGCAGTAGCAGTAGCAATAGTAGTAGTATTTACAGCAGCAGTAGCAGTAGTAGCAGCAGCGGTTGTAGTAATAGTAATACAAGTAGTAGTAGCAGTAGCAGAGCAGCAACAGCAGTAGAAGAAGAGGTAATAGGGGTAGCAGTAGTAGCAGTAGTAGTAGTAGTTGTTGTAGCATCAGCAGCAGAGGTAGTAGTAGTAGTAGTAGTAGTAGTAGCAGCAGCAGCAGCAGTAGCAGTAACAGTAGCAGCAGTAGCAGCAGTAGTAGTAGCAATAGTAGTAGTGGTGGTGGTGGTGGTGGTGGTGGATGATGGCGGCGGCGGAGGCAGCAGCAGCAGCAGTAGTAGTAGAGGTAATAGTTTTAACAGGAGTAGCAGTAGCAGTAATAGTAGTAGTTGTAGCAGCAGCAGCAGAGGCAGTAGTAGTAGTAGCAGCAGTAGCAGTAGTAGAAGGAGTAGTAGCAGCAGCAGCAGTAGTAGTAGAGGTAATAGGGGTAGCAGTAGTAGCAGCAGCAGTAGTAGTAGTAGTTGTAGCAGCAGCAGCAGAGGCAGTAGTAGTAGTAGTAGTAGTAGTAGTAGTAGTAGTAGTAGTAGTAGTAGTAGTAGTAGTAGCAGCAGCAGTAGCAGTAACAGTAGCAGCACTAGCAGCAGCAGTAGTAGTAGCAATAGTAGTAGTAGTAGTAGTGGTGGTGGTGGATGATGGCGGAGGCAGCAGCAGCAGTAGTAGTAGAGGTAATAGTTTAAACAGGAGTAGCAGTAGCAGTAGCAGTAATAGTAGTAGTTGTAGCAGCAGCAGCAGCAGCAGCAGCAGCAGCAGTAGTAATAGTGGGTTTGTAGGTCACCATATTAATTGTACCTGAGGCAGCTATAATCATATGGTAGTTATTGTGTTTCATGTAATGGGAAATGTAGTTGCCCTTGTGACAGTGATCACAGATGGGGTTGTAGTTGTGGTTGTAATTGTGGTTATTGTGATAGAATTTGTTGTGGATGTCGTGATGGATGCAGATGAAGTTGTAGTGGAGTGGAGTAAACTTACACTGGTTGCAATGGTGCACTGGTTGCTGTAATCGGCATTGTACATGGTGGCTGTTCCAACTGTAACACCAATGGTTGTGGTAGTGGCAGTGCGGTTGATGTCGGCGCAGTTGCTGTTGATGTCGGTGGGGTAAATGATGTTGAAACTGGTGGCTTTTTATGCAGATGGTGTTAATGATGTGATGTTGATGATAGCGTCATGGCATTAGTTTTTGCCAGTGCTGTCATGATGAATTCTTATACAAATCATGGTAAGGCCAATGTCGTTGTGGTCGTTGTTGCAACGACCATGTTGTTGTTTTAGTAGCTGTAACTTCAGCGTTGGTGGCTGTAATGGTTCAACATGTCATTGCTGTTGTGAACACGTGCAATTATTGGTTTGACGTCACACAATAATCACTCACTCACTCACTCACGACAAATGGAAGGAAACCTGTTATAACTGTCCCAGTTCAAATACGTACGTAACCTGAACCCAGCTGTTGTTGGACGAACAACAATCTATCAACAACAAATCTATCTGTAACAACACTGTAACAACACATGGCAAGTACAAGAGTATTTTTACACGATTTGTCAGAAAAATCAAGGTTGTCACCAAGTCAACATTTAAAAAAAACCCAAAACATTTGAGATGGTACAGATGGTCACAACGAAACACCATCTCGACGGAGAGACGGCTGTATGCCCTACATATTACATTTCTTTAATATGACGCAACAAATCAGTTTTCAACGGTTAAATCATCACTGAATTCAACAAATTCACGCTATTCAGCTCCACCAGGGATTCAAATATCAAATCAGAAGACAATATTCCAATTATTTTAGCACTGGGTTGTTGCTTCATAGCCAAAGCCGAACTAATCTCGCGGGGCATTAAACCTGATGCCCTGTTTGAAGACTGGCGTTAGTTGGCTGCACATTGTTCTGTAATTGTCATTAAGGCTGTTCGGAGTTCAGAACAAGTATTTTTCATTTGTGAGACAGCATTTGATCTTAAAGCGAAGAGTTAAACTTCCAGCACGTTTAACTGTTTTTCGACACGACTCGCGAACGGAGTTTCACTAGGTTGAGAGGTTCTGTACTACGATTACTCACTGAGAAGTATAGAATTTCGAAAAAACCCACAAATGTATGTGGTTTATGTGCTTTGATTGTATTTTGGAAACTGATAAATCGTTAACAAGAATATCATCTTGCATCAGTGGTAATTAAAATGTGATGATATGGTTTCATGTGTTCGCGCTTCTGTTTCTCGCCAAATCAAAACAAATGTATTAACTTCATGAGTGTTAAACACTGTTTAATATCTTTCGGTAAAACCGACAAGAATCAAAGACTACAAGAAAAGAGGAACTATAATGAGTAGGTTCCATGCGTTCCCACTGATGTTAAACAGGATTTTTTTCTCCTCAAATCAAAACAAATTTACCAAGCTTATAAATTTTTAACACGGTTTAAAATCCTTAAGAACTGAAGTGTCACAAACTGCTGGGACGAAGGAACAAGAGGAAGAAAACACCCTTGGGTTGGCTTGGTGGCTGAAATGAAAGAAAACAAGAAATGTTTTTTTGATAGTAATGTGTTTGATCTAGGTATCATCCCAGCTAACGTTTTCGCAACGTTTTGGAATGGGTGTAGATTGGTAACTTCACAAAACGTTAGTATTACGTCATTTTAGAAAGTTACGTCACAAGGTAACAACAACGCTGCAAATTTACGTTATGCATTGTGCTCCTCGCAACGTTATAACAACGTTTCTTCTAACCCTTCTAACACGAGTCTTCTGCAAAGCTTTTCACTTTGAAATTCTGTCACGATTCAACTACAGCTTCAGGAAAAAAACACTACCAAAAACATCGTCCAAATTTACATATGATCATAAAAGTGGATTTCTGTTCATTACTAGGAAAAGCATTCAACTCTTAACATTAAATAGACCGTTAAGATACTGCGTCTGTAAGGTACTGTTTCCATGATCTAGTGGATAGAGCGTCTGGATGGTACTGCCTCCACAGTCTAGTGTTTAGAGCGCCTTAAAGGTACTGTTTCTATCGTCTAGTGTTAAGACCGCCTTGAAGATACTGCCTCTGTGGTCTAGAGTTTAGAGCGTCTGGAAGGTTCTGCCTCTGTGGTGTAGAGTTTAGAGCGTGTGGAAGGTTCTGCCTCTATGGTCTAGTGTTTAGAGCGCCTTAAAGGTACTGTTTCTATCGTCTAGTGTTAAGACCAACTTGATGGTACTACCTCTATGGTCTAGAGTTTAGAGCGCCTTGAAGGTTCTGCCTCTATGGTCTAATAAATAGAGCGTCTTGAAGATACTGCCTCCATGGTCTAGAGTTTAGAGCGTCTCGAAGATACTGCCTCTATGCTCTAGTGGTATGAGCGTGTGGAAGGTTCTGCCTCTATGGTCTAGTGTTATGACCGTCTTGAGGGTACTGCCTCTATGGTCTAGAGTTTAGAGCGTCTGGAAGGTTCTGCCTGTATGGTCTAGAGTTTAGAGCGCCTTGAAGATACTGCCTCTATGGTCTAATAAATAGAGCGTCTTGAAGATACTGCCTCCATGGTCTAGAGTTTAGAGCGTCTCGAAGATACTGCCTCTATGCTCTAGTGGTAAGAGCGTGTGGAAGGTTCTGCCTCTATTGTCTAGTGTTTAAAGCGTCTTTAAGGCACTAACTCCACGGTCTAGTGGATCGAACGTTTAGAAGTTACTGCCTCTATTCTGTAGTGTTCAGAGCGTTTGGAAGGTTATCGTTGTATGGTCTGGTGGATAGACCGTCTGGAAGGTACTGCCTCCCTGGTCTAGTGTTAAACGTGTTAAAGGTACCAAGGTCTCCATTGTCTAGTGAATAGTTCGACTTCGTGGTTTTGAAGCTAGAGCAATTGGCTGTGCCGTCCCCACGGTTTAATGAAAGCGCGGTTGTTCGTACAGATGTATGATGAGTCTGATCATTGCACGGAAAGTTAATGGTTCGCGTCATACCAAATGACGTTAAAAGATTACACTTATTGCTACTGCTGCCTTGCTCAAGCAGTCAAGGGGCTTTACCTTTGTTGGCTGCCAGTATACTGCCTATGTGGGGTATTTACTACTCTGCAAGTTTGAGAGTAGAATTAAATCATGTTTTCACGTCTCACTCTATTTCAGTCTGTCTTTTTGTAGTGTCTCTGTACATACGGACTACTGGAGATCACTACCTAATCAGAGTATATATGACTTTTATTTCTAAATTCTGAAAGAATGCGGTTACAAATACACAATCCAAAACAGAGAAACCTTTGATGCATGAAATTTCAGACATTTTTCAAAATTGGCAATTGATTTTTATAATTTCGCCATTATATGTTGATTCGAGTACATGGAACGAATTCACAGAGAAGAAACGCATCTTCATAACATTTTCATCACTTTTACGTTCGAAGGTGTCATCTTGTACGAAGACGTCATTAAGAAAGGGCGGTATGCAATACGCCCGTGCAGTTCTGAGGAATCGTGAGCTTTTGTTAGACAGTCATTGGCATTTTACCTGCTCTATATGCAAATACTGGCATTGGACGTTTGGAGGCCAGGGAGTCTCAGTGTACCGTTGCACGTCACCTCAATGTTTACTACAGTAAAATCGGTCATTTACTGGACCGACATCAACAAACCAATTCCACGACCTCGAAGTGATATACCACTGCATCGCAGGATAGTTACATCAGGGTACTTCTATTGCAGACTCTAACTCTGTGAGCAACTGTTTATGCAATTACAGTGCTTCTTTGAGGAGGGTTTCGGCGCAAACCAATCGTAGACATTTACGATAAGCTGAATTTCGAGCCAGCAGACCCTACTCTGAACCCTGTGTTGCTCCGACGTCGCAGGATCCAGTGATACAATAAAGTTCGATTCTGGAATCTACAAAGGTGGCGACGTGTATGGTTCAGTGCCGTGACGGAAGAGTACGTTTCTGTTGACGTCGAAATGTACGTTTTGACAAGACTTGTCGTCCAGGTGGAAGCGTCATGGTGTGTGGTACACTACCCTACACGATGAAATCTACCACTGTAGAGTTGTTCCAACAGTAAATTGTCAGGCCTCACAACACATACCGTTATTCAATATCTTCAGATTAAAAACAGTACTTCCATGACCTTCCAAATCGCCCAACCTGAACCCCATCGAGAATTTGTGGGGTGACCTCGGTCGACGTGCACGTCAACCGACTGCGACGTCAACCGTCGCCCCAGACGTTAATTCAACTGCCGCAGGCTTTGGAAGACGAGGCCTATAATACAAGGACTTATCGGTCTTGCAAAGCAGTTAGTAGGGCACATGGGGGTCACAGTAGATATTGAAGACAACGCACATGTGGGAGTGGACGTCTTTACGTATTGAACGTTCTATATGCTATACATGTTAACACATATTCGATCGTTTTTACTGTGAAATGTGGCTGATCCAGGATAACATGTGTTGTCTCACGTTAAAGTTTGCAGTTATTATTCGTTATAATACGCCTGAGGTTTTCTTTTGTCTTGAAGAACTTGCGTCATACTTTACATGCGAAATCAACGTATAGAACTATGTGAAATCATGTTTCTGAAAACTAAACAAAACCGTAAAATTTCATTTCTGAGGAAATAATGAACCCGTCTATTGAGTCACAAACTAGAAAAGAAGAGAAATATAAAGAATGATTTAAAATGCCAGTTTCAGAGCTCTTTAAATCCCAGAAACCTCCTTAATGGAGAATTTTAACATACAAGATTATTTGTTTTGTTACCTTTCCTATGTAACATTATCTTTGTGGGAGTTAGATAATGAAAAAAGACGGGTAGAAAAACCGCAATATTTTACAAAAAAGTTGCATGTCTGCTAATTTATTACATTTTTGCTGTCGTTGAACTCCATCTTCCAATCACGCACTATCGGTGGTACCCTTGTGTCAGAGAAAACCGCAAATTACTTAAAATGACTACTAGGCCCGTATCTATTTAAACCAGCCATGTCTCTTTGCCAATATCTTAATCAAGAAAGAAACAGGTAAAAACTCTGTCACCTGTCCTATCGTGATCCTAAGCCCTTTTAACTCGCCGACACGTGCTCCGACCAGCAAGTAATTATTCTCGTTTGTACCTGAGCAGGTCTCGCGAGATCCCGTTAGTAGGGTTTTTAGCCTCGAACACGTTTCACCGTGAGGCATAACTCAATGTAATGAGAGGTTTTAATAGCGCCCGGCTCACGGGGCTTGTCGACAGCTTAGTAATTAAAAACAAGAAAGGTAGTCTGCGATTTATTTACTGCACGAATATAAGGCTATATGAGCCCTAGCCCCGTGTCATCGCTTGGGTGGGTGCGACACGCGGCGACAGTGGGTTCTCCGTCACATCAAAGATGACTCCATAAAATGATAGATTCCTTCAACTCATTAGAGAACAGATAGACCGGGCGTAGTGTGATTAGATGACTTCGCACAGTAATGTATCAATTTATCGCCATTTTTCACAGACTCGCAAGAGCGACATATCCGTTCGTCCCAAGATTCGCTTTTGATCTCCGATTTAGCAAAAGGTAAGTCGATGGTCGCGACAGCCAGGTAACCCAGACTCTACGTGAATTATGGATTCATAATAGAATCAAAGGATTCGCTCGCTTCAGCACTAATGACGACTGATAGGCTTATTACTTGTTCTTCGGCACTGACTTATTCTCTGAACAAATTTTCGATTATTTATCATCGCCTCGCTTTGTGTGGCCAACCCGCTTTCCTATCGTCATTTACTGCGGACCACCACCGGAAGCTAGGAAGAATATGGTAGGCACTCGGTGTGGTAATTATGCCCCTAAGAAATCCTTTCTTCTCTACACTGTATTGTAATTTCGCACGCAATGTTCAAAATAGGGGCAAATCAGGTAGTTCAGATATTATTTCAGCTAGGATTATCAAAAACCGGAATATCACCATAAGGGCGACTAACAACAGTTCATAATGAGTCATTGTCGCTCTCCACTAACCGGAAATAGTTCATACGCCGAAAATGATAGAAACTCAGCAGACGACTCCTTTGAAATGAAGAAAATTTGTCAAAAACTCACCTTGCTCGTTAGTAATTGTAATTCAAGCAGGATAAAGGCAAGACAGCATGTTAGAAGATCGACACGCGGTGGCTCTCCTAACAAATACCTCGTCAGGTAGAAACGGCCAATAAGCTAATTATTCTGACCCTGATGTAAAGACCAACCTTTCTGGCTTTAATTGATTCAATTTCTTCTGATTCAAACGGCAGAACTTTCTTTGAGGGCCGTAATTTTCTCAGATGAAATATTAACCCCTTCATCTATAGATCACCTGCAATTGACTCTTTTGAAATAATTGCATGAGAACATCTTCTTTGATGTATAACTAGGTGTCTGGGGGTGTCTCCTTAACATCACCGGAGATAAAGAAGTCGAATGTCATGTTGTAATGTTCTGGCGTTAAGTAAGTAAGTTTTCTCATATATTTCTCTCCGAGGCCAGAAGGGTATTTTTTTATTTTAGTTTACTCTCAACTCCCTGAATGGTCCTATTGTTTCATCTCAATAAGCATTGTTCCAGTTCAGTGTAAGTCGGTGACGGTTTCCTACTGGCGGTGCTGCAAATGGCTCTGTTCATAAATTAAATGACGTCATTTCGAGTTTTTTTTTTCTTTTTCAATTGGTCCTGTTTTGTTGAGGTTTGCTGATATATATTACGTCAACATTGTACGTTACAGACGACGAGCTGATCTCACAGAACACAAAACATGTTTACGAGAGTCGTTTAATTCAATGACGGTCTTATGCATGATTATTATATAACACCAAGTTGTCAGTCTAGACAATATATATTCTCATGACTATAACATTTGGAGGCCCGGATATATGTAGTAACGATGCATCGAACTATCCAAATGCAATCGCTCAGTCTCCGATAGCAACAGTTCGTCCCAATGTCTGCATAGCTTGAAATATTATCAGCAACTGTTTTGAAAAAGCGTCAATGATATCAGAAGAATTCTTTCCAAACAGGGCATTTGATGGTCTTGTAGTGAGTATGGTTTTACGCCGCTTTTAGCAATATTCCAGTAATATCACGGCGGGGGACACCAGGAATGGGTCTTACACATTGTACCCATGTGGGGAATCGAACCCGTGTCTGCGGCGTGATGAGTCTAGGCTATAACCACGAACCGTATAAGTGTGAAGTTTCCTTGCGAAAACGATGGATATGAAATAGTTTACTGGTTAGAGAGTGGCTGAATACTAATGTCTGTTGAAATCGAGCCGGGTTCTTCATTTTACGAGCGAGCTAAGGTTGCCCATGGCGTAGACTAGACTAACACTTAGTCTCTGAAGAGAACATAAATTACATAAACAAAACAGATGCTAAGCTGAATTGATCAATTATATCAACAATGGGTGAGCTTTACGCCACTTTTAGCTATATTTTAACAATATCACGGCGTGGCTCATTTAAAGCGCTGCTTAATCACAAACTGACGCTTACCTTTAAACGCTAATTTGGCGCACCGTTTTTAAACAACGATTTTGAATGAGAAATGGTAGGCTGGGCAATCCTAGTGTTCTATATGGAGCTGAATCCGATTCTGCTGTTTAGATCATGTGGTACAGTAGTTCTCAATATTTTGCGTGTCGCGCGGTGATTTCATTTTACAAACGGACGGTGTAATCATTACCGTAAATCGGTCGTAACTCATGTTACTGTATTCGAGAAAGGCTTCACGGCAGGGTCACACCAGAAATAGGCTTCACACATTGTACCCATTTGTGGAAAGGACAATCGTGAACTCCTTGCCGTTTTCTCGTTTATTTCCACAAAAGCAAGTTAAGTTTTCTGACAAATTGACAAACTGAAAAATATCGGCTTTGAGAGAACTACAGGAATATCTTTGACTACATTTCCTGAAATCCTCCTTTTGACTAGTGATCCTTACAATTCATAGTGATGTTTAAACTTGCCAATTTTGGGTAATTTACAAAGTTTTAACTACAAATTTCAGCAGTCTGTTCCAATGCTATATCCTTTCCACCTATCTCAGAGAACAATGTGTGAACCTCATTTCTTGTGTCTCATGCCATGAATTGCTCGAATATTGCTATAAACTATACTCACTCACCCACTCCTCATATTTATAATCATCGCGTTAGCAAGAGTGGACCTCATAATATTTTATAACTTTTAGTGTGCTCTCCTTATTCGAGCCATATCCATGAACATCCGGGTTAGAATTCAGCAACCCATGCTTGCCGTAAGAGGCGACTAAACGGTTTCTGGTGTCAGGCTCGCTGACTTGGTTGACATATGCCATCAGTTCCCCATTGCCTTCAACGCTCCTCACGATGTCAATCACTGGATTACCTGGTCCAGGTATCCACTCGAATATATACAGACGGTATCCTTCTAGTTGGGACATTTATGATTATGGCGTAAAACAAACGAACAAAAAACCCTTGGAACCTGTATTGTCCTGTTTAACGGGATTCATACGACACCAACAAGTCACAAATGTCGCTTCAATAACGTTTAACAACACGCCGTGTTGCAGATATACATGCCATTTTCCCATATACTGTTTATTTGCATAGATGAAACGTACCGTTAACTTGACCACCAACCGTGTAAATATAACGCTTAACCAAGAAGACATTTTTATACCGTCCCCAGGGTGCCTTAGTACCTGAGCTCTTTGACTGAGCCTCTCGGACTGGTGTTAAGATCAGCTGTGTGATCTGTCAATGTATACTAGGTTGTGGTATGGCCTGTGGGGCTGTGCCTTGAAAATGATTGACGGTTGCCCCTTTCACAAAGGGAGACGCCGGAAGGAAATGGTTCGTGTTTTGTCGGTTAAGTGGTAAATTTGTTTGACAATTGTAATGAAGTAGATGATGTTAGTTGCTATTTTATATGAACGTACTTTTGATATACTTCGAGAGAAAACAAATGTTGACTTATGAATAAACTGACGGATGTAAGTAGAAGTAGCCATGTTCGGCAGCCATGGCGTTGAACGCTGACAGACGTTGCGGCTGCACGTTATACCAGACCCTCATCTGTTAGCCTGGGGTTGTTGAATGAAAGCCTCCCCCATTGTTTAAGTAACACCAAGCCTAGAACAGTTTCACAATCCAACGGTCTAGCAGTCGATCGTCGAATTCAAATATTTGCTCAACTTTTTAACGCAGCTTTGTCCGCGTCGTCTCGTGACGGCTAAATGGCGACAGCGTGTAACGTTTCCGTCCGCGGAGTTGCAACATGGTTGTGCTAAGCGGCTTCACACAGGCGCTCGTTTCGCACTTACACATGAAGTATAAACAGAGGACTGACGTAGAGCTGCAGACTGTTGACCTGTCGTATAGACTTGGAGACAGACGGGTTTGTTGCTGAAAAAACTTTCCCGTCAACTATCAATAAATCATATTTATTCAACTGTAGCTGAACGCGGCTTGTAAGTATTTTTAACGAGACTTTAGCAGGAAGTTGCAA
Source organism: Haliotis asinina (assembly GCF_037392515.1). Classification (NCBI taxonomy): domain Eukaryota; kingdom Metazoa; phylum Mollusca; class Gastropoda; order Lepetellida; family Haliotidae; genus Haliotis; species Haliotis asinina. The sequence continues at coordinate 73,709,405 of NC_090280.1, forward strand.
ACCGTATGCTTGCTATGCATCATGATAGTTTTGCTAATTTTCATTTAGAGAATAACACAGACAAGTTTAACCATCATCTTGTAAAATGGAGCTTATGCATAGTTAAACTTCGTGAACCGCCCATTGCAAAGGTTTTTCATATTTCGCTGTTTCGATTTGCCTGAAGTCGTTAAAGCGAGGGGCCAGAGTGGAAGAGTCGATCTGTGTTCAGAGCAATGAGCCTTGATACCTCTGAGACCAGTTAACGGTTATGAAAATGCGAACATTTTAAACACCTTTTAAGGTAATTTCATTTATATACCGACGCGCGCGAGTAAGCGTGTGTGCGTGCGTGCGTGCGTGTATCAAATACAGTATTTTAACGTCTAATGACTGGACAATGCCAGACAGCAAGCCATTCTCCAATGAGATCAATAAAGTGGATCGTATGGTCGACTCATTAAAACGAATTGTGGATTAATACATACATATTTTATATTCACATACGTCTTGCAATTGAGAGATCAGTTATACACACATGACGTCATAGATATTTTAAAACGACGTCATCAGACCACTCACCTGACGTCATTGTCGGTTGTTCATTGATTTCACGTTTGATAAATTCAACCAAGTCAGGGATCCTGACTACCCGATCCCGTTAGTTCCCACGACAAGCATGGGTAGCAGAATACCAATTCGTACCCGGATTTTAAAAACCATAGTAGTATGTTATGTAAAAGAAGGGATCTCCAATACCCAAATGTTCGTCGAAGACCTCGCATCCTGTGACCTCGTTACCGGCCCAGGTCCAGTGATTGACATTCACCCTGATAGCTGGATTATTATCGTATTATATAGCTGGATGATCCCTTATTCCATTGTTTTGAAACAATCTTAAAGGATACGTTCAGTCAATGACCTTGGTCGAATCCTTTTCCGTAAACTTGTGTAACAAGCTCCGTAATGTTCTGAACCGAACTAGTATGGGTTGCATAAGATCAGTTCTAACCCGGATCCTGACCTGTGGACTATACCTCACTGATACTCAGCAGCTGTGAGTGAGTGAGTATAGGTTGACGCCGCTACTAGCAATATTCCAGCAATATGACGCGGGGAACAAGTGGGATTCACATATTGTAACCCTGTGGTGTCTTCAGCATGACGAGCGAACGCTTTAACCACTAGGCCACACCGCCATCCCCACTGCAGCTATGAAGTCCGACACAATTTGCGGCTGGGTGTAGTATTGTCTGATGCTCTGAAGCCGATCTGTTACTGCGAAACGGGTATTAAAGTGGCGCTAACTTGCTGATATACTATGTATACACACTACGTTTTACATGTAAATCCGCATGTCAATAACCGAACCTGCCCATGCCTAAATACTGTCTTAATCGGTAGAAATTAATAAAACAGTAACACATTCTGTTGACGCTTGGATGCAATGACTTTGTCACTTTAATCTGCCAGTTTCAGCATTTTATCGGTTTTTGTAAGTGATGGCGCCAAAAGTAAACATCGAAAGACGCCATGGTAGTGCTCTGGCATTTTAATCTGAAATGTCGGGGTTACAGCCTTCATTGTTTCCAGCTGTAGCCGGGGAAGCATAGTGGTTAAGGCGTTTGCACGTCACACCGAAGAATAGGGTTCGATTCCCCACATGGGTACAATGTGTGAAGTCTATTTCTGGTGTTCCCAGCCCTGATAATGCTGGAATATGCTAAATGCAGCATAAAACTGCACTCACTCAATAGCTGTAGTCGTGGTCCATGCGATGACACTTTTACAAATAACAACCCTTCCTTTTTCACTATTGTAATAGAATTATTGTGCTTGCACGTGCCAAAGCGCAGTGAATGAGGCTGACGCACCAACACAACCTTACACACACACGCATTAAGCATGTGTGCAATCAAAGGCAAATATATAAACAGGTAGACTAATATATACAACTGTATACAGGTACACAAACAAGCATATACACCGTATTAAAACGCATACTTGCTTGCACGTGCTGTTTAAATGCTTTATTAAATAATTTAAACTGTTGTTTGTGTTTTGGGTTTTTTTTGCTTGAGTTATTTGTTTATAAATCCAATATATGGATGATCCTCACATGGGGTTAGTGTCTGCATATCTTTTCAATAGTTTCATTCAGTATATACGCAAAAAAACTTGATTAAGCACCCCGTGTAAATTTGCAATTTTAGGTTTTCAACATGTACACGAAAGAGCACTTTCTCTGATTATTATGAGACTGATCATTCTTTAAAAAATATCCTCCTGATTTTCATACAAAACCATGTCTGTTCACGCATGACCCTTACGATGTTTAATGTTGAATTAATTCGTGAATGCGAACATTGAAAAAGTCATTTCCAGAATCTTACACGATTCAAGGTCAGTACCGAGCATGAATTCAGGTGACTGTATGACAGCCGGTGCTTTAATCCTCATACCGCTTGTCAGTATCCTGGTCCTCTGAAAGGGCAGTCTGCGCCATTTGTCGTGGAAAGCAGCTCCCAATTGGGTCAGGTTTTGTACAGATGGATCCCTTTGTTGCACACGACGACCAACCATGTCCAAGATATACCCCAAAGCGTCAAGAGCCGAGCTCATTTAATCGTGAGATATATCAGGGGATGCTTAGCTAAGTCCTTAAGGGATATACACATCTAGATACATTTGCGTCATATGTAGAATGCGCAAAACACATCAGGGAACAATCATTTGGGGTTAACATACAATTCGAAAACACTAACCTAGGTCTTGGTGAGAAGTGATGATCGGCGCCATATGCTTGTGGACATGTGTGACTAACGGGATGCGGTGGACACTTGCGTGTAGACTCGGGCTGGACTATTACCGTATGCGCCTTTAATCAGCCATAACTCACCTACCAACCCACACATGCACACACATGCATACAGCCAGTGAAGATTCGGGTGAGAATTTATCTTGCTTGTGGTAAGTCGAGACCGGACGGTCAGGCTTGCTGACTTTGTTGACACATGGTCATCGGTTCCCAATTGCGCAGGGCGATGCTCACGATGTTGATCACTGGACTGTCTGCATACATACACACACACACACACACACACACACACACACACACACACACTCATACATGCATACATACATGCATACATACATACATGCATACATACATACATACATACATACATACATACATACATACATACATACATACATACATACATACATACATACATACATACATACATACATACATACATACATACATACATACATACCGATAAACAGTCTAACACAACCATGAACTACGAGATCCTCACTGTCTGACACAGGAGGATACACCGATACAGACTCAGCTACCCTTGTTCCGAGATGCAACGGCACTAATAACTACTTATAAACCATACTTAGGTTTAATGCTCTTGACATAAGTATGGACGTGAAGACACAACAACGGCTAGCTACGGCCCGGGGTACCCAGCCTTGCAGCGAACTTCAATAACTGAAAGGATTCACCACTTCAAAATTAACATTAGGATGTTTGAAAGACGATGAACACAATAAAGTTTATGTGTCATAAAACTCCAGCGCGAAGTCGGTATACAACAAAGCGCGTCATCTTTCCACATAAACACGTTGGTTGTGTATACAGGAATTTTCATAATTGTCCCGTCCGCACGTGTTCATAGCATACAATGGCGAAAGTTGAAGTCGGAAAAGAAGCTTTATATATTAAATCGAGTCACACACTTCATTTCAGAGTTGCCTCCCCTTTAAACACGATTTAGGCTCTTGTTGGGAGTCAAGGAGATGTGTCAGCCATATTCTTTACAAAACCATAACAAATGAAAGTAGTTTGTCCTTATCTGGGTCCATATGCAAAATGTATTTTTTGTAAGCTCGGGCGTTCGTAATTGACAATTTGAAAGTCGGCTAGAAAGTGTTTGCGGTTAATTAGGATTAGAGCGCGTTGTCACACCTTGAGGATCTTTGCTAAGTGTCCAATGAGGCGTGAGAATAGACCAGTTAGCGTTCACGCCCTGGCTCTTTCAGCGTTTTATGCTTCAACGACTTCCAAATACGCGGGGAGGGAAAAGATGTTTATGAATATTTTTCAGGATAGGCGTGTTTCCTTCCACTTAAAGGAACGCTGAATATTTCAACGCACCCGTTTAACAGTAACTCCTCAGATGGTAAGGTCAAGCTACTATCAAGCACAATGGCTTCGTTTCAGACTGTTTGTGTTTCTTTTAAAATCAGAGCTATATGTTGTCGTGTTTGCTGTGGTTGTCGCCTAGTGCGAAAAACGCAAACGCTTGAAGTGAGTAGGGGCGGTCGGGTAGCCCATGGTTTACAGTGTTCACTCGTAACGCCTGTCCTGAGTTAGATTCCCACAGTACTGATGTTCCGTGTGATACTGTTGCTGTATCAAATCAAATCAGTCATAATGAGCTTGCTTTCATTTTAGATCACGCCGTTGACTTTATGCTGGTAGTAAGGCAAATCTGGGATTTGAATCTTTGATTAGCAGATCCGGTCATAGTTAAGGGAGACAAGTCTATACAGCTAACTGCGGTTCCTTCCATCCCTGGAACAACTACGCTTACGCAAGGATTAAACTTCACTTTTTTTATAGAAACCTCAAACAATATATCATCTATTTAGCACTGATTCACAATGGGCATGTTGAGTAAGTTAAATCCCTTTAATCCTTCTGGAATCTGATAATCGATACCTCTATCTTTGCCATTCTTATCTGGTGTGTGTTAAAATGGAACCTCGAATTATTTAGGACTAAAAGAAGACGCCCCGACCAAGCTCACTTTATGTCTGCATATCAGTTCATAAGTATCAACTGTCTATATCAGTAGCAGTGGAAGTATTGTCGAGAACAAACCTATCTAAGGGCTACAGTAATATGAATTCGACAGAGTACTTGCTGACATGACCGGGGAATATGTGCATACGAAACTGTGACGTCATGCTCATCATGTAAAATGCTACAGCGTAATATTTTGTTCATTGTTTACCGCCGCACACAGCACTCAGCATACAATGAAACATATGTATATATATAAACTGACTCTGAAAAATATGAATTGAAAACTCTATGAATAACACTGCCCAACAACCGTGCATCTCAAAACATATTTTTATTTCAAATAAACAATATATTTTATCATAAATGTTTCATATTTATCATAATCACTTCATTCGTACATAATAGAGCAGAAACAGAGCGTTAAAATTCCAATTTTGAAACTATGAAAGCGATATTTTTCAGCTCTGCCAGATGCCTTGCGGCACACATGAATATTCACTTCACATTGATGAACACAAGCTGTTGCTCTTCAAACCGTCTCGCCAAAACGTGTCTCCGGTTGAATGGAAGTTTTGACATGACAAAGAAGTCCTCTGAAATAATAAATATTTGGTACTAAAAAAGGAGGTGTCATGGACCTAGAGTTGACGTGCATGATTATGAAATGTGAAGATATTTGCACGCGAAAGAGACAGAAAGGATCACAGCGGATTTGTCAATAAAGTCAGTACCCTGCTTAGCATAATCAACATGATTAGGTAGCATTAGCCATAGACTGAACTGTATGGTTAATCTGCGCAAGCTGTTGAATCTATATTGAATCCAAATAATATTTTGATTAATGTCGATTCAAGTGAAGGAAAGAAATGAACATTTGTCTTATTTTGACATCGGTGATGGGTGTTCAATGTCTCGGGGTTATCTGACTGTCTGTCAGTGAAATCTGTCAGTAACCACGAACTCGAATCTGTCTATTTTTTCGGCAAAACCAGTTTGTTGTGTATTCAATGTTTTTCACCTTTCTGTTGCTTATCGCCAAAAGATACAGTGAAGATATCTATATAATATAAATTGTGTGTGTGTGTGTGTGTGTGTGTGTGTGTGTGTATGCATGTATATATACACGCTCCCCTCGTGAGCAGCGACAATTTGGATACTATGAGTGAGTGAGTACGGTTTTACGCCGCTGTTGGCAATATTCCAGCAATATCATGGCTGGAGACACCAAAAATGGACTTCACACATTGCACCCAGGTGGGCAAACGAACCAGGGTCTTGAGCGTGACGAGTGAATGCTTTAACCACTAGGCTACCCCACAGCCCTCGATACGATGACATGCATATTCACAGATAGCCTGACCATGCGATTCCATTACGAGAAGCATAGATTGCTCAAAACAATTTGAACCAGGATCTGGATCATGGGTTTGATTTGTTTGTTACACCAAAATAATCATCTCCAGTTTGTTTGTTTCATACGGCACGAGAAGCAGACGCAGCTATATATTTACGTTTCACAAAACGATTTATCAGATAAACCGTCAACAGACGAAACGCAACCTTGAACGCTATTTGTTTAGATAAAAAAAACCTATCAAAATAAAAGTTCTTTAATAATCATTTAATTAACCACCTAAACAAATACATATATTTAATTCGTTTCATTTACGTGGTTTTTTTTTTTTTGGTGAGTCGTCCTCTTTAAATGCCTCTCTCTTTCTTCACATCTGGTACCCGCTTCAGGAACACTGGAACTCTCGACAGGGTTACTACTAAAAACGGGGAGTGCAAATCACTCCAAGCGACACCTTCTCCTTTAAACGGAGCCACACTGCGGGAAGTCGAGGTGAGATATTCATCGCGGACTAATAGATAAGTGTAGATATGACAGGTCTAGAATCGACCACACCATTCAGCCCGTCACATTGGGTTTTTGACAAGTACATACAATCCTGATCACCTACTTGAATAACCCATTGCGGCTCCGAGTCCACTCAGAAAAACAAAACCCTGTGTAGCCTGTCATAGCTGATTTCCTAGTTACCTTGTATTGAGGGCTTGCCCGTCCCCACCCACAAGCTTTCTTACACTCGTTAAACACGGGGAGGAAACTTGACCTGCTCGGTGCGCGTTATTTGTGCATTAACGTCAACGCATATTGTTACGGCCAGCGAGAGATATCTTGACTACGACCGACGACGTCGCTATCCTCTGACCTTGCTCTTCTGTGAGGTCAACAAGGGCTCTTTGAGAGCCATTAGCCACCGCCCTCGTCGCTGATCTTTGACCTCCTTAGCCTCATCCCCATCGGTGACCCTCGTTGGGGGACATAAGGTTTTTGTTTTACCGCTTGAGCAATTTGATATACCTGGCTCAAATGGACTGGTCGTTTAGTCTTAATGGAGATATTGGACGACATCCAGTCTTAGCGACGTGCATGGTCATCTCAGAGGCCGATGAATGGTCATTTCGGTCACACCTGCCGCGTCTGGTAATGGTCAGGGACGTGGTCGAAATGTTTGTCACCCGGGTGCGACTTTTCGCGACGTCTTTAAAACACAACGCCGAGTCAAGACGATATCTTCTTTATATCGCGGGATCAACACGGAAAGTGACAACTGATATTGACATCTGATATTGACATGTGATCGCAGGTAAAGATAAGCCCTTAACTCCTGACAGATGCTATACTAGGTGGACGCTGATGATTATAGATAGTGATAATCCTTGAAAGGACTTTTACAGAGGCGGAATCGTCTATTAACGACCCTTAACCTTTCTGCGCGATTGAATAAATAGTAAAAACAGCTGTTTCCTGTGTTGATGATCATTGGAAAATGAAGTGCGTTGAAAGATTATCTTGTCATGAAATTAACATGTTAATAATTTGTGAAGCTGTCAAAAAAGATGTATATCTTAAAGACGTGATGTTAAAGGTTTGGGGAATAATTGCCACATTGTACTTTTAACAGTGCGATGAAGTCAGCGGTCGTTGAAGCGAGAGGCCGCATGGATGCTACAAATTAGGACAACCTAGAATTTTTGGTTACAATATCAGGAATTGTTTATGGGGGTAAGAAGCTCACACTGCTACCATCACCATGGCAATAACGCATTCGTGATCGTAAAGGAATTATGTGACAATAGCTTTACGATGAATAAAGGATTATTTGCCGAGCGAATACTGGATTCGAACCTACGATCACTGAGTCCATTTTACGGTCATTGAGTTTGGGGGAGCCAAATGGACGCTGTTCCCAGGAATCGCGTTGTCTTACACGACGGTGATACTTTCGGTATAGATGGTCCTCGGGATTCTGTAGTGCACCAGTAGAGATACACTTTCATCCAAAGACTTTGCTCAAGCACTCCAACCACTGATCTGACCAGTGAAGATCTGGGTTAGAATTGTTTGCAGCAAACCCATGCTTGTCGTAAAAGGAGACAAACGGGATCGGGTCGACACATGTCAGTGTATACCATTTGTGTAGATCGATGCTGATGCTATTGATCACTGGACTGACCGGTCCTGACTTGATTTACAGACCGCCGCCATATAGCTGTAATATTGCTGCGTGAGGCAAACCAACAAACCAACCAGCCACTGATCTGTGTCGACATACAGAGAGAACATGTTGTGAAACCGATTTTAGAAACAACAATTCTTTTATAAATATGTGTTATATTAATAGTTTGGTTTTGAATTTGGTTTTCACTTTTCACATGGATGAATGATTGCAAGACCTGTTTCCTACATTTGGTTTGTAGCAGGTCGTGGTGCCATGCTGTTAATCAGTGACTAAGTGAGGTTAGTTCTATTTAGTAATATTACAGCAATATCTGGACACCAGAAATAGGCGTCACGTCTTGTACCCATACCGTGTCTTCGGCATGACAAGCGAACGATTTAATCACTAGGCTACACCCACCGCCCCACACGCGACCATGATGACACTGACATTGACGACGCTCACTCACTCACTCACTCACCATTCTACAAAACACTTCAATGAGCGTAACTGTTCTCTGTCCATTTTGTTTTGAGGTGAAAACCAATTTAACTATTTTGCCATTCAAAACAGCTGAATCCTCTTAACAAATGTGAAATTAAGTCTCAACAGATGTATAAGGTTCTACTAAAGAACTCCATTTCTCTAAAAATTCAAATAACATGTGCACGACTCTTTGTTCAAAGGTTTTGACGAAGCAGGGGCATTAAAGACGTCAAATAAAATTACTTAAATTCTACTGTGTTCCGAAAATAAAACAAACTCACGCAAATGCTAAACATATCCTTTTGAGCTTGTCATTTCGCTAATAGTGCCTTTATCAAAGCAGACGGTGAATTATCACGTAATATTCGATCTGTTAACTTATCTCCCTTGTGAGCAAACAAAATGGCGTCAGAAGGCTCACTGAACTTATAGGAGATCATGTGATTCGGGCGAGCTTATATGCAGGAAATACCTCAAATGATGTCGGAGTGAAGATTTGAGCAATGCAACCATTTACCCTCACGTAACACATTCATTTCCAGGTGGGTTGTCGGTATTCATGATGTAAAGCGACTTTCTTTCATCTGAAGTCGAAACGGAGACGTCTCGTCTACAAGTGTCGTTTCCAACGGCGTTGTGCTTTTGAAAAGTGTTTACACAACGAACACTCACGAATCCGCCCGCCTCTCGACTGGCTGAACGCTGTCCGCTTTTAATTCGCCCCGGAGTTCCTTTGATGTCCAAGGCTCACACCTTTTATTTTACTTGAGCTGAAATAGATCACAGCCGCCGACTTAATATAGATAATTATTTCAGTCAATGATACATAGTTTTGCGCTTTTCGTCTCTGGGGTTAAATACTTAGTTTTGTGAACTTCGTAGTGGTGAACTGTTTTGAAGTGTGGTAGAAAGACTAACCCTTAGTCCCTGAATATATAAATTTTTGATAGTAGCAAATAAATCCATCTAAATTCTAACGGAGTCCCAATGAGTTGGGAGATTCAGAACCTGGGGAAATCTAGACTTACTTCGTACAGAGTTTTAGCATTGCAGGGAGAGCTAGGCTGTAGGGAAAAGTGATGTGGTTCAGGGACATATGTCTGATTGCTGCAAGCTCATTTACACATGTATTGAAATGTGTTCTCACATTGCAAGCAAGACTGCTTAATTCAATCATAGGCACTCACTTTATGAAACCCGGTCATATATCTAAGGCTATGAAAAATTCTTTTAGAAGGCGGTCAGATGGAACAAATGTTCTATTTGGAATTACTCTGAGTAATTAAAAAAATCTTATCCGCGATTCGAACCCAGGGCTGCAACATACAAAGTAGGCGACCTAACCCACGGAGCCACCGCTTCATCCACAACAGTTTGTACTGTCTGAGAAGGTGTTATCCCAAATAGGACACGCCGCTGTTGTTTTGTGTGCCTGGATAACCAGCCCACGATTTTACATTATACTCATCAGACAACATCTCACATGATTGCATTGTTATTTTTCCTAGAATGTGTCACGGTAGTAACGATCATTATCACCATTGTTAGCAGTAATTGTGATGTTATACAGTGACACAGCTTATAGGGATTGTGGGCTAACCTAGTATTAAAGCGTCCGCGCGTCACGCTGAAGACTCGGGTTCGATACCCCACATTGGTACAATGTTCGAAGTCCATTTCTGGTTTCCCGCGCCGTGATATTGCTGGAATATTGCGCTACAAGCGGCATAAAACCGTACTCTGCGCTTATAATTCTGAGCAGCATGACAATGTGCCTGTGCTCGTCATAGTTTCTAAGTTTCATTCAATTAATTCAATTAGTCATTCTTCGCCAATCCAGACAGCAATGCAGAATGGTCAATGCCGCCTCGCTTTAACGTTATACTGCCATCACGTGTGTACCCGTACTGGAGTACGTCGTGAACGTCTGTTCCAGGCAGCGTTAACACAATCGGACTGGACTTGAACTGGTCTTCGGTATTGCATGCTTGTCGTAAAAGGCGACGTACGGGATCTTGTGGTCAGGTCCACTGACTTGGTGGACCCATGTCATCATATCATAATTGTGTAGATCTATGCTCATGCTGTTGATCACTGGATTGTCGGCGCCGGTCTCGAATATTTACAAATCGCCAGCATAGTACGGTGTTCAACAACAAATAAACTATGTCAAACCCACAATCCATCATTCATACTAAAAAGGATGATGGATTAGCCTAATGGTTTAAAACCACGTGTTCGAGTCCCAACATGTGTACAATGTGTAATGCTCATTTCTAGTGTCATTCACTGATTCATTCACATGCTAAAAATAACATATCGACTCAGTGAATATGGTCTCACGCCGCTGTTAGATATATTTCAGCAATAATACGGCGGGGGACACCAGAAATGGGGTTCACATTGTACCCATGAGGAAAATCGAACCCGGCTCTTCGGCATGATTAGCGGACGCTTTAACCACTAGGCTACCCCACCGACGCTGGCGCCCTATGACACTGCACAAAAGTCACCCGATGTCAGTGATTGTGCGCACATGAACCCCGTTCTAATGGTAATCTTAGGGGATGGAGGTGAAGAGTTCCAACACGAATGCATACCAATGTTCGATGATACATATGTGGTCTTGCAGTTTATCAAGATTTTTATTTAATTAATGAAAAAAGACATTTTAATATATGACAGAAAGGTTTTCGTCGAACGTTTATCACATCTATTTACGGGCCAAAATTCCAAATACCAAATTCAGCCGCAAATACAGAATTATTTCAGGTACACAACCTCCTTCGTAAATCTTGTTACAACTTTAAATTACAGCATCTTGGATACTACGATCTAACACATCACACGCTGCATGTTTGCATGAAGAAATCATACTTTCGTGACACAGATAACAAGTTTTGATATCTTTTCAAACGACAGAACAACATTACATGACCTTATGTTTATCGACCACGACACATAATAGGTATTCAATAGGCAGACGACACTGATAGAAGCTGTTGGAACCTGAGAGACGATGTCGTCTGCTTCGGATCGGCAGCCATTTTGAAACCTCTATTGACTGAAAGTGCCCGTCTAACACTTAGAGATCTACCCTTCATGCCTCTTACGGGTATACAGACTAGGGGCTTTAATGAGCCAGACAGACGGGCGATACACGTATATCAGTGAAAGGGAAGCAAACCACTTAAAGAGAAAGGATGGATTAAGTTTTACTTTCATTGGAGACCGTGTGAGTTTCACTTTCATTTCGAATGCCTGGTAAACGTGATGCATCCTTCTGTTGTCGGAGAACATCACCTGCTAATGTTTAGTTTGTAAATCAAAGATTTGTCTTAGATTTATAGGGCTCAACGACGTTTGCAAAAATGTATTTGCGTATAAGTTTTTCTTCTGGTGAAGGTGAATGTTGTTCAGCGCCGCAGCTAGCGATAGTCACGCTTTGTGTTTGAACAGTTTTCTTCGGGACGGGTGGAATAGCGCTGATAGTTTAAAAAATACATCCACGGCATACACCCGTCAGCAAGTCCACATGTTGCATGTCAATGTAATTGTGTTCTTATGTTATATGTTTGTATGTGGGTTGGGAATTGGTTGAAAAATCGTCATATCTTGTTGGATTTTTATCGATCGGTCATCGAAAGTTTTCATTAAAGAACAATTTGCTGTTTGAAGTGATCAGTTCAGTTGAAAATGGACATTCCTGGAAAAGTTAGAAGAAACTGATCAACACGAACCACCCTGCAGAAATGAAGGATTCGGATCTTTGGATCTCGGACACCAGGGCAAAACCATGAATTAGAATGGGACCCATTGTACCCATGTGGGTCATCGGATCCGGGCCTTTGGCGTGACGAGCGAACGCTTTGACCAATTGGCTACCCATTTTCCAATGTTCTTGATTAGAAATACACACAAGCACGCACGCACGCACGCACACGCAAACACACAATCTCCCCTACCAATATTGGGGTAAAACTGCTTTGAAAAATATTTCAGTAATATCGTGATAGTTTCATAATGGAAAATGTGGGCCCGCGGTGATATTACTAGAAACGTTCTATAAGCGGCATAGTACTAATTTCATTAATTAACTCACTCGTGACGGAAAGCTCGGTGTTTTGTTGTTTGCAACTTTCGGAAACCCACAAGTATGTGGTGGTAGGTAATCTAGAAACATAATCGTCATGGGGTTCGAACACACTAATCATAAGTCCCAGTTACGCCCATGGTACGTAACTGCAATAACATGACTTTGACGACCATTACATCTCAATGCGCCATGTTCTATGTTGATTAATAAAACACATGGCGCAGTTTCTCGTTCCCACTGTCGTGAACCACTCCAACATAGGTATTTCACTGACAGAAAGGTTGATGGATTCAAATCTGCTAATCGAAAATTCAGCGGATCATAAAACCACAAAGGGAAGCAACTCCATCTACCTATAATCCATTTTCCCTCTAATTCAAGCACATTCGTCCATGTGATCATGAGACACTTGGATGCCTGATTTTTGGATAGGAATCGTCAAGAAGAAGTTCATATGAATGTGCAGACGATGAGGATACAGTATCGCTGTGGTGACTCATCCCGCTCCATGAACATTCCAATCAGGATGCGCACGTCGCCACGATGCACTCTGTGTTCCAGACTCTCCTGGCTGATAGGCGGAAGCACCTGCCAACGATGAAAGACCAGATACTCCGAAATTACACGTGAGCGGCAGAAGAAACGCCAAGATATGTGAAGACAAAAGTAACTTTCCCCAAGACGTAAACAAAAACGATGACAAACGTTGAAGTATTAAAGACGTTACCGTCGCCTACGTGACAGGAAATATGACAACCAGCGTTTCTATGACTTAAGGCTCCAGCATAGAGTAGGTGAATTGAGTTTAAAGATGTAATATACAATGTCTTTTTTCACAGTGGCCAAATGCAACATACATATGTCATCTTTTGGATTACACTAGTATATTTCATATTCTAGTGCTCTTGTGGGCGAAACCCTCTTTGGGATTCGAACCCACACTCCTAAAGTGAGGCTTCTGATCAGGAGGAAATAAAGTCAGCAATCTAACCCACTTAGCCGTCATGGAAGTCTGACAACTGGTTCTCCAGATTATATATTCTGTATACTCCTTTGAGAAGTGTAAATTGGCACGGCCTGTTATTCTGCTTTTTCGAAGCTATGAATACACAATTCCTTTCAGACAAGCATTAATGAATTAAGAGGCATCTGTAATCTGTTCGGGACTCTCATACGAGACATTTCATCATCATCTGAGCGAGTGACTATGATTTTACGCCGCTTTTAGCAATATTCCAGCAATATCATGGCGAGGGACACCAGAATGTGCTTCACACATTGCACCCATGTGTGGAATCGAACCCTGGTTTTCTGCTTGACGAACGGACGCGTTAACCTTTAGGCCGGCTACCTCGCCGCCCTAGATGGTATTAGAATAGTGGGTTTAATCATTTACCTTTTGTCTACTCAGTATTTGCCATCATCATAGCTGAAAGAGGACATTTCTTGGGTAACATGGTCCTGTGAAACTGGTCGTGATGATAATAATCTGCTCCAGGAATCCAACGAATGTCATGATCAGTCTGGACGATGTGAGTGAGTGAGTTTAGTTTTACGCCGCACTCAGCATTATTCTAGCTATATCGCGACGGTCTGTAAATAATCGAGTCTGGACCAGACAATCCGGTGATCAACTACATGAGCATCGATGTGCGGAATTGGGAATCAATGACATGTGTCAACCAAGTCAGCGAGCCTGACCACCCGATCCCGTTAGTCGCATCTTACGACAAGCATAGTCGCCTTTTATGCCAAGCATGGGTTGCTGAAGGCCTATTCTACCTCGGACCTTCACGGGTCTCTAGAGGATGTGTGGCTGACCATCCGATCCCGTTAGTCGTCTAACCCAAGCATGGGTTACTGAAGAACAATAGGATGCCTTATCATAGACTACATCATGGAACACCAGAGGAACTGACCAGGTATCTTCATCAGTATGCTTGCATCTACTTCAGGAACATATATGTTTTAAACCAAACCCCTTTGTCTTCACTTTTCACCGAACGTCATCAAACAATTATATAAACAAAGGGCTTTACGAATTGTGTGTATGCGAAGAATCGAACCTTGGTCTTCCGCTCTGACCACTATGCTATCCCACAGCCAGACTGATACTAGAGGTACCGTCCATGTTTTCTCGTCCCTTTGGGTTTCTCCTCGGTTTTCGTACAGGGAGTTTGTTCCACATCTGCATGTTGGCAAAAACATGAAACAACTTTTTGTCTTCCAAGTTGCGTCTTGTCCAGTAAGATCGAATATACACATGATGAAAATGCCGCGATAGCTTGGAGGTCAGATAAACTACTAGATATACTGCTATATATATAAACTGATGAGCAAAAGAAAGTACCCAGTTTGTGTTTCTCTCTAATAAGATAAAAATAACAAAGATTTTGGTGAATTGGAAAATGTATATTGAAGCACAGTGAAATACACGCGTTTTATCAGCAAAATTACATTGTAACAATAAAGGGCGATGTAGTTATAACCGCTACAGGAGATTCCTACACTGCTGGACGTTCAAGGCCACTCCACACAGCGATCGGTAGGCCCAAGACTCCACACAGCGATCGGTAGGCCCAAGACTCCACACAGCGATCGGCAGGCCCAAGACTCCACACAGCGATCGGCAGGCCCAAGACTCCACACAGCGATCGGTAGGCCCAAGACTCCACACAGCGATCGGTAGGCCCAAGACTCCACACAGCGATCGGTAGGCCCATATGCCAGCAACACGCATTGTCACTGTGAATCGGCTCATTCCAAGACTCAGTGATGTGACTGTTGATGACGTCACCGCCAACATCATGTTGCGTAGGTGAATAACCCGCAGACAGCAATCGTCTTAGGGTGTTGTCACTCTGAAAAGTCCATTTCTGGGTCGATGACTTGTCTGGCCTGTCATACTGAAACGGTTAAACAGGCCGAATTATGGTTTGCCTTGTGCAACCTAGAGTCCTCGAAATGTGGCTGCACCAGTCTGTGACATTCCTGTGTCCCATTCACGTTACGCAGACGTTAATCTTGGCATTTTCTCGTGAGATTGTTGTCAAGTACGAACATTGCTCGTGCATAGGACAATCATCATAATTTTCCCAAAAATCGTGCAAAACATGTACAAATGTTTTTGGTTGCATTTTAGCATATGAAACATGATGGCTGCGTTCTACGCAATCAATGTTTCTCAATAATTTTATTAGTTAGAACGCACATTTGAGATTGGAGCAGCAATTACACTTGTCTACTTTCTTTTCCTCGTCAGTTTATACAAGCGTTCGCAAGAACAATTTACTTTGAGCTTATGTTGAAATCTCTTGTGCATTACGAACAAAGTGTAGATTCCGTTTTAAGTCGTAATTACTCTTGACAGATAAAGACACGTCAGTTGGGTGTAATTGGTTAGAGGAAGAAAACCTGATGGATCTTAATTCCTTTTATCATGGACCCGTGGTTAGAATAAATTGGCCTTCAGTAAACCATGCTTGCCGTAAGATTCGACCAACGGGATCGTGTGGTCAGGCTTGTTGACTTGACTGACGCATGTCATCGGTTCCCATTTGCGCAGATCGATGCTCATTCTGTTAGTCACAGGATAGTCAGGTCCACATTATTTACACACCTCCGCCATATACCTAGAATAGTGCTAAGTTCGGCGTAGAACTAAACTCACTCAATCACGCCCTTTGTCATGAGAAACAAATCGTTTTCGAGTAAGGTCGTCCACCAGGGGGCTCCATGCTAGGGTACTTATTAGAATGCATATAACTGACGGCTTGGAAGAGGTAACCGGTTCCTCATAAAGAAGTAATAAACCTGACCTTGTTCAAATTGTCTCCCGTAGTCATAATGTGTTTCTTTAACTACGAGAATGCATCATATTACGGGCGTAAAAGGTTACTACGCCGAAACACCGCATACCAGCGATATAAAACATAACTTCCTTACCCGTATCAAGCACATCAACATCAGGTAAGCATTTCTTGTTTTGCTTATTAACCAACACCAAATATGGTAGAAACTCTCTTTCATCATGATGGGGCGATGGGGCAAGTAAGTGATAAAAGCGTTCGCTCGTCACGACGAGGGCCCGGGTTCGATTCTCCACATGGGTGCAATGTGTGAAACCCATTTCTGGTGTGCACATGTTATTTGAATATTTGAAAAATGGACGTCTTTAGTAGAACCTTACATCTGTTGAAACTTAATTTCACATTTGTTCAGCTGTTTTGAATGGCAAAATAGTTAAACTGGTTTAACAGTTATACGCTCATTGGAGTGTTTCTTAGAATGGTGTCCGAAGGAATGAGTGAGTGAATGAGTGAGCGTCGTCAATGTCAATGTCAATGTCCCATGGTCGCGTGAGGGGCGGTGGGGGTAGCCCACTGGTTAAATCGTCCGTTCGGCATGGGTATACGACGTGACACCTATTTCTGGTATCCAGATATTGCTGGAATATTACGGCGTAAAACTATACTCACTCACTCATTTACATCATGACGTGTCATTGTTGTTTGTAGGACCACTCACTACGTTGGACCTACATCCTAGAACTGTAGCACAACCACGTGTTGTAGGGAGCTTACAACCCAAGTATCATAGCCAGGAGGACTTGGTGTGATCTCCATGTAGGAACAAATCCGATCTACCGAACCAAAAGGACAGAACACCCAACAGCTAATTCCTTCTCCCAGTGTCTCTGAACAACCGCGTGGCTTCATTAAAAGACTCACTGTGAACATGTCGTAAAAAACTTGCTATGTTCAACAAGCATACCGCCATCAGCGCCCAAAAACAAATGTTTTGCCGACTAGTCTGTCATTCCTCAAAGCTAATCTAAATGACTGTGTGACGGCCGTGATATGTATTTGTAATTACCTCTGACTCACCGGCGTCAGACAGCTATCAACAACATTCACAAGATCAAACCAACACTGTTTGAGCATTGTCCACCATTTCATGTCGACAACGTCATAAAATATATCGACCGCGGAAAAATCCTAATATCTAGACGAAAACCAATATTTGACATAGCTTTCGTCCAATCTACAAGTCTGCCGAGATGGCTAGTTTTTCCCCCGACAGGTGATTCGGTCGTCTGCTCTGCGAAAAATGGCGCCAAATGGACTGAAATCTACCACCCAAACTTATCGGTCAGGCTGTTATTGGCAAGTAGGAGTGACAACAGGATCGACAGGCATTTCGGACAGTCGCCATTCACGGCCAAATTCTGACCAAACCTGTCGACTCTCGCCAGAGGGGCTTTGATCCCTCAGGCTGTAGCCCACCCCACATATCTGGTGTCGGGGACAGGTTCGTTTTTGGCGGCGAACTGTATTTGTAAATGCCCCTAGACGTAGACAGAGAGAATCTCTGTGAAAATTTCGCCTTTCGAGTTCTGATATTTATAGATCCAAGGGGGATACCGTATTCTATATACCCCAAGAGACATTTAATGAAAAATGAAAAGATTAGAAAAAGCGACGAAACCCATTATATGTACTCATCACCACTCACACAATCTTAAGGAAGGATTATTTGATTTCTATAGGACAAATTCGGAAGAGTTTCTGAATGACAAAGTCAGTGAAAACATTCGTGACTACATTTGTCTTGTGAAGCAATAGAAAGGTTTGCTTCCCCTTTTAGTCCAGTGTTATCTCGACGGATTATCAAGATTAGTTCTCTGTCATTATTGTTCTGTATTACACTGACCAATCGCCGACGTCCTGCACGCTACACACATAGCAACACATACACACTACATACACATGTATAAATTATCATTGTCATCAGTGATAGTTTGGTCGTTTTATATCCTGGAAACCAGTAAAGATCATTTGTAAGCGATTGTAAGAATCATCACATCTATATACACCATGTTCGTTGCGGTTATTGGGGCATTCATGTGCCTGTATCGTCACAGCATTGATCCTTTTAAATGCTTTTAGTACCTTAAACAACTTTTCATGCCGAGCAAGGGAATAAATACACTAAATTGCTGACATTTTGTGGTATACGGATTTCTGACCTTGACATGTGGTAGAAATGACAGACATTATTTACTCCGTATTTAGAAATCCCTGCATGTTTTAAATGTCCTAAAATGGGGAAAAAGTGGGGACGAACCCGGGATACAGAGATTCGTAACAAGTCATAATTGTCTTGAACCTTAACTGTTTTTAATTAGAGTGTTTTGAATAATCTAACAATCCGTACAACGGACTTCACTGAGTTTTAAGTCTTCACTTACGTCTGGTAATAATGATTCATGAACAAATATTTTTTTGGGTAATAATGATGGAAATATATTCTATTTAGCTATCATAAAATTGGTGTAATCATCTTGGGTTTTTATAACAAGATCATTACATTTCTTATTTATATATTTTACTGACAGTATATTTTAAACCAGCCGCGGTGCAGGTTTTGTAAAATTGTGTTGTCTGCTTTACCACCAATCCCACTTTATTCAGGTCAGATCAGCAAATAATGTCATATTTCACACATAATCAAAACACTTCCTTTGTCAGTTGTAAACTGAATTGAGTTTGACTGAAGTATTCAAAAAATTATTTTACATTGTAACTTGACAATAACAAATTCTACATAAAACTGGGGTTCAATACAAAACATCCAAATTGACGAGTATGACGTTCTATGAATGCATAATACGTATTTCCATATTTTAATATAATTTGTTTTTCTTTTTGTGTTGCTGCTGGTGGTTGCAGTAGTGTGTGTTGTTACGTTGTGGTACAATTTAAGCGTAACGTGATTTTAATTCATTAATATTCTACAAAATATATCAAAATTAGCATAAACATATTTGCACATTGTGATTGTCCTCTGTGACGAGGTTCACTGTTTATTAATGTCATTTCAAATAAGTATCTTGTAACATGAAATACCCATCCAGCTGTGTTATGAGTGAAACCTCTGAATATTCATAACTGCAATATTTTCTACATGATAAACTCCATGTAATGCAAAATTGTGAGGTTTGCGCCTTTTTAAAATTAACTCTTCTCTGAGTTCGACAATATTTTCAAAGGACACATACCAGAAATGTAATCCCATCTCACATTATGAAATCTATAATTATTAATATTTGTAACATCTGTCGTTTTTCTCATTCTAGCCTATCACAACCGTTTGAAATCAATTTCCATTTCCTAGTGGTATTTTCAATCTGACATTTGGTCCGTAAGCCTAGGCAGCATGTGGTTGGTCAGTTACAATACTTCAAACGAAAGAACTCAGTGTATCAAATATTCAAGAGTGTCAACAAACTGCGTTAACTGTAACATTAAATTTGGCATTGAGCTTATTCTATTTAACTTTAAAATGTGTACTATTTTGTTAAGTTTCGTTGCAAGGAACATTTTGGTTAAATCTGTTTTTCTTTCTGTAGTATGGTGTCAGGTGACCACCTTGGAGGTTCGCTGTGATACGGCGCCGCCGAGTCTGTCCTCCGGGGCCATAGCGCCGTCAGTGTTAATGCCAAGCCTCCAACATGGATCGATAATTCGAGGTCTTCACGCATGATTACGTTGATATCAATATATTTTGTCAAACCATTATCATACGTTTGTTGCTTCAGTTGCTAGTTTTTTCCGATCTTAAAACCTTGAAGCCGTGTCACTTGTCTTGACGGTGTCGGATGTTAATATTTAAGAGAATTGAAATGACGTCATTTGCATGTCACCCTGCTCGCAGAAATGACGTGCGAACACTGACAATGATATCAAATACCTCACTGCAGAATAACTATCCGTTGTACGTTTCAGTTAAGACATAATTAAACAACGGTGTATATTCTCTTTGAATGACAGGTTCTGTTTTCATGCCGATGAGTAGAATTATACATGCGCGCTGTAACGGTATAATTGAACAACGCAAAAGGTTTTGAAGTATGGCGTTTGCTTACGATGTAACACAATTCCACAGAGATCCGTCGAATCGAATAATGAAATTGACAAGTTGCAATTAAAGCTGTGTTGGTGGCTCAATTTTTTTTCTCTTTGAACATCCTCGATTTCTCTAAATTCAGTCATTCGTGATGAAAATCGTTCATCTCATGTAGTGCAGTCATATATTTTTTTGCATAATTATCAATAATTTCGCCAGTATCGAATTTAGTCAACGCATTAAATCGAAATGATACACCCCCGTGTCAAAACCGATGTTTGGTATCTTTTCTCTACTTATCGATAACGACCTAGTTAGAACTAACAATTTCATGCATCACATACATTGCAACGTGATAACGTAGTATATCATTTGGTACATTTACCGCTATTAAACACGTGCTCCAAGTTGCCATGAATACACATGATGTTGTAGGTGAAAAAACTGCTGTGTTCACTGAAGTTATGACTAACTGACACTGTACCTCTCTATGATATGGGTTGCGGTTAAAATACATTCAACTGTGTAAATAATCTCAGATCAAAGATACCCGTGTCGTGTTCCCGTTGGAAAAAAAGGAATCCCACCTCTCCGATTTCACTGCTGTAAACGCTAAAGAGATGCTTGGCATTTTTAATCATGTAACTAGAAAATATGTAAAATGAAGTGTTTTAATTTCAAAATTCGAAATTCAAACGACTGAAAAGCTCGGAAAAATTTCTCTTGTGCCACCATCCCAGTCAAAAATTGACTTGAAAACATAATAACAATTATGCACATAATAACAATTATGCACGCAATAACAATTATGCATGTAATAACAATTATGCATGTAATAACAATTATGCAGGTACGTGGATCGTATTTTCAACAAAGCGCCGTAACTTGTCACTCAAAGCACCAAGTGGACGTCAGTGACAACAAAACGTAAAGCATTCTATTTTTAAATGTGTGCACCAATATACCAAGTGTTTGTGTACGCATTTATGTATTTTCTGTAAGTCTGATGTAAACTTTTATCCTTTTATGCAAGTATCGTACACTTGTGTATAAAAATTATATTTTTTGCAGTATATTTTCCATTCCCGTAATTTTATCTATACTGAATGATAGATACATAATCAAAGAAAATTGTAAATGCCAAATTCTGATGTTTACAAGAAAAATAGTAAAGTAATAAATTCGGGGTTTAAATTTTGAAACCGTGGCTCAACTTACCTGGGGCTTACACAGTAGAAGCTTGACTGCATATATATTTACGGTTTAAAGAACAAGTGTCATATACAAGTCGACCTGTTGTTTCTTTCTGAAAATTGAATATGGATCAGTTTGGGGCGGGTGCTTCTGATATATCTAAATAAAATTTCAAGAAATTCCAGGTTTGATGTACTCGTTTTCCAACCCAAGGCTTTACCACCTTCGGCAAATCAATTCTCTACTCCAATCAATAACAGACGTATCATTACACGACATTGATGACAATAACAGTAATAAAGACGAGTACTTAAAAAATGTCAAAACTACCACCAACCATGTCAAGGAAATAAATGCAAAAATCGCGGGTATTAATGAATCAGGAACAAGGTAAATTACAAGCTAGTCACGTGATGACGCCCTTTGGCGCACCTTGGTTCAAGAAATGTTCACAAAAACAGCTGTAATTCCGAATAAAACAAAAAGCAATCGAACTCGTCAACGAGCTAAGGCTTTTAGGCATGAAAGCGATCTAGCTGGTATAGCGTTTATTGGGTTGACCCGACTGAAAATCAGGACTCGTGCATGTAATGGGCTATCGCATGACGGCAGGTGAGGTCTTTACTGATGAAAAAACACGCGCACTAATAGACACTTTGTATTCATGTTTCGAGAAAATTACATACCTCGCCAAAAGATGACTGGTGGGCCGATTACTTAGGTTACGAATCTGAGCTGCTATGAAAGAGTCGGTTTTCTCAAAGGCTAAATTGTACCCGTTTATCAGCGAATCTACTAATAAGAAAATGGGTGTCTGAGTTCCGAGGCGAGATAGGCGCTTGGAACCATTATGGCGGGATTCTGATGGGCGTTTCAAAGTTTGTAGTCGGGTGAGAGGTTTTGATGCCCCAGAGATCGAATTTCATAATTAAAAATTTAAAAACGAAACTAGGTCTTATTTTCAAAGGAAATGAAAGAAGACGAGAGTGCTTATTTCCAAGATCGTTTCTTTTTATTTAAGAGACAAGAGATAATTAAAGGACCATTATAGCAAGTATTATATCAAAGAAAATAACAATAATACTTAAAATGTGATAGTTATGATGGAAAGACCGACTAATACGAAGAACGATAAATAAATAAATAAATAAATAAATAAATAAATAAATAAATAAATAAATAAATACCGATGATGATGGCGATGTTACTCTAGGTATTAAAACTTTGAAACAGTAAACCCTCTCTTTTCCTCTCGAGCTTAACATTACTTTTTGTGTCGCAGGACATTGTGTATATTGCGTGTTGTTGAAATGATGTGTAACAATCAAATCCTTTGTTGTGGGGATCCACGGTCATCTGATGCATTTCACGAACCCTTAACATTTTCGTAAAAACTCAAATGTACGATTTTAATCCCTCATGTCAATCTGAAATGTTTAGTTTTTGATTTTCTTCGCCTATTGGTTTGAATCTAGTATATTGAATCCACTGCTCACCAAATCATATTGAATTTACAAGTCCGAATTGTATTATTTAACTTACACGGGCGTCGGGCAATGCTATTTTACGTGTTCATACGTCGTCTGAATTTATCTACTGAAGCACATCATCAACATTCAGCATTAACTAAATACAAATCCAGATTTACTAAACACGTGGGATCAACGGTGGTAGTTGTCGATGTAGTCGTGAAATCATGATGACACGTGAAGAGCATGGAGCTGCTTTCAGTAGCGTCCCGTACTTCGTGTTGTGATAGCCGTCACTTACACACTGGCGCAAGATTGATGTTACACTGAAATAACTCCCCCTCGGCTCGCATGCAGCGCTGAGACAGGTCTGACCGAGTATTGATTTTGCCCGACTCGGAAAGAGAACACTCAAAGGGACATAACTCTGTCGATGCTTTACTCTTATCACTGACCATGTATGGTTGTATAACACATGCAAGCGAAACCGAGTCCTGATTAGTCGCTCGGTCTGATGGGTATGTTTTCCGTTTGTTTGCTGCATGCAGCAATATTCCAGGTGTATGGTGGTACAAGCCTAGATCAGGCAAACCAGTGATCTAAGGAAGTGGGTTAAGATGCTATGTGGGTTGAAATACTATGTGTCAACCACATACTGACCACCCCATCCCGTTGGTCGCCTCTTACGTTGGTTGATTGTTTTACGCTGCACTATGCAATATTCCAGCTATATGATGTCGGTCTGTAAACAGTCGAGTCTAGACCAGATAATCCAATGATCAACAGCACGAACATCGTCGACGCAGCTGAGATTCTATGGCATGAATAAAGTCAAGTCACCCGATCCCGTTTGTCGCCGACAACCAACGGTAGATCAATTCTTACCCGGGTATACACGGTTTCTTTAGTTAAGCACAGGCGTGTTGTGGTATATCTTTACAAACAAGAATATGTTGTATTTCACATTTGAAACATTCAATTGAAATCAATGACATCGTAAATATATCTGTTTTTGTATCGTGAACAGCAGTGCATGCTTAAGCTGATATTTCTGTCTTCTTGCTTGAGTAATACTGTCTGTATGACGTCAAAGGTTCTGCCTAAACTGCTTCAACAGCAACGCCTTCTTTCTTTCAATAATACCGCCTGTATGACGTCAAAGTGACTATATAAACTGCTTCAACAGCAACGCCTTCTTTGTTTCAATAATACTGTCTGTATGACGTCAAAGTGACTATATAAACTGCTTCAACATCAACGCCTTCTTTGTTTCAATAATACCGCCTGTATGACGTCAAAGGGACTATATAAACTGCTTCAACAGCAACGCCTTCTTTGTTTCAGTTATACTGTCTGTATGACGTCAAAGGTGCTATATAAATTGCTTCAACCGCAACGCCTTCTTTATTTCAATAATGCTGCCTTTATGACGTCAAAGATATTATATAAATTGCTTCAACAGCAACGCCTTCTTTGTTTCAGTTATACTGTCTGTATGACGTCAAAGGTGCTACCTAAATGCTTCAACAGCAACGCCTTCTTTGTTTCAATAATACCGCCTGTATGACGTCAAAGGGACTATATAAACTGCTTCAACAGCAACGCCTTCTTTGTTTCAATAATACTGTCTGTATGACATCAAAGGTGCTATATAAATTACTTCAACAGCAACGCCTTCTTTTGTAATTCTGTCCTCAACAAAGACGACGTCCTTGCTTTAAAATGACTGTATTTTGTCAATAATGCAGACTGTTCCACGCTTACAAAGTTAATTCTATCGTCAGGATCATTGACTTATATTAAGATCGCTGTCTGCGTTAGATCAATGACGCACTAGGTTGTACAGAGCACTGACGAGGCACTACCTCCGGTGCCAAATTTGCAGAGACAAGCCTTTATTCAAGAACAGGTTGCGCGAACACCAACTATGACGTTACTAGACTGAAGCAAGTATATTACCATGCTTGGCTGCCACAGCTGCTGACAGGCGTAAAAGCTGGCAAATTTGTGGATATTTGTTATTCCTGTAAGGATTATCGGTTCCCGACTGTCAAACTGACAACCATGAGGCCATTCGACAAGGTGTTAAGGACTGTTTGTCACCGGAAGTACTAAGATCTCGCAAAGTACCGGGACGTACTTACGAGCCCTATATAAGAAGTGGTATTGGACGTACATGTACTCTGTCGAAAATGACGCCTAGTTCAATCGTGTTCCATGTTTCCAAACATAACTTCGAATAACTTCAGTATTAATGCCGTCGATCAGTATTATGTCAACACTAATGCCACTTCAGCGTCAAAAATGCAGTGAATTCTACGTGGACAACGAGGTCTTCTTAACGTCAGCCCTGTTCTCTACGTTACGTCAACTCTGATTTAAGGCGTGCGGAATCATTACGTGCATTTTGCTCGTTGTGTGGTGTGATCTGTGATTGCAGATTTTCTGCAAAATATGTGTCGGAAATATGAATTGCTTTGACAGAAATTTTTCTCTGTGTGTATGTGTGGAATATTTACGTCACAGCAAACTCAGCGCATCAACATTTTCCTTACAATACTTAAATGACCTCAAATCAGCACATCAACATTTTCCTTACAATACTTAAATGACCTCAAATCAGCGCATCAACATTTTCCTTACAATACTTAAATGACCTCAAATCAGCACATCAACATTTTCCTTACAATACTTAAATGACCTCAAATCAGCGCATCAACATTTTCCTTACAATACTTAAATGACCTCAAATCAGCACATCAACATTTTCCTTACAATACTTAAATGACCTCAAATCAGCGCATCAACATTTTCCTTACAATACTTAAATGACCTCAAATCAGCACATAAATATATATACAACCTTTTTCAATTGTTTACATCAATATTGCATTATTGAGAACTTCTTGAACAAGACTGCTGTCATGGTTTTACGGCCATAACAGTTGCAATCAATACATCGGCTGACTTTATCACAAGATTAAACGTAAAGTTAAGGGCCGCAGGATCAAGCGTCAGGTCATCGGACCCAGTTTTATTGCTGGGACCCATGTCATCATGGCGAAATATTGTTGACAGTAGTGTACATGCAATTGCCGAATTGTCCAGTGTACACAATACCATTCATTTCCACACGAATCATTTTAAATCGTACATCACAATTATTTTAACACGTTAACGGAGACGACGTTAGCGTTGCTTCCCACAGGATCCTGCAACAATGTACGAAATTAGTAATGCCTCAATACAAGTATCGTCTCAAACAGGTAAACGGTCTCACTGGATTCATTGTCCTCGAGCGCAGGAGCGCTCAGAGGACCTTATCCCCATCCTTCTGTTCACCACCCCCAGTCCATATTAACCATGACATTATTCTACGTTCAGTACTGCCAACGAGGAACGATTTTAAGGTGATGGAAATGCCGTGTTTCAGTTTTAATGATAATGCAACGTTTTCATGGCGTTACATTTACTGAACGAATTCGTTGCACCGTTAAAATGTACTTTACCATTCATCAAAGTCCATGCCCATTGGGCCTTGAGCATATTCACAATCAAATCTGTTTAATTGCAAAATACATCAACTGCAACAAACGCCTTTGTTTTAAATCGTTCGTGGGGGTCGCTTGATAAAATGATGTATGAACATTTTACACAGCCTTAAAGTAGCTGAAAGTTGTTTGCTATACAGTCCATCATGGCCATATAGCTATCGCCATACAGTTCATCATCGCTCTACACTGGTCCCGCAACACGAAAACTGATGAAGATTCGTGGGAAAATGTCGCTATGATTAATTGTTTGTTTTCCGCTAGCTTGCTAATAACTGGAAGCGGGCAAACACGCCAGTTGCAATCACACTGTTGGAAGTGGTAATGAAATCGCCATTGGACAAGCAATTCCACAAAGCCTTGTTGACAAGTGCTTTTATTTCACGATACGAGCGTGAGTTTTACCATCTAACATGGCTGCCACATGTTCAGGTGGAGACATTGATGTATGCAACTGATTAACGGACACCGCTTTAAGTTCACACATGGCGATCCTTCAAGGTACACAACGAAGATACCACTGCATCCTCTTACCTACAATGGTTGTTCCTGTAAATGCAGATACAATGCTGTGCAGTGCGGTAGCGTGTAAAATACATTCTTAGGTGTTAGTGGTGGCTAACTGATTGCAGTAATCGAAGATTGGTCGCAGCGACAAAACGAACAAGCAGTTGATCATGTTTTCTCATAATCGGACACAAACAATTTTGAAGAATTTCTTAAAGTTTCTTGTGTCTGTGTCTTTAATTTTCATTGTGCATTTTGCAAATTGTTGTACGTATGACTGATAGGTTGCAATGAACCAGTCATCAGTTATGACAGTTTAATAACTAATTCACAACACAAGAATTACGCTTTCAGTACAATACATGGTTTTACGATTAACACCATATGACATCAAAGTTAAGTCCAAAGCGCTGAGTAACATTCAATGTTTATAGCATACCAAATCGAGCAAAAATTGGCGATTTACATTAAGATTCATCTTAACGATAATGCATGTCCCAACACTTCAGTTTTTAACAATTATATACACATATAAGGCCTTTGAGGAGAATTTTAGAAATTGTAAACATGGAGGAAAGCCAGGAACTATGGATTTTGCAATGAGTGTTTCGGTGAAGATAATAATACTGTTATCAAGCAAGTGATACCAAAAGCTGATACAAGGATAATATATATATATCTCGCTGCTATATGTCCCACACTATTTATTGCGCTCAGTTGCAAATGGTAAAAGATACATATTGAACACCTAATGTATTTTAATGTTGGGATATTTTAACGGTGGCATCTTCAATGATTTCGCCCATCGTTTCTGTAATGCCTATGTCGTATCGGAAATAAGTATGTCATCCCTGGGGATGCTATGTTCCTGGTGATTCTCTAAGATGCTCTGTTCTTGATGATTCGTCAAGATGCTATGTTGTTGCTGATTCGTCACGATTCTCTGTTCCTGACGATTCGTTAAGTTGCTATGTTCTTGTTGGTTCGTCAAGATGCTATGTTCTTG